>NW_016806811.1:304386-380101 GCF_001698545.2 Rhinopithecus bieti
CCCCCCCCCCGCGATGTATAACTGAGGCCACATACTTCCTGGGTGGGCTGTGGCCTGTAGTTCCTTCCCTGTGTTCAGGCCCTCTCTGCTCCCTTGCTCTAGGGATCGCCTCACTCACAATGACATCGTGGCTACCACCGACCTGAGTATGTCGAAAATCTCTGCCCCTGGAGGAGAAATAGAAGGTATGTTTCCTCTTCGTTCTACCCTTTGACCCCCTGTGCTCTCCCCTGTCCCCCCTCTATCCAGCTTATACCTCTAGTTTTGAGAGTTTGCAGAAAAGGGGAGATTATAAGGCCTTTGTTGCCCATTTTCCACTGAGAAGGGCTCTGGCAATGAAAGAGAGGTCTTGCAGACATTTAGGGTTCTCCACACTTGGATTGTGGGATATGCCACTGAAGGGCACAAAGAGGATAATTCACTCCTGCAGAGAATATTGGCTGGCTGTGGCCATGCCATCCGTCAGGTCCTGCATTGGCCGACTGTGCTCTAGCGGTTTCAAAAGCTATTGAAATAGATCTTATTGGTCTATTAAAAAAGTAAGTCATCATCATTTTGTAAAATTTTAAATAAAGAAATAATCTGAAAGAATATAAAATTTACCTGAAATTACCCATAAGCCCACCCCTCCAGACAGAACTATTAGCACTCCGAGACCTTTCTGTGTGTATGTATATATCTGTACATGCATGTAAGATGTGTGTATTTAATGTATAGATATGTATATCTATACATTAGAACAAATTGTTTTGAAAATTGCTTTTTGATCCTTTGCAATACAACATAGATATCTTTTCCTGTTATTAAATGTTCTTCTATAATACAATTTTAAATGGATACATATATTCCATTATGTGAATGTATCATGATCCACGTTAACTAGTTGATGATGAACATGTAGGTGTTTTCAAAATTTTCCACATTATAAGTAACTAAATTGGCAATGAATATTTCTGTAGCTGAATCTTTATATAATTCATGAGTTTCCTTTTGGATAAACACCTAAAATTGGAAAAGATTTCAACTTTTTTTTTTTTTTTTTTGAGATGCAGTCTCACTCTGTTGCCAGGCTGGAGTGCAGTGGCCCAAACTCAGCTCACTGCAACCTCCACCTCCCCGATTCGAGCAAGTCTCCTGCCTCAGCCTCCCGAGTAGCTGGGACTACAGGTGCACACCACCACGCCCAGCTAATCTTTGTATTTTTAGTAGAGACAGGGTTTTACCACATTGGCCAGGCTGGTCTCGAACTCCTGGCCTCGTGATCCGCCCACCTTGGCCTCCCAAAGTGCTGGGATTACAGGCATGAGCCACTGCACCCAGCCTAGGATTTCAACATTTTTAAGGCTTTTGATATTTATCAAAATTGCCCTTCAGAAAGACTGGACTATTTTATACTCTTATCATGTCCCTAGGCTTATTTTGCTATGCCCTCTCCAACACAGGGTAAAATAATATTAAAAAAAGAACTTTGTTAATTTCATAGGTGAAAATGGTATTTCACTGTTGCCTTAATTTGCATTTTATTGAGAGCTGGTGAAGTTGATGACTTCAATTTGAATATATTTAAATAATTATTTTATATTTATATATAACATGTGTGTATAATTTATATTCATTCTATTATAAATGTCCTATTTATGTTCTTGGCCTATATGAAGAAATGTTTATCTCTTTCTCATAGTTTTGTAAAAGTTCTGTATATGTATGGATATTAACTTTTCCCCTGTCATATATGTAGTAAATAACTCTTGTTGGCTTTATTTTACCAATTAATAGTTTTTGACCTGTAGAAACTTGAAATTTTTATGTAGCCAAATCTGTTAGTCTTTTCCTTAGGGAATAAGGCAGGGATCTAGCATTACTTTTTTCAAAATTGTTCTTTGGTGATACAAACACTGTACTTTGAGTAATCTTTTCCCTATATTTCAAAATGCTGCCTTTATCACCTACTAAATTCCTAAATGTGTTCTTGGGCCTGTTTCTCTGTTATCTTCAACTGGTATGTCTGCTTATTATTTCTTTGGTTTTGATATCTGGGTTATGCTGGCTTTGTAAAATTAATTGTAAAGATTTAAAGTCTTCTCTAACATCTGGAATAGTTTATATAACATAAGAATACAGTCTTTTGAGGGTTTGAAATAATTCACCCATAAAACCATATGGGCTGGGTGCCCTTTTTGAGTGGGTATAGTAATAGCTCTTTAAAAACTTTTCAATTTCTCCTGTGATGATTGTTATTTTTAGTTTGCTGCTTTTACTCTAGTCAATTTTGATAATTTATATTTTCCTAGAAAAGCATCCATTACATTGAGGTCTAATTTGTTTGCATAGTGTTACACAGAGCAAATTTTTATAATGTGAATAATTCTCTCTACCTGTGGTGTTTTCCTTTTCTTATTTCTAATGTTACATATTTGAGTTTTTTTTTTTCTTGATTAGCTGGTTAGAAGTTTATTTTAAAACTTTATTGGACTTTCAATCTTTGCACTCTTTAACTCTCTTTAGACTGATTTTATTGTTTCCTTCTTTAACTTTCTAGCTTCTTGTCTTTATTTTTAAAATTTCTCATTTAAATAATGAAAGTATGGTTTCTGCCTTCTGTGTCATGTTCAAACCCTAAGGTTCAGCAGACCCTAAGGTTGTATTTAATTCTATTAATTTTTTTAACATTTAAACATTTGATCTATTTTGAATTTATTTTTGTGTGTTTTCTGAGAGCAGTCTGATTTGATTCTTTCATAGTTAATTTTTTTCCTGACTAGATGCTGCTCATAGGAATTGATCTTTTTTCTGATAGTTTAGAAAATTATTTTAATCTTTCTTGGTAAAGGACACTTTCCATTGAATTTTGTCTGAGACATGAATTCTTAAATCTGAGTGGAGGATTGTTATGCCATGGACAGCTGAAGGCAGAGTGGGGAGGTGGGGAGAGCTCCAGCTCTCCAGCTGGCCAACTTGGGTTCAAATGCTCTTGGCTCTGCTTCTTTGTAACTGAGTGAGTTGCTCTAGTCTCCGTAAAATGGGGTTCTTGCAAGTCCCAACCCTCATGAGGTGGTTGTAAAAATCATGAGATTATAAAGGTAAGGTTCTTATAATGTCTGGTACACAATAACCCTAAAGTAACATTTGCTGTTTTTATCATTAAGATGGGCTTTCTATGTTGCTAATCTGATTTTTTTTCTGTACCAATTCTGCCTTTTACTGCTTCGTACATGGTTTAAAATGGGCTATTGCATTTGTAGGTTCTTGTCAAGCCTTCCTTTTCCCCTGTCACTCCTTTTATATTTTCCTTTACTTCTTTGCTCCTTGTCTGTTCTCTCCCGGCAGTTCTGCTTTATTCCACAAAAACTACATCTCATTGTACTCTACTGAGGATTCCAAATCATTTTCTGCAATATGCAGGTGAATGCTTTCCTGAATCTTATGGATGCAGTTTCCATATCCTGGTTGGCCCTCTGCCCTCTCCCTGCTTTATTCACTCTCCTGCAAGATCTGTTCAGTATTGGTATCTCCCACAGATAGGGTGTGTGGGTCTTTCTCTGTTCATCCATCTCCTGAGATCTTTAGCTGTAAGACAGGTTAACATGCCATTTCTGGCTGACTCTACCCAGTGCTCTTGAAGTTGGAGATCATCTCCAGATTCTAGATCTCTAGGAGACCTCTAGGAGAGGAGACTGGATATACCATTTTTTAAAATGTTCCTTTTTTTTTTGTTTTTTTTTTTGAGAAAGAGTCTTGCTCTTTTTGCCCAGCCTGGAGTGCAGTGGTGGCGTGATCTTGGCTCAATGCAACTTCTGCCTCCTGGGTTCAAGCAATTCTCTTGCCTCAGCCTCCCAAGGAGCCAGGATTACAGGTGCCTGCCACCATACCCGGCTAATATTTTGTATTTTTAGTAGAGACAGGGTTTCACCATGTTGGCCAGGCTGGTCTCAAACTCCTGACCTGAGGAGTTTCTGACCTGAGGTGATCCACCCGCCTTGGCCTTCCAAATGTTACATCGCTTTTAAGCAAGACATTGTTAACTTAGACTTCTAGCTGCTTGATGTCCTCATGTCCTTCTGTAAATGTAGGCATCTATCAGAGGCATATACCTGACATTGTTTTCCATTCACTTCATTCTTTTAGGAGATGTTTATTGAGCATATGCCTTGTGTCAGGGGCTGGGCATAGAGGGTTGAACAAAATATTCTTGGTCACACCATCAGGGAACTTAGAGTCCTGACAGGCCACAAACAAGTAGACAAATAAATATATGGGTATAAGTTGTGTTAAGTGCCCTCAAAGAAAAGGACATACATGGTGAAAGAGAATAAGAGAGTAGAGGAGAGCTGCTTCTGCCTGATGGAGTCAAGGAAGGCTTCTAGGAGGAGGTGTCTTAGGCTGCCAGAGGGGAAGCCACCAGCATGTGAGGAGTAGGTAGGAAAGAGCTCCAGGCAGAGGTGATGACATATGCCAAGGCCACGTGGCAAGAAAGAAATGAAAAGACTGGTTTTGCTGAGTTCTCTGAAACATTTAAAGGGCAACTTTTAATTATAGAAAATTTCAAGTACACGCAAAAGTAGAGAATTGTACAGTAAACTCCCAGGCACCCTCCCTGAGCTTCTACATCTAGCTGTTCTCTGCCTTCTGATTTCCTTGTTGGGACTCTGGACTAGTCTCAGAAACGACCCTCCTGCAGGCACTGCAAACCTGCTCTTCCTGCCCCAGCCCCTCCCTTCCTCGCTGGGGGAACAATGTGTTCTGGGATGTGGCCCCACCCCTTCACTTATTGCTGTTCAGATAGTTTCTGAGAAGGGCTGTCTTCCCGAACAGGTAGAGAGATCTGGGGGTGGTAATGCAGACAGAGGGTCACCTCACAGGTCAGCACTCTTGGTATGGAAGGAACCTCTTCTTCAGTTTTCTGGCTGGCACTGTCTCTGTCTCTGATTCCAGGGGCAGACACTGGTGGAGGCACAGTGGGGCATTTCTGACTGTTTTCTGACAGTCGTGTTTCACGAGGCTGCAGCTGTGCTTGTCGCCAGCCCCCTGACGGAGAGTTCGCATCCCCCGACCTAGCTTCATTTCTATGCTGTGTGAGCCCTCACTTTTCTCTGTGTCCGCAAGAGTGAGTTGGTGGGAAGGCGAGAATGATGTTTATGTGGTCACTAGATGGCGCTCAGGTCACAGGCAACCCAGCGTGCTTCGGAAGGCATTCAAAGTTGGGACCACCTTCCATCACCCATGGTTCTGGAAATAAATGAGAATCTTCTTGCAACCAGCTAACCGGTTTTGAACATGCAGTTAAATAGCTTGATCTAAGTGGCAGTAAAAGAGTTAAACTTGTGCATCCAACTGGAGCTGTCTTTGATGACTCTCGGACTCTGCCCACCCGTTCCTGCAGAGGTGGGTCCCTTTCTGGGGCCAGGGCCTCTCTCCGGCCTTGAGGTCAGGCCCTTGCCTTGCTCTGGCCAAGTGTCCCTGACTTGCATGCAGCCCCCTCGAAATGCGTCGCTCCAACTTTCCTTTCAGCCCTTTTTTATGTTGTTTCTCCACGTTGTGGGCTTCTAGCCCACTGGGGCGATAGACAACACTTGTATTTCCTCACTGCTCTCAAAGCCCACATGAAACTGAACTGTAAAAACAAGTTCTTTCTCTGTATTTCCCCGCCTCAGGGTTCACCAGATGATTTGGTTCAACTAGGAGTTTTGTTTTCTGTTTTGTTTTGTTTCCAGTGAGGACAAGACCTAACACTAACCTCTTAAACACCTCTGCCCACAAGTTTGCCTGGGCACACTAGAGTGTTCCTTGGACCCTCTGCTCTGAAGTATTAAGTCAGAATTTTGTTTTTTAAAAAAGAGTGCTTTCCTTAGAAGCTGCAGGTCTTTTGAAAGGTAATAGGCACATGAGCTCTGTGAAATGTACACAGATTCTTTCATAACTTTATACATAGGAAACTCATGCTCCATAAATAGCACTTGTATCCTAGTGTTTTCCACAGCTAAGAAATCCAAAGTTAGTCTCCTTTCGTCTCTGAAATGTAGATGATGCTGATTTCCCAGCAGTTTTCAGTTTCTCCTCTTGCCTGGCGCAAGTGAGAGGCAGGCAGCCAGCTGCCATGGGCTTGGGGATGTGCCGAGAGGCAGAGGGGGCTGGCGGGGCAGACTGCAGGTGACAGCCTCAGCTTCTTCATGCACCTCCCAGGGACTGTGTGCAGGGCTGGGACTTGTGGCTCACTGGGCTAGGAGGTCTTGCTCTCTATCTCCTTCAGCTTCCCCCAGGTGAGGCAGCTGAGCTTTGTTGCTCGGGTCACAGAACTGGGAGCATTCATCTGTGTTTTGGACTTCCATAGCCCCAGCTCCCTGGACTGAGGGAAAACACAATAAAACACTTGTGTTTTGGCAGAAGGGTGATGTGGACGAAGTAGAGGCTTTGTCTTGGGTGGCTTCACTAGTCACTGTGCCCTTAACTGTCTGCAGACACAGGGGCGAGAGCCCAGGATGGGCCTTCACACCCAGAGACTGTGATCCATCCCCAAGTTAGGAGTCATTGACCTAAGACATCAGCAGGGCCGTGTCTTATTGCATATTCTCAGTGCCTCCTCCTGCACCTGGTTAGGTTTGCTGAATGAACAAATGAATGAAAGAATGGGTAAATTAGGTTGGGTGCAGTGGCTCATACCTGTAATCCCAGCACTTTGGGAGGCCGAGGTGGGTGGATCACCTGAGTTCAGGAGTTCGAGACCAGCCTGGTCAAATAGTGAAACCCCGTCTTTACTAAAAATACAAAAAATAGCCCAGCATGGTGGTGGGCACCTGTAATCCTAGCTACTTGGGAGACTGAGGCAGGAGAATCGCTTGAACCCGGGAGGTGGAGGTTGCAGTGAGCCGAGATCACACCACTGTGCTCCAGCTTGGGCGACAAGAGCGAGACACTGTCTAAATAAAAACAAAGAAACAAAAGAAAAGAAAGAAAGAAAGGGTGAATTAATGAAAAGGTGTGGTTGGGAGGCAGGCTGCTCTGCAGTCACCCACTTGGTCCTCAGAGCCACCAGAGGCATGTGTTGGTCAGATGGCCGACGGGATTAGGGGGACTTCTGCATCTGGGCTGGGCACCAGTCTGTAGCCAGAATTCAAAATCTCTGGGTGGGAAGCCAACTTTGCCTCTGTAAGAAGCACATGGGGGTTGGAACTGTGACCTTGGCCTCATTAGCCCAAGATAACAGGCCAGGCCTGTTAGTAATCATTTAGAAGGAGCTTAAAATGGGATCTGTTTCCTTCCGGTGGTCCCTGGCCACTGCTCTCCTTGGGCCTGCAGCTGTGCCTGTGTTGGCCCTCTCACTGTTGCAGAAATCTCCCCACGAGCAGAGCCCTGGCTTGCCCATGGAAGGAAACCTCTTGCTTTGGAGATCAAGGTGGCCATGAACTATGATTTATGCAGCCCTGGTGTCTGCTGGCTGACGTTCGTAGCTGAGGAGGGCCTGGCTGAGGAGGGCCGAGGGGCTGGGCCGGGCCCTCCTTGCTGCCTCTGCCCTGTCCTCACTCCGGACGGCCATGCTCCCTTCTCTCTTCTCCACTCTTTCTCTCTGTGTCTTTGTGCACTCTTCCTTCACAAAGTTTTCCTCAACCCTTGACTTCTGACTGCAGTCACAGGGCTGGGGAAAAGAAGTGTTTTCTGGAGGACAGCAACAGGTAAAGGTAAACGAGGAAGGGAAGTAATCAGCAAGTTCACCAACCACGTCCCGGGTGGGCATGTGACCTCAGACTGCATCACACTTTGCTGTTGGAGAAGGAGAATGGGAAGGTCAGATTTGGGAAGAGGCAGAAATCAGAGAGGACAGTGGAGGAAGACTGAGGGGTGTCCGCTTCCTTGGCGGCATTGTGTACCTGCCTAGCAGTGAGGGACAGATTCAGAGTCCATATGTGTGCCAGAGCATTTCCTTCCTTGCTTTTCTTATTTCTAGACATTCCTTACCAACATTTAGGGGCGCACCCAAGTGTGTAGCGTGTTCAGCTTGTGGACAGCGTCTGGCTCTGTGCTTCCCTGGAAGCGGTCAGAAGCCAGATGCCAGTGCCTGCTGTTGTGAATATGCAACGTGGAGCCTTCAGGGGTGATTCTGGACACGGCCACTAGGTGGAGATGTTGTGCCTTGAAATGTCCCTGCTCGGCGCGCCTGGTGCGACCTGCCTGTGGGCTTGGAGTGTGGGGTGTGCCTGGCTTCCTAGCTCTGGCCCTTTTGTGTCTCCCCACCCTTCCGTTGTGTCTGTACTTTGTTCCCCTCACTTATCTGGCTATCATATGGAAAAGCACATTTTCTTTTCTGAATTATTCCTTGAGTGTATTGAATCAAATTTCGGGTCCCGCAAACGGAACACACAGAGTGATGGGCAGGCCAAGTGGGACCCCTAGGGCTCATGGGGTGTTGGGGGCTGCGTCTGGAGGGGCTGTGATGATTTAGTTTGTGATACATTTACAGCTGGGCAGAGGGTGGGGCCTCGGGCTGCATCTGTTTCACAGCCTGGAGCTGTCTTTCCATCTGTCTGTCTGCCAGCTCTTCATCCACAGCCTGTTCATGTAACCGGTACTTCTCCCAGCCATGCCCACCCTAACCCCTTTTCCATTTCTTTACGCTTCAGAGGAGACTGCAGGTGCCGTCAAGTCTTCGAAAGCCGCAGACCGTACGTTGCTGTCACCTTGGGGGCAACCAGGGAAGCGGGGCCTTGGGTTTTGGTCAGAGGGGCGAGGGTGCTGGAGGCATGGGGGTTTTTGATTTGCCTGAGGTGGGACTGAGGTTCCCCCACAAAGGTATGTCCCTGGACTTACATTTGCTGTCGCCTCTCAGCCTCTGTGGAGCATGTAAATCGTCTGGAATGCTTTAAGGGACAATTTCCTCCCATTTTCCCCAACCCTTCCTAAATGGGATAGGCTTGGGCCGATGCTCCAGTTAGACCCCTCTGTCTGGTAGTGAGGGGTAGGGGCAGGCATGGGGTCTGGAGTGGGGCAGGGGGAGTGTGAGGTGTTTCAGGGGCCAGGAGGAGGCCAAGAGGAGTTAAAAACTCTTGGAGTTGAAATCCCCAAGGTAAATCATAATTGAGATGATTAACGCAAACAATTAGTAATGCTCCTGTTAGCCCATCTACCTGGGCCTCCCACCTCTCCTGAAGGCCAGTGCCCTGTCTGTGCTGGGGTCTAGGAGAGGGAAGGTGTTGAAGGAAGTGGGGTGGCCCCTGGCTGAGAGGGGAGGTGAGGCTCCAGCCTTCTGGTCCCTCCCTGTCCTGGCTCCTCCCTCATCCCTAGGGTCTCAGCAGGGGCTGGACTCGCAGTGCATGACCTTAGGTCTGGCTCAAACACTTCTCTGCTGAGGCCATTTGTTTTGTCCCTACTTTGGCTCATCCTTGTGTGGCCTGATTGGGTCGTTCCAGAGGGTTCCCGTCTCTGGCTCTGCTTTCCACCTTTGGTATTTTGGAAACAACCTCTTCCCCATTCCTCTGAAAGGGACAGTGTGGCATTTTAGGGTTTTCAGGGTATGGCCAGTAAAGTCCCATCTGGCAAACTCAGCTGTGAGCTGGAAAATGATGTTAGCAAAAGAGAGCCTCCAAAAAAGGATGGAAAGGATATGGAGAGATTTCCCCTCTTCAGGAGTGTAATTCTCTCTCCTCTGACCTGCTCTGTTAAAAAATGTTCTTTGCACAATGTGTGTGTGTGTGGAGGAGATTCTGGGATGAGGCAAGGCCATTAAGGCAGGGGGTATGTGCCTGGTGGCTGCCCTGGGGAGGAGGAACATCTAGCTGGGCTCCATCCCTGGCCTCCTGGGAGATGGTTTCTGTTGTTACCGGGCTCTGGGACCTCTTAGGTCCTCCCCATTGGCTGCAGGGCCTACAGTGCCTATAGAAGCGTAGGATGCAGGACTTGATGGGGTGGGGCTAGGGAGGGGCACGAGCAGTAGAGGGCCTTGAACCCCAACTTTGTGTGCTGGCTGAGTGCATGGGCTTTGAGGTGACACCATTCTGGGCCCTGCCACCTTGTAGTCATGTGTTTCTTTGCATCTCTGAGGCTCAGTTTCCTCATCTATAAAATGAGACTAATAAAAATAATACAAATATGATTGCATCTCAGCATGATGGTGAGGAGTAAAGAGACGTGGGGGAGGGCATGAGAGCTATCGCTTGTGGCGTTCGTCTTTATACACTGACAGGAGCTGCATCTGGTGCATGTGGGGGGAACTGAGGGTCAGGGGTGGGCTCAGGCTGGAAGGTGGCTGGGTTGAGCATTGGGAAGCCCCACTGGGCCGATCCCTCTGATTGCCACTTGTGTCTCCCAGTGGATGACCACCTGGGCTTCCTCCCCACTTTTGGGCCCTGCTACATCAACCTCTATGGCAGTCCCAGAGAGTTCACGGGTTTCCTGGACCCCTACGCAGAGCTCAACACAGGCAAGGTGAGCCGGCTGGAGCCCTGCCTGGCAAGGGCAGGATGCCAGATGCCCAGGTCCCTCAGGAGCCCAGGCCTGTATGCAGGGTCTTCCAACCCTGCCTGGGGGCCCACATCCAGGCAGTCACCCACTCAGGGAATTCTCCTTCTGCCCCTTGACACTACCTCTCCTGAGTGCCAGTCTGATCCTTCCATGTTCCCCGCCCTGAAGGATCCAGGCCCTGTCTCTCTATCTTTGTCTTTTGGTCTGGGTTGGCATCTGGCACTGTCCATCTGGGTGGCTTGTCATATCTCCCGAACTCTCTGGGCCATGCTTTCCTCATCTGCAGAGAGATGAGGTTGGCTCAGGGACCTCCTGGGTGCCTGGGAGATGAGCTACCTCAGGGCCACAGGGTGCCCCTTTCCTTCCCCTCCTTCCCTCTGTTTCCCCTGCTCCTGGTGACCTGACCTTCCTGGCAGGGGGAAGGTGTGGCTTATCGTGGCCGACTTCTGCTTTCCCTGGAGACCAAGCTGGTGGAGCACAGTGAGCAGAAGGTGGAGGACCTTCCTGCGGATGACATCCTCCGGGTGGAGGTGAGGGGCATGGCTCTTGGTGGGAGCTGGGTGTCGGGGGCGGGGAAGGGATGGCCACACCAGACTGGCCTTGAGGTGTCATGGCAGAGGGAGGACTCAGCCCTGCCCACATGCATAGTGCCTTTACCTCTCTGGGCCTCAGGTCTCAGCTGTAAAGTGGGAATAAATTAACACTTGCCCCTGCCTCCCTGGAGGAATGATCAGAGGCTCAGAGAAGATAAATGAAAATATTTCAAAAGTCTAGAGCTTGATGCAAAATGAGACGTGATTTTATAATAATAATGTAAGGATAACTATTAAGTCAAATAAGCACTGAACATGTATCAGGCACTGTGCTGCTGACACCCCTGCTGTTATTGACTCCTCCCAGCACCATGAGGTGGCTGCTGTTATTATTATTATCCCCATTTCACAGACGAGGAAACAGGCTCAGATATATCAGAGCAACAGATGGTGGAGCTTGGCCTTGTGTCCAGGAGGCAGCTGTGCAGAGACTGTGTGGTGATTTAAGCTGATAGACACAGTGGTCAGATAGCTCTGGTTTGAAATCTGGCTGCAGCACTTACAGGCTCCATCAGTTTCCCTATCTGGAATGTGGGGGTATATTATACTTAAAGTTATATTATATAACTTATAATAATATACTTTATAAGATGGTTGTGAGAATTAAGGAAATTAATACACATATGCAGTAAGCACTTACTAAGTGCTAGCTGTTGCTACTATTTACATTCACCTAACACCCAATTGTCTGACCCCTCTTCTCTCAATCATAGGATTGAGTTCCTGCCCTGTCCCCACCCTGTGCTCAGTGCCTGGAGGGGACAAAGAGACCCTTTCACCCCAGGCACATGACAGTGGCAGCCCGTGTGTCCTGCAGAGCTGGCTGCTGAGGGGGAGACCCTGAGTGGCATGGGGCAGGAGCTCTGGGCAGGTGCCTGGTGGCTTAGAGCCTTTAGCCCCTCTAAATGGCAGATAAGTTCCAGGTTGCCCCTGAGGGCCCAGTGGGAGACCCCACTCAGCTGATGTGGTGGTACCATCGCTGCTGGTTTGGATTAGGGGCAGCTTGACCTTGGAGGAGCAGCTTTTATTAGGGAAACGTGGCCAGACGCACGCAGATCTGGAATGAGCTTGTTCAGTTAGCAATGAAATCTGGATGCTGTTTCTTTCTTGGGCTACTTGCCACCCGTCAGTCCAGCCAGGAGCTATTGGGTGCCGGCTATGGCCAGGGCCTGCCAGATACATGTCCCCTCCCCAGCCCGGGTGCCTTTCTTTGCTTCTCCTGTGACCCTCTGGCCCACTCTCTGCTCACAGAAGTACCTTAGGAGGCGCAAGTACTCCCTGTTTGCGGCCTTCTACTCGGCCACCATGCTGCAGGATGTGGATGACGCCATCCAGTTCGAGGTCAGCATTGGGAACTATGGGAACAAGTTCGACATGACCTGCCTGCCGCTGGCCTCCACCACTCAGTATAGCCGTGCAGTCTTTGACGGTGAGGCAGTGCTCCTGGCTGGGACCCCGATCACAGGATCATAGAGCAGGGGGCCACACCTTAAATCCTGCCTCCCACGGAAAGCTGCCAGAGGCTATTCAAAGGCCCTGGCCCTGGCCAACCTGTTCCAGCTGTCCCCTTGCTCTCCTCCAGGCGAGGGACCCTGCTACTAGTGCCCACAGATGCAGTTCCTGGGACCAGCTGTGGTCAGCATTGACCCTGACCCATCCTGCTCATTTCAAGGAGTCTGCCGGCCTTGGTTTGGACATTTTAGGGAGTGTGGCCTTGGGTTTCCCAGGGCAGCTCTAACTCCTCAGTTTTGACATGCCCAGGAGCCCTAAGGAGAGCTGCAGCTGTCTGCTTAACTCACACGGAGCTCAGGCACCTCTTTCAGACACCGGGCAACATGGGTCACTCCACGTGTGTCCAAGAGGGTTCTTAGATGGGAAGGGTGAGCAGGTGCCTGTCTCTCCCACATGCGGTCCCCTTCCCAGCGCTCTGCCAGTCCTAGCCCTGGAGTGCCCAGGAGGCTAGCACTCTTAGCACCCCATCCCACCCACCCTCCACTCCTGGCACAGTGCTCAGGCCTGTCTCTCCATTCCAGGGTGCCACTACTACTACCTACCCTGGGGTAATGTGAAACCTGTGGTGGTGCTGTCATCCTACTGGGAGGACATCAGCCATAGAATCGAGACTCAGAACCAGCTGCTTGGGATTGCTGACCGGCTGGTGAGTGAAAACGTGCCCAAAGCTGCACACGCCTGTGCATGCACCTGCTACCCCGCTGCATGGGGCGTCTCAGACCACCATCCACTGGTGCACACACTGACACATGGCTGTGCCTACTTACCTTCATGGTTGGTGTCCTCGGTGTCTTGGCAGTACCAGGCTTGTGGTCCTGTCCTGCACGATTGGAAGAGAAGAGAGGGGATGCGAGCAACCTGAGGCAGCTCCAGTGTGCAGTGGGACCCAGGGCAAGGAAGCAGAAAGAAAACCTATGTCACACAGCAGGGCACGGCCTTGCTCTCGCTCACTTACTCATTACAGGCCTTTGGACTCTTAATGCACGCAAGGGCTTATGCTAGAAACTTCTAGCCAGAAGCTAGAGGCCAGAGGTGAACAAGGAGCTGGCTCTGTCTTCAGAGAGTCAGTTTATTAAAGGAGGGCATAGGCTTACTTGTGCCTCTCACACAGGGCTTTCTAAACTTAGGTACAGGTGACACTCCAGGGGCAGAGAGATGTGGGGCTCAGAGCAGGGAGGGTGGCCAAGGAGCGTCAGGAAGGCATCATAGGCCAGTGAGGGGGCTGTGTCCAGTGCAAGCAGATGGGGGGTGGGAACCCAGCTAGGCCACCATTGCAGGGGCCTGAGGGAGGGTGACCAAGCCCTGGGAAGGAGATGGCCTCAGCGGGGGGGAAATTGCAGGACCTGAGCTACAAGGCCTTGGTGGCCAACGGGATTTGGGGCTGAGGAAGGGCTGTAAAGAGGAACTCAGGTGGCTGGGGAATTGGGAAGCTGGGGAGAAGAGCAGAACATATGAGGTCAGGTTCTGTTTTGGGGGTGAAGAGGGGACATCTGGGGAGGCCCCTACAGATGCTGGATGCTGCAGTCCTGGCACTTGGCCAGAATGGAGGAGAATCACAGGTGGGCAGAGGTGTAGAGGCCAAGGGAGGTGAGGAGGTTGAGTGGGAAGCTGATGGTCCTGGCAGTGGCTCTAGGGGTTTCTGTGGTGTGGATGGGGACAGCTGGTGGGAAAATGGAGGAGACAGGTGCAGGCTCCACTGCAGGAGCATGCTGAGATCAGCAGGTGGAGGGAAGCGGGGCTGGAGAGGCCTGGGCATATCTGCGGGTGGGGAGGTGAGCATGGCTTGAAGGAAAGGTGGACAGAGAAGGGAAGGAGGCCATGGTGGCCCCACCTTCCCAGAGACTGGAAGTTTTAGGGGAGAGAGGAGATCAGCGAGTGCTGAGATGGGGAGAACATGGAGTTGATGCCATACAGCTCTAGACTCTGCCTTCTGGGCCAATCACTGGCTCACAGCAAGACTCCAGACTCCAAGAGGGCAGGGGCCATGTTCTTTCCAGTTCTATGAGACTGGTAGTCCAAATCCCGAGCACGTGTCCTTGCTCAGGAAGGCCAGTGGGTGGGGAGGGGTGTGTGGGGGGCTGAGGGACAGTCCTTCGCCTCTCAGCTCAGGGCTGAGGCCCCACGGAGAGGGCTGGAGAAAAGCTTGGTAAGGGCCTGTTTCCCTGGGAGGTAGCACAGGGAATGAGCAGGCCACGGGAGTTTGAGGAAGGAGGTTCCTGTGATTAGAGGTGGCGGGACTGCTCCTGGAAGAGGGCGCTCTTAGTCTAAGCCTCATTGGGTGGTAGAATCTGGAAAGAAGAGAGGGTTCCAGGTGGGGAACCAGAGCAGGCTCGGAGAGGGCCACTCACCTGTGGGAAGCCAGGCCTGCTTTGAGGGTGGCAGGGAGGAATCAGAAGCCATCAAGTTCTTTCCAAGTCTGCAGAAACCCCCCCGAGCTCCTTGTGACTACATGTGAGGCTGGAGTTCCAGGTACGAGACTTTGGATGTATTTGGGTACGGGCAGCCTTGGAAGGTTCTTGGGTCAGGATAGAACCTGGTTTGTTGGGCCTGGGCTCTGTCTTCTTTGCTCTAACAGTTCACTCCTTTTTGGTTCAGTAGCAGTGACAGGGCCTAGGGGCTGGGTCCAGCGTGCACCCTCTGCCCTGTGGTGACACACCTGACCCTTGCCTGCCCCTTCCACAGGAAGCTGGCCTGGAGCAGGTCCACCTGGCCCTGAAGGCGCAGTGCTCCACGGAGGACGTGGACTCACTGGTGGCTCAGCTGATGGATGAGCTCATCGCAGGCTGCAGGTAGGGGGGACCTGGCGCCCCTGGTGCCCTCCTCTCCTGGCTCAACTGGGCCTGTTTTGCTGGGAGTGCTCATGTGTGGCGGTGAGCAATGGCACGTCTCCCAGCCACGCTTGGCCAGCAGTCCAGCCCATGCTGAGTCCAAAGGTGGTGGAGCCAGCGCAGGAGTTGAAAAGGTGACATTGAGAGCAGGTCATAAATCTCCCTGCAGCAGCGGCAGCTGCGGGCCCGGCGGCCGGCTCACCTGAATGGGGGGCATTGTGTCTCTGATCCCCGACCTCTTATTTCCCTGATGGAATCTCCAGGAGGAGCTGGCTGGGGGGTGGGGTGACGGCGCCCCTCATTCCCTCAAGGCCATGTCGGGGATCATGGTTTCTGTTTAGCCTTCTATTGACACGGCTGATTGTCGACTTCAGGAAAAGAAGGCCCGGGGTGTGGAGGCCCAGCAGAGGGGTGCATCTCACATCTCCTCCACTGCCATGTGGTTTTGGGGAGCCACCCGTGGGTTCTGACCCTCGGTTTTCTCAACTTCAACCTGGCATGAAGAATAATTACTTTATAATATCTTCTAAACAAAGTGCCCGGCTCTTGGGAAAGATTTAATAAATGGTAGCTATAATTATTGCTCAGAAGAAGAAATGTCAGGAGACTTAGCTCCTGGTCTCTTTATCTGACTTTGTGACTTTGGGAAGCTTCTCTTCTCTGGACTTTAGTTTTCTCAGCTGTTAAATGGACTTAAATAGTTGCCCCTCTCCTCTCCCCGGGGTTAATATATGCAAATGTGTGAATATACACAAATGTATTCTATGCCCCCTATACGCCTCATCACCCCTCCCTCAGCATGGCTGTACAGCCCTGCTGAACGCATCAGAGAATTAATTGATAACCATGGCCACTGATGCAGCATCCCTTCTATCATTTGTGGTTCAGTTAGGAAGTATATCTTTATCAAAATACTACCCCAGAGAAATGCTCCCGGCCCAGCAGTGGAATTCCAGACAGGCCATTCACCCATTTCCCCCAGCCTTCCTGAAGCCTGGCAGGCTCAGTGCCAGACACCTAGAGCATACTGACAAAGGTACAACTTCAGCCCTCCAGGGATGGTTGGATGCAAAAAATGGGCAGAGGAGGTAAAGTCTGTTGGGAAGTTAGAGGTGTGCACGTTAGGCGCTCCAAGCAGGTGCATCTCATTCCCACTAACTGAATTCAGGGAAGCTTCCTGGAGAAGGGGATGCCTGTGGTGGACTTTGAGGGAGGAGCAGGAGTTAGCCTTTGGAGAGGGGACTGCCAAGGCAAAGGTATAGAAGCCTGAAACGCCTGCTGCCTCCTGGATGGGGGATGTGGCAGGAGAGGCTGTTGCCCAATTGGGTGGCCCCGAGGGTCTCTGCTATTAACCAACCATGAAATCTTATGAAGTAGAAAGTAGGCTGGGTGTGGAGGCTCACAGCTGTAATCCCAGCACTTTGGGAGACTGAGGCGGACAGATCACTTGAGGTCAGGAGTTCAAGACCAGCCTACTCTACTAAAAATACAAAAATTAGCCATGTGTGGTGGCAGATGCCTGTAATCCCAGCTACTTGGGAGACTGAGGCAGGAGAATTGCTTGAACCCAGGAGGTGGATGTTGCAGTGAGCTGAGATCACGGTCCTACACTCCAGACTGGGTGACAGAACAAGACTCTGTCTCAAAAAAAAAAAAAAAAAAAAAGTAAATGACCCTTGTTTTACAGATAGGAAACTGAGGCACAGAGAGGAAGGTTGATTAACTTGCCCAGATTCACACAGCTATTGAGTGGCAGAACCCCCTTGCAGTGCTGCTCTGTAATGGACAGAACTTGATGGGGTGAATGTGGGAGCCACAGGAAGGTTCAGAATGATCCCCTGGTCCTGGCCAGGGTGGCTAGGTGGGCATGGGGGCCATGCTGTGAGAGGGTCAGCAGGAGGAGGAGCCAGTTGAGGGGGAGGTGAGGCATTCAGGACAGGCTGTGTTGAGGCGTCTGTGAGGAAGCTGGCCTGTGATCTGGAGGTGGGAGGATAGAGTGGGGTTGGAGGGGCGCATACGGGCACGGTCAGCCTGGGGTGGCTGCAGCCACTGGGTGAGCTCCCCAGGGCATCCCCAGGGCCCCAGGCCCCACCTGCACGATGATTCATGGTGCCACGTTGGCACCACTTTGGGTGAGGTGGGTGGGCCAGGATTCTGGGTTCTACCTGTGGCCCTGCACATGACCCCCGTGTTGTTTGTAGCTTGGCAGGTCTGAGGGGCTTGGGACATCTGAGACCCTTGGGCCCTGAGTCCTTGGCTGCCCTCAGTGACCTCTGCAGGGCTCTGCTCTTGGAGGATCTGCCTAAAAACACTTCTGACCCCTTTGAGTCACTCTCTTGGGGTTGGACGAGTGGCTGGGCCTCCCAGCAGGGATGCTTGTTCCAGCTCAGGAGCTTGGGAGGAGAGCTGGGTTCCCCTCCTCTTGGGAATGCATAATGGCTCTCTAGGAGAGGAATTCCAGGCAGCAGGAGCAATTCGCTCAGCTCCACCTGAGGCCACTAGTGCCCCGCACCTCAGCAAGAGGGCTTCCTCCACCTCCCACTCCAATGCTGAGCACCATCACAACCGACATGCAGAGCAGCCGGGCATGGGGGCCTTGAGCAAACTCAGGCCCACAGCTGACCACAGCAGCTCACCCTTTCTCCAGCCAGCCTGGCCCACTTCTCCAGCATCGGTGTTCCTCATTCCATCTCAGTCCTTTTCCCGGCTCATCTTCCGGGAGCCTCCCCCTTCCCCAGGGCCGGTGGTGTCCACTCTGTTCCTCCAGCCCAGCCCTCTCCTCTGATCTCTACACCTATGAACACAACGTGCTGGACATGTCCACGTGGATGTCCCGCCAGCACCTCCGTGCTGCGTCTGGGGCTACACATGTTGCAGACAGGTTTCATCACCTCCCGGCACTGTCTTTTCCTGGCTCCCCAGAACCCATGCTGGAAACCTGAGCCAGCTCTGACTGCTCGCCTCCTCTTTTCTCTGCCCCAGTCCTGGTGGCTCTGCCTCACCCATGTCCTTCCTTCCTTCCTTCCTCCTCCCAATCCCTCCTTTCAGTATCCCCAATCGTCCTTCAAGCTGTGTCACGCCTGCTCCACGTCAGCCCTGTAGTGGCTGCCCGCTGCATCCATGAAAAGCCCCCCCCCTCCTCCATCCTGGTGGACAGGCCTTTTCTGTCGCCCACCACGCTGCCTCATGGAGCCCCGCGCACTTCTGAAGCTCTGCGTTGGTTTGTCTTGGCCCTTTAGCGTCCCCACCCCTACAGGCTCCCTCTTGCCTCTGTGTCTTTGCACTTGTGCATATGCTGCTCCATCAGCCAGGATGCCCTTCCTGCTCTTTTGGGCCTTACTGACTCCCGCTGGCCCTGCCAGGTGCAGCTCAAAGCCACTTCCTCCAGGAAGGGCTCCTGACTCTGAGGCTGCTCAGGCAGGGATCTGTTTGCATCGTTCTTCTGTGGGCTCCCTGAGAGCAGGGCCAGGTCTCATCTCTGGATGCAGCATCCAGCCCAGGCCCAGGGGAGAGCTGTTGCTCACAAGGATTTAAATGAATGCCCCGAGGCCAGTTCATCTTTCAGGCTGGACACTGCCCAGGGTACAGGTATCCACCCGGCCCCGCAGAGGCAAGCAGGGACCTTGGGAGCAGCCCAGCCCACTCTGCTCTCAGCCTGCTGAGCCCTGTGCTGGGCCTACCTGCAATTTCCAAGCCAGCCCGGCGTTGGCGGGGCCCCTGGCTTTGCTTAGGGCTGGGTGGAGCTCCATCAGCCTTCTCTTCCTGGTCTCCCCTTCTTTCCGTACCCCCTGCCTTGGGCTTTCCTGAGGAGGGAAAGAGCCGAGACAGCATGGAGACAGCTTGTTAGTGGCACTCACAGGTCCTAAATGTTTCTTGGGGAGTCTTGGCTGGGCTGTGGCCTCCATGAAAATCTCCCTTTGGTGGTCTGTACTGCAGCCCCTCCCGGCTCCCGACCCAGGCTGGGCGCATAAATCACCCTGGTTGGCTGGGCTCTCCCTATCCCTCTCCAGACCCGCCTGCCCCCGCCCTCAGGCCCACTCAGGCCTGGTTCCCAGGCAGGCCCCAGCCCAGGGCTCCGGCCCAGGCCCCCCCACCCCCGCCCCGCTACCCACGGAGCATGCCGCTCCACCACCGAGGAGCGGCCTGGGGCAGCCCATCCGCGGCACCCTCGGGGCAGTAAATATTATATTACTACAGGGTGTGCAGTACGTGACCTGAGACAGGCCCCGGGGCTTAAGTTTCCCGAGATGGAGTTTGCGTACTGCTCCCCCCACCCTAAAAATTCAATTAAAAAAAATAACAGGAAAAATGTAGTGCGCCGAGGGCCTGCCAGAGTGGTGTATCTGGCGGCGGCGGTGCCGCTGCGCTCCGGCGGTAATTGGTTCTGCATAGCTCGGGGAAATTGGCAGAAAAATAAATCAGCCGGGAGCCGGGAGTCAGACGCTGCGGGGAGGGGAGGTGGGGGGGCTGCAAGTGGTGGGAGCAGACCTGGTGGAGCGGGTTTGACTGATGTCCTGTTTGGGAGTCAAGGGGTGGGGTGGGGCAGGGCAGCCCCATACCCTCAATCAGGGAAAATGGAGAGGGGTCCCGCTTGGTTAGGGAGTGCACAGACCACCCCGCCGCATTTCTGCATGGCTCTTGTGTGGGTACCGACCACTGGGCTTGGAATGGCGAGGAGGAGCCATATGAAGGACTTTTAGGGCGCGTCTGTGGGATGGGGGAGGTCAGAGTTCTTTGCCTCTAAACAGGATTGAGCTTAAACCTGACCTCCTACCTCTCAGGGCTCAGGGCTGTGTTTCTGGCATTGCGTGTACCCCCCACCTCCTCTCCAAAGGCTTCCCAAAGCAGAGGGTTCTGGGAAGGGTTCTGTCGTGGCTCCCCACCCCACCTCAGGTGGATACATCTGAGCTGCTGGCCTCCCCGCAGTGCCTGCAGTGGCTTTTCAGGGGTTCCTAAATTTCTTCCTTGAAGAATGCGGACACACAGCACAGAGCGGGCTTGTTTGAGTGCAGGGCACTCAGCGCTGGGGCCTCTACTCTAGGAGGATCCAGGGGGCAGGAGCAGGACCCCCTGGGCCCTCTGAGAGCCTGTAGTCAGTGGGGCAGAGGGGAACATATATGGAAAAGAACTCACCAGACTGGAGTTGAGGACAGATTCCAAACTGGCAGTCCTGGAATTGGGGGCTGGGGGCTCCACATCAGGAGGTGTGTAGGCTGACATGGGTGAGGAAGGCTTCCTGGAGGAGGTGAGGATGGAGCACATCACACAGAGATGGCTGTGCTTGTGGAGCCGGCTGGAGAAGGCACCCAGCAGGCAGGCGGAGAGGGTGAGGCCTCCTGTGAGAACACCAACACATGTGCATGCCTGGACCTGGGGGAGCCCTGGGCTCATCAGGCACATTCCATCTGTCTGTCCCTCACAGCCAGCCTCTGGGTGATATCCATGAGATACCCTCTGCCACCCACCTGGACGAGTACCTGTACCGGCTGCGCACCCGTCACCTGAGCCAAATCACGGAGGCTGCCCTGACCCTGAAGCTTGGCCACAGTGAGCTCCCTGCTGCTCTGGATCAGGCTGAGGACTGGCTCCTGCGTCTGCGTGCCCTTGCTGAGGAGGTAATTAAGCCTGCGGGTACCTTTCTTCTTCTGCTCTCCTGCTGCCTGGAACATCAGAACTGGCAGGCTCAAGGGAAATGTCTGGATTATTACCCACCCTGGTTCCATTGCTGGGTGACTTTGGGCAGGTGACTTAACCTCTCTCAACCTCAATGGACCAATTTGCAGAAGGAAGAGAGAGGGTGTGGTGGGATACTGGGTGTTATGGGGCCTGGCACAGAACCTGGCACATAATAGGCAACTAATAAATGTCCTCTGCTTGCCAAAGTATGTCAGAGACAGAGCTGGAACCAGAATCCAGGTGCCTGGTTCTAGGTTCAGTGCCAGGGCCTGCTTCCCCAGGTTCCCGACTCCTTCTTCCTGCCAGCCAGTGCTTGTCTGCACCTGGCCAACAACCTCCCCTGCCTGGACCCTCTGTTTCCTGTTGCCCTGGATGCCTCTGAGCCCCAGGGGCAAGAAGGCTACATTTTCAGTAACTCGGAGCTTTGCTGTATCTGATCAGAGAGGACCGGCTCTAGTTTGTCTTTGGGGAACTCTTTCCCCACCTGCAGACCCTCCCCCTGAGGTCTGTGTGGCCAGATGCACCCACCCGGTTCCCTGGCAAACAGGCAGGTCAGGGATTTGTCTGGAATGAGAAGGGTCTGCTCACAAGTGGTGGGCAGAGATCGCTGCTGCCTGCTCTGACCAGAGTCATGTGGGACTCCCAGGGAGGAGGTAGGGGCTCTCCCCAGGAGTGTGAGAAGGGCAGGGCCAGGAGAGGGGCTACTGGAGGAAGCTGTGGAAGGGGAGAGGGAGGCTGCTCAGGAAGGGATGTGGGTCCCTAGAGTCAGCAGGGCCTATAGGCACAGGCTGGTTCCCTGGTGGACACTGTGTTGCTCAGCTGTGGACCAACCCCTCACAGTGGCAGCAGAACAACCCCTCAGGCTGGTCACGGGCTGCTCTCTGTAATCTCAGCCCAGACTGAGCCCTGAACTCTAAGCATCAATTGTGATATGACTGGAAGGGGTTAAGGTCGCGCTGTCACTGTAAGGGCGCCGTGGAGAGAACCCTTCTCAAACTTGCATGTGCATCAAAATCCCTTGGAGGGCTTGTGAAAAGCAGGTTAAGGCCCACCCCTCAAGTTCCTGGCCCCCATGGAACTGGGGCAGAGCCTGAAAATAGGCATTTCTAACAAGTTCCCAGAAGCTGCTGCTGCTGTGGGCGCCACACTTTGAGAACTCCTGGTATAGTGGCTAGGAACGCATATTTGGAGTCAGAAAAACCTGCATTGGTTCCTAAGCTTTCGAAGCCTGAATTTCCTCACCTGTCAAATGGGGCTGCCTGTCTTGCCTCCTGGGCTCGCTCTTGGGGTTCAGTGAAGTGATGCATGGGCATGCTTCACCTGTGCTGCAGGAGCATCAGCTCAGCAGGAGCCGTGGGTGGAGACCTGGCCCCACTTGGGCTCACTTTGCTCACCATCCTTGGAAGCAAATGGACCCTTACCCAATCAGCCTGCTCTCCAGAGTGTGCAGCTGGGAGCAGTTGTCAATCATGCTGGAGGGGCTTAGGGGCCTCGCAGTTTCATTCCGGACTAGTCACCATTTTCAGAGTCCAGTGTCTTCAGGCCATGGGAATCCTGCTGCTAGGGGAGGAGGATATGTGTCCTCTGGGAAAGGCATACCTTCCATGGATCTGTTCCCACTTTCGGGACTGAGGAAGGTGAGCGGTGTCCTAGGCGTAATGTTACCTCCCTGGTCAAATCTTTTTCTCTGATGTTTGCCCCTGGGAATGTCTACCTGGTAGCGAGGACCTAAGAATGTAAGGTCTGAGGTCCAGGCAGGAGTGTCTCTTCCCAGAAGGATGTACTCAGCTCAGTAACCTTGGCAGGCTTCTCATGTGAGCTGGGGGCCGCCTTAGGCTCTGTCCTCTGGGGGCTTACTGCCACTCAAGCCAGACACTAGCCAGCCCTGGGAGGTCTGGGGGAAGGCCAGGGTGGGCAGCATGTGGGATGGAAGCTGGGAGAGGAGAGGCCTCTGTGGCCTCTGAGTCAGAGGTCAGCTCACGGTGTGGCTGTGGGGCATGGGCCTGGTGTGTCACCATCCCTACCCTGACCACCGCCCTCTCTTCAGCCCCAGAACAGCCTGCCGGATATCATCATCTGGATGCTGCAGGGAGACAAGCGTGTGGCATACCAGCGGGTGCCCGCCCACCAAGTCCTCTTCTCCCGGCGGGGTGCCAACTACTGTGGCAAGAATTGTGGGAAGTTGCAGACAATCTTTCTGAAAGTGAGTTTTCTTTTTTCCCAAATCATGATCATATTTTTCCCAACACAAGGCCTTTCTCCCACCTCTTCTGCTTCCCTCTCCTGTTCTTGACCTGTCTTAGTTCTTAGGCTGTGGTCTTGGAAGGAGAGGAGGTCTTTGGGTAAAACAACTTTCCTTTTCCTTGGTCTCCCCCAAAGTCCCCAGGCCCCTGCACCTGGTGTAGGACTAGTAGGTTTGAGCTGGAATCACTGGCGCTGGGAGTGAATGAGGTGAAGTCTGTGGTTCAGGTCATGTCAGAGGGCTGACCCCTGGGGCTGTGTTTGTTCTTCCAGGCAGGGAGGCCTTTATAGGGAGGCCTCAGTCCTCAGCTCCCAGGCACTAGCAGGCCTTGCATGACCTGGCTTCTACACCCAGTCACTTTGAGTGTAGTGCCCTGGACTGGAGCTGGAGTCACTTTGAGGCTCAGGTCCCTCTGCTGGTAAGGCTGGTATCTGGGGTTTGGGACAGGCACACCACAAGCTAGACCCCCTGGAGAGCTGGGAGCATGTAATTGTGTCCCCTGGTCTCACCAGCCCCCACCTCTCCTGCCCTTTCTCCTATTCCAACACCCATCCCTGCTCTCTCTTCCTCCTTTCCAGGGGAGTCACCAGCTTTGGGGATGGGTGACTGGGAGGTGAACAGGTGCTTGGGGAGAGCCCATCTGTGCTCCTCTCTAGGCTCATGTGCAGACATACAGCCAAGGCTGCTGTGGTCCTGGTGTGGCCTGGCGTGCAGGACATAATGTGGGAGATCCTTCCCTGCATGATGGCTGCCCAGGCTCAAGGGAGGGCCCTTCTTGAAGGGCTGTCAGTGAGGCTGCCCCTGCTTGGGGAGGAGTGGCCCTGAGAAGCAGGCCTGCTCCTTACCTCTTTTTTTTTTTTTTTTTTTTTTTTTGAGATGGAATCTCACTCTGTTGCCCAGGCTGGAGTGCAGTGGTGTGATCTCCACTCACTGCCGCCTCTGCTTCTCAGGTTTAAGAGATTCTCCTCCCTCAGCCTCCCGAGTAGCTGGGATTATAGGCGTTCGCCACCCCACTCAGCTCTTTTTTTTTTTTTTTTTTTTGTATTTTTAGTAGAGATGGGGGTTTCACCCTGTTGGTCAGGCTGGTCTCGAACTCCTGACCTCAGGTGATCCGCCTGCTTCAACCTCCCAAAGTGCTGGGATTACAGTCGTGAGCCACTGCGCCAGCCCTCCTTATCTCTTTTCATTTGCCCTGAATAGCTCTGCTAGCACTCAAGGCCTCCTCGACCTAAGCCACCGGGTCTTCATCCAGCCTAGTTCACTTCCCTAAAACCCCTCCGTGCTCGACCTTCCCCCTCCCCACATCTCTCCTCCCTCCTCCCCTCTTCCAGGAAGTCATTGTTGACTTACTTTAGCCTCGAACCCGAACCCGGGAGCAGAGCCCCCTGAGTGATGCCGAGATGCATTTGTATATTGGCCAGTCATCTTGTTGTCCCCTGGGGGGTGCGGAGAGGATAGGTTTCAGTAGCACAGAGGATGCCAGGGTTGACTGGAGCTCTGTGTGGCCTTGGGCAGGTTGCTTAACTTCTCTGAATTGCCTGCTGTCTTATCATCTGTAAAATGAGGGTGGGTGGGGCTGCCCATTTTACAGGTTTTGAGGATTGAGTTAGGTAACACAGGTGATGGGACTTGCTGGAAATAAGTGATCAATGGATGTTAGTTTCTCTCCCCACCTCTCCCCTTTTCCTTTTGGGGAGCTCCCCTTCTCTATGCGTGCCATGACTAGAGGCCAGCTGAAGGCCAGGGATAGTAGATGTCTGCACACAGTTGTGTGAGTAAGGATGTCTGTGTGTGTATGTGTGTTGGGCAGTAGGCTGCCCCCATCCACCTGCTCACGTGCCACCTGGGGCATGTTTCCCATTAGATTCTAACCTCCTGTGCTTGTCAGAGCCTAACCTCTGAGAATCTACCTCCTAAGCCGGTTCCTGGCCTGGTAGGGCAAATAGGAAAAGCAGTCAAGGAGTGGCTGCATCTGAGCAGCGCTGTCGGGAAGGCTGGCTGTGAGAGCAGTGGGGGTGCCACTGAATTGTGCTTGGTGGACTCGCTGGGAGGGGACGAGCTCCAGGTTCTGACCTCTTGGCCATGTAGCCTCAGGGAAATGCACACTGAAACATTTTCCCTGGTTTCAAGCACACACACAAAAAAAGATATAGAATTGTTTCTCGAAGTCTTCCCCACTGAGTTTATGAGCCCCGCCAGTAGCTCCTGAGCAAGCTCTACAAAAATGTTGGCAGCAAGCAGAGACCAAGAAAACACTGGTGTTTCTGAACTTAAACCAAAGTTGGAAAAAATGAGCACCAGCAGGGAGAGAGAGGAGCCCCAAACTAGACATTTCTTTATTTGCTGTTGCTATTTTGGGTCCAGCAGGCTGGCCCCGTCTGGGGGAGGACAGGGGAGAGAGCCGGGGGTGGATGGGGAAGTGGGGTCAGGCATTCCTGCCATCTCCCTGGGGCTGGTGGTTTGGAGGGTAAAGGCAGTTAACCACCCGGGGGAGAGGACAGCCTAAGCGAACAGCCATGGAGAGGTTTCCCCGGGCCATGACACGTGGACTCAGGGGCTCCTCCAGGCTTCATTGAAGATGAATCAAAAGAAGCGGGGCTGTGTTTGCAGGAGGGAAGTATGAGGTGGTCCCGGCCTTGGCATGTCCTCTGCCCCTTCCTGAGCGTCCTACCTGCCCTGGGCTCTCCCTCCAGGGATCCAGGCCTCCCTGAGCAGCGTGGGATGCCTTACCTCAGCCGCCCTTTCTTTTTCTGAACCCACCCCTTTGCTCACGCGGCTCCCTGCCCCAGAGGATATACTGCTTTGAGCTCATGACACTAGGCCTGGGTACTTAATGTGTTGCCTCCTCTAGGGGACAATGTGAATTTTAAGAGCAGGAGCTTCTGCTCCTCAGGCCATGTCTGACCTTGGGTTTCAATCAAATGGTGAAGTAATTGTGGAGAATAATTTCTGTTTCATGTTGGGTTGTTGTGGTTATCCCATTTGGCAGAGCTTCTGAAAGTTTCAGGATAAAAAGCAGTTGAAGACCAGTGAACAGTGGTTGACATGCTGATAATCACTTGAAAGGGTAGGGATATTAGATGATACACTAACCAAAGAAATACAATACTAAACTTGAAGGGGGAGGCTTTAATTTCTTCTCCTTCCAGATCTGTATCATTATATCTCCTTTAGAGACAAGTTTTAGAACTGTGCTGTCCAATATGGTAGCCACAGATGGCTATTTAAATTTGCATTAATTAAAAGTAAATGAAACGAAAACTTTACCTCCCCAGTCATACTGGCCACATTTCAAGTGCTCAGTAGCTACATGGGGCTAGTGACTGCCATATTGGATGGTGAAGATATAAACCATTTTCATCATAGAAAGTTCCATTGGCAAGCACTGTTCCAGAAGAAACTGGAAGTGAGGATGTGGTGGGAGAAAGGGAGAGGAGAGATTCTGGCTAGACATGGTTCCTCTCTGCAGAGTGCTCCTAGAAGGGAATGATGTAGCCTTTGCCTTTGATGGCGAGGAATCTTGGTGAGGGATGGGGGGTGGGGTGGGCATTTCTCAATTGTATGCTCCCCTTCCATGCAATGCTGGTAAGCGCTTCCACAGGGGACATGCCCAGTGAGGGTGTCAGGCTGGTCTACCCAGCCCTGGAGGACTCCTCCTCAGGCTCTCGTTGGGACATCTGGATCCTGAAGGGGACTGTGGGTTTCTGTCCTTCTCTGGTACCCAGTATCCGATGGAGAAGGTGCCTGGGGCCCGGATGCCAGTGCAGATACGGGTCAAGCTGTGGTTTGGGCTCTCTGTGGATGAGAAGGAGTTCAACCAGTTTGCTGAGGGGAAGCTGTCTGTCTTTGCTGAAACCGTGAGTGCCTGCCAGCCCCCACCTCTGCCTCCCACTCCCTGGAGCTGCCTGGGCCCCCTGTTCACGTCTCATTCTTCCTGGCCCTCCAGTATGAGAACCAGACCAAGTTGGCCCTGGTCGGGAACTGGGGCACAACGGGCCTCACCTACCCCAAGTTTTCTGACGTCACCGGCAAGATCAAGCTACCCAAGGAGAGCTTCCGCCCCTCGGCCGGCTGGACCTGGGCTGGAGATTGGTTCGTGTGTCCAGAGAAGACGTGAGTCGTGGGCGGGGAGGACTGGGGAGAGCCAGGCCAGGCTGCCCACTATGGACTGCACCCTCCTTTTGGAGGCAGGCTGGGGCTCTGCTGATCCCTCTGCTTGCTCCTGCGCTGGTCATAGGAACTTCACTGAACTTTCCCAGCACTGAGGCTCGCCAGGCAGCAGTCCTTTCCAGAAGGTCTTGGATGGTCAGACAGTCCTTTATTCTTTTCATTAAATAAAATTTTTTTTTTTTTTTGAGACAGAGTCTTGCTCTGTCTGGAGGCTGGAGTGCAGTAGCATGATCACAGCTCATTGCAGCCTCAGCCTTCTGGCCTCAGGTGATCCTCCTGCTTCTGCCTTCTGAGTAGCTGGGACCACAGGCGTGCGCCATTGTGCCTGGCTAATTTTTAATTTTTTTGTAGAGACAGGGTCTCACTATGTTGTCCAGATTGGTCTTGAACTCCTGGGCTCAAGTGATCCTCCCTCCTCAACCTCCCAAAGTCCTGGGGTTACAGGCTTGAGTCACCATGCCTGGCCAGGCCTTTATTCTTAAGCCTCCATTCTGTGTGGTGTCCATTGGGTGTGGCCCCATCCTCCAAGACACCCAGGACAAGCCCATCACCTCCTCTGCACATGAACCCTTCTCATGTCTGGACTGCTCACACATCCCCTGAGTGGTCCTTTCTCTCTCAGTCCCTCTCAGATCTATGTGGTCCGTCTCCATGTCTATTGCTGCCTTTGCCTCTCTCTCCTCTCCTTTTCCTGTTTGGTTGGCATTCAACTCTATGGTGTTTAATTTTTTTTACTTAAAAACATTGAAGTATAATATGTTATACAGTCAAGCACTCAAATCTTATGAGTACAACTTGGTAACACTTTATATTTTTACAACTATCCATCAAGTCTCGACTGCCCATCCTCCTTTTACTGTCTTCAGTTGGCCTCCTTTTCTCTTTATCTTGGGTGATGTGCTCTTTTGTCCCTGATTATCTCAGGGTGTCCCTAGGTCTCCTTTTCACTCTCTGCCTTGGTCTCTTGCACCCTTGCCTCCCCACCCCCATGTCTCTCATTGTTGGTTGGGGTGAGGCTGACACGGGCAGGGGTGCTCTCCAGGAGGTGGTGGATGGATGGGGGCCTCTCCAGCAGAGACTCTGACCAGCCCTCCTCCACAGCCTGCTCCATGACATGGACGCCGGTCACCTGAGCTTTGTGGAGGAGGTGTTTGAGAACCAGACCCGGCTTCCCGGAGGCCAGTGGATCTACATGAGTGACAACTACACTGATGTGGTAAACCAGGCGCTCAGGGGCAGGTGGGGTCTAGACATTTGGTCTCTGGAGGCACCTGGGGCTCAGGGGAGGCTGGGGCATGTTCCTCCTTGCCCCCTCCTACCTTCGGAGCCTTCATGCTTTGGTTTCTAGAGGGAAAGTGTGGGGTGCAGTGGTGGCAGGACACTGACTCTGGGTCTCTGCCCTTCTATCTGGGACTTCGAGGACGTATGTTGTCAAGTTGTATCTTTTCTGCCTCCCTGCTCACATCTGTCTGTCTCCTCTCATTGCTTGCCTGTTTGGTTTTGTCCTTAGAATGGGGAGAAGGTGCTTCCCAAAGATGACATTGAGTGCCCACTGGGCTGGAAGTGGGAAGATGAGGAATGGTCCACAGACCTCAACCGGGCTGTCGATGAGCAAGGTGGGCAGCATGTGGAGCCTGGCGAGCCCCATCCCCGGCAAGCTCTCAAGCCATGCTGGTGGGGACAGCTGAATGCTAGGGCCCTTCACTGGGCTATTTCACCCACCCCGGGACACTTCTTGAAGGCACCCCCACTCCAAGCTACAAATTAGGACCGAGAGTCAGTGGCCACTCAAGAGTCTGTGACCATGCCCCAAATTCAGAGTGGTCCCAGGAGAGATGGGGAACTGCCAAGCAATGAGTGACGGGTTCCCCCTCCCCCAGGCTGGGAGTATAGCATCACCATACCCCCGGACCGGAAGCCGAAGCACTGGGTCCCTGTTGAGAAGATGTACTACACACACCGACGGCGGCGCTGGGTGCGCCTGCGCAGGAGGGATCTCAGCCAGATGGAAGCGCTGAAGAGGGTGAGCCAGCAGATGGTGGGTGGGAGTGAGGCCCCTGGTCACAGGTGACCAGCAGGCACAGGTGCAGACCTGCATGCACACAGACACATGCATGTGTGCACATGGTATGCACAGACACCTGGTACTCACTGGAGGTGCTCACAGATCACACCAGGCACACCCAAAGATCACATCCAGCATACACACAGATCACACCCAGCACACAGATCACACCCGGCACACCCACAGATCACACTCAGCACACACAGATCACACCCAGCACACAGATCACACCTGGCCCCGCAGATCACACCCAGCGCATGCACAGATTACACCCAGCACACCCAAAGATCACACCCAGCACACACAGATCACACCCAGCACACCCACAGTTCACACCCAGCACACCCAGATCACACCCAACACACCCACAGATCACACACAGCACACCCACAGATCACACCCAGTACACCCACAGTTCATACCCAGCACACACAGATTACACCTAGCACACCCACAGATCACACCCAGCACACCCACAGTTCATACCCAGCACACCCAGATTACACCCAACACACATACCCACAATTCACACCCAGCCCACCCACAGTTCATACCCAGCACACACAGATTACACGTAGCACACCCACAGATCACACCCAGCACACCCACAGATCACACCCAGTATGGATCACACCCAGCACACCCACAGATCACACCCAGCACACACAGATTATACCTAGCACACCCACAGATCACACCCAGCACACACAGATTACACCTATCACACCTACAGATCACAGCCAGCACATGCACAGATCACACCCAGCACACACAATCACACCCAGCACATACACAGATTACACCTAGCACACCCACAGATCCCACCCAGATCACACTCAGCAAACACACAGTTCACACCCAGCACACACAGATCACGCCCAGCACACCCACAGATCACACCCAGTATGGATCACACCCAGCACACCCACAGATCACACCCAGCACACACAGATTACACCTATCACACCTACAGATCACACTCAGCACATGCACAGATCACACCTAGCAGACACAGATTACATCTAGCATACCACAGATCACACCCAGCACACACAGATTACATCTAGCACATCCACGGATCACATCCAGCACATGCACAGATCACACCCAGCACACACAATCATACCCAGCACACCCACAGATCACACCCAGCACACACAGATCACACTCATCACACACACAGTTCACACCCAGCACACACAGATCACACCCACCACACCCAGCACAGATCACACCCAGCACATCCATAGATCACACCCAGTACATGCACAGATCACACCCAGCACAGATCACACCCAGAGATCACACCCAGTACATGCACAGATCACACCTAGCACACCCACAGATCACACCCAGCACACAGAAATCACACCCAGCACACCCACAGTTCACACCCAGCACAGATCACACCCAACACACTCACAGATCACACCCAGCACACACACAGCTGCTTATAGACAGACACACTCAGATGCCCATGATTACAGGAGATCACATGCAAAGTTCACACACTGACCTGGAAGATGGAAAGACACCCACGGACTGTGTCTTAGGCTGGGTTTCCTGGAGGCAGAGGCTAAGACATGGATTTGGCTGCACGTTATTGGGGCAGTGCCTTCGGGAGTGTGAGGAGCAAGGATGCAGCTTCAGGCAGGTCAGCTGCGGCCTGAGCTGTGGCCTGGGGAGGTGCACAACTTGGAACACCACAGAATCTTCACCCGGAGGCAGGGCTGGGCTTTGTATCCTCTTAGTCATTTGTCTAAGCTTGGGGTTGCTGGGGTGAGCTGGAGCACATACCTATTTCTTCAGTGAGGGGATTTCCTTTAGCATGGGGGTTCCCTGGAGCAGGTGACTTCTGGGAGCTGGGAGTGTCGATGCTGATGGCAGCTGGGGATGGGTGTGCCACACGTGTACACTGGCTGGTGAAGGGGCTGGGGCGGGCCCCATTGGCATTCATGCAATGCAAGCACACATGCCCACAGTTGAGCACAAATGCCATAGGACACTGTCAGGCCCATCGTGCACATGGATGAGCGCACGCAAGCATGTGCACTTGCTCTGGGGTCACACAGGGGCCTGTGCGCTGCACAGCCTCTGTGCCTGCCTCCCCTGAACCTTCTTGGTCTATGATCTTCCTTTCTAAATGCACATTTGAATTCTGGCTGAAGAACCAGACTTCCCTTAGTTCAGGAGTAGCCTGTGGCATGACTCAGGTTCCTTTCTTTCTCCTTGGGGGCAGAGAACCTAGAGAGGACTGTTGCTGGGTCCAGGGAGGGGCAAGGCTTTTGGACAACCAGCTGTTCCTGGTTCTGTGGACCAGACAGATTCAACTTTCTCCCTGAAGGGGCATCTAGCAGACAGAGGCAAAGCCTGCCCAGGCTCATGTGCCTTGCCCGCCACCCCACAGCCAGCATCCTTCCTGGAGAGGGGCACAGCTGGCCTCCAGGACTAGCCCTTGTCACTGTGCTTCTGGCCCAGACCTGAGGTGGTGTCTGATGACAGTGCCAGATCACTCTCTCCCAGAAACTGAGTGGCAAGGGGGTTCCCAGGACTTCCTTCAGGCCTGGGAAAGGGACCCCGTGAATGAGGTACAGGGGGTGCCTCCACCGCTGAGTTGGGTCTAGGCCCCTGGGGAGAAATTGGCTGTGGTTGGGAAATAGGTTCTTTCTTTTACCTGTGAGCTGCAGACCCACTACAGGATGTGAAGATGAAAAAGGAAATGACAAGAAAATGTTGGATTCATGAAATCCGCCCAGAATTCAAACAAATAAGCACGTCAAAAGCCCAGTGTTTTCATCACTGCGTCAGTCTACCTTCCCTTTCTGGCTGTTCGGTTCTCCCCGCAGCCCACGGAGCCTCCTCTCCCCTCCTGATTTTCCAACCCGAGGTTCCTGTGGCTGCAGAAAGCCCCTCTCCTCTAGGTGGCCCTCCCAGGTTTTCCCACCTGGAGGGTGCTGGTGTGGGAGCTGGTGGGGAGTTGTCATGGAGGACAGGAAGGCAAAGGTAGAGCTGAGCACAGGACTCCCCCAGCCTTCCCACTGGCCTCTGAGTCTGCCCCTTCTCTTGTGCAGCATAGGCAGGCGGAGGCGGAGGGCGAGGGCTGGGAGTACGCCTCTCTTTTTGGCTGGAAGTTCCATCTCGAGTACCGCAAGACAGACGCCTTCCGCCGCCGCCGCTGGCGCCGCCGCATGGAGCCCCTGGAGAAGACGGGGCCTGCAGCTGTGTTTGCCCTCGAGGGGGCACTGGTACGTGGGGCTGCGCTTGTCCTGGGTCGGGTGGGGTGGATCTTGGTTACCCAGGGCTGTTCGGGCTGACATGGGAGAGGCACAGGGACCCCAGGTTAGGACTTTCAGATGGAACACTGGCTGGTCATCCTGGCGTCAGTATCTGTGGGGTGGCATGTGGGGAAAGCAGCCCCAGTCTGGGTGTTCTCCTAAAATGAAAAAGCTTCCTTGGCACTGAAACACTTGCTGCTACTACTTTGATGTGTCAAGATGAAAGCAGAGGGGAAGATGGCCTTGGTCATCTGGCTGACCTGTGCCTGGCTGGCTGGCATGAAGATGGGCGAGGAGGCCCATGGGAGGAGTGAGAGAGGTCTTGTGGCCCCAGAGTGTCCTTGGTTGCATGTGCATCCTCTTGAGGCAGAGACCATCTCTTGGGCATCCCCAGCAATTTTGGGGAAGAGGTGTGCCTCAGCAGCTGAGCCCCAGGATGGCTTTCCTGCCCAGGGTGCACTTTCTGTAGCCAGTGGAACTAGGGTAGGCTCAAGGTTCTCCAGGACCTGGGTGATGGGCTCCCCAAAAGAGAGGAGCAGGTGCCTCAGGGACAGTCTGAACGAGCACTCGGTACTGGTACACAGCCAGTCCCCACTCTGCTGGGGAAGGAGCCGCTTCCTCTGAAATCCACCCAGGACTGGCACCTCATTGGGGGTTTGGGCTTGGGCCCTAGAAAGCGGGTCCCATGGGATGTGAGGGTGTCTATGTGGAGCCAGCTGTGTGATTGGATCAGGCTGGGCACCTATCTGTAGGACAGCCTGACTTTGAAGGCTTGAGGAGTGCTGTGGGGAGGCTCAGGATCTGTCGGGCTGGGCACCGGCAGGGAGGTGAAGCCAGCAGTGGCCCTGAGAGTGAGTGGGCAGGCTGGGGAGGCTCTGTCAGTCTCAGGCCTTGATGGTGGGCAAGGCCCAGCAGTGGCGGTATAGGAGAGGAAGCTCTCCGGGGGCCTGAGGACGTCAGAGGAGCCTGCCATAGGCTTTGGAGAGAGCCCCTCCTTTGTTCTGGGGCCAGGTCAAGGGGAGGCTGAGGGGAGGTAGCGGAACTCTTGGCTCTGGGCTGTGGACCAGTCTTCCGGCCAGGGTGGGGCAGGACAGGATGGAGCTGCTGCCGAGGTCAGAGCAGTTGGGGAGCCTCCTGGGATGGGGCTGGTGTTCTGTGGCCCCCTCTGCTTTGAGTCAGAAAGGGCCTGGCCTGGACACTGGGCAGGGGCTGGTGATGGTCCTGTGGCTCTAGCTGAGGGGTGGGGTATAAAGACCTTGGCAGGCCTCAGAGTCAGGGCCAGGTCTGAGAAGGCCAGGAAGGCACCCTGTGTAATCAGGAACTGTTTCCATCAGCCAGAGCTCCACCTGAAGGAGCTGAGGAGAAAAGGGGTTTGTGGGCTCACAGAGCTGGGAAGAACCCAAGAGGCGAAGCAGGCATTAGGCCTGGCAGGAAACAGGTTCACACACTGTCCCCAGGACTCGTACCCCGTCTTGGCCTTGTCTCACATGGGCTATCTCTGTGTGGTAGCAAAGATGTTGCTGGTGACGAAAGGCCAGCACCGTCCCTCCAGTCAGCAGAGTCCTGCTGGATAAAGTAGCCCAGCCCACAGCGCCACACTCTGTTTTCCTTGCAGCTGGAGACCCCCGAGTGCTGCTTTCTCAGTAATGTCAGTGAAGTCTGGGGCATGACTGACCGGCTCTGCCTGGTGGTGCCCCGCCAGCCCCTGCACCTGGGTGAGGGATGGAGCATTCTGATTGGCTGGCATGGGCCATGCCCCTTCTCTGTGATTGATAGCGCCACCAGATTGGGGAAAGGAGCTTCTGAAAAGAAAAACAAAAAACAAAAACCAAAGCAGTGTTGGGCAAAGAGCTCCAGATGGTCTAGACGGTGACCAGAGCAGTAGGGAGCCAGTGTTAGTTATTGACAAGAGGAGTTCTCTAGTCAGAGCTGGGCTTTAGGACCATCAGTCGAGCAGCCATAGAGGATGTTTGGGAGGCAGAGCCTCCCATCAGGAAGCCTCAGGAGTCTTGGGTAGAGCTCCAGGAGAGGTGACCACCTGGCGTGAGGCCGTGGGGCTGAGGTGGAGGGAGGTGGGACTGCAGGGTTTGGGGAGGGAGGGGTCAGAGGTGGACAGTGGGGCCCCTGTGGCTGCCAGGCCGCAGGGCGGGGTGGGGCAGGCTGTGATGAGTTCACGGTTGGCCCTGGCAAGGCTGACACACACGGTGAAGTGCTGTGTGAGGGAGACAGAGCTGATGGCTGCCTGCCAGGCGGCCCAGGGCAGGAAGGCTGGAGCGGGGAGCCGAGGGGGCTGGGAGTGGGGTAGAGGTGACTGGAGACACGTGGACAAAGCGTGGATGGGCCCTCGGGCTGGCTAGGGCCTGGAGGAAGAAAGTGACAAGGCTGGGGGACCCAGGCCAAGCTTTCATGGCTCAGCGCCTGGGAGAATGAGGGGGGCACTTTCCAGAAGCAGAGAGACCGATCTGTGTATTCTTCTCATGGAAGAGACTGTCCTGAGGGATCGCTGAAACCAGGCGTGAAGTCAGCAGCCATAGGCGGGTGATGGATTGTAATTCACCTGTGACTTGCCTGTGATACATGGAAGAGACCAATGTGGCAAAGCCCTGAGTCCTGGGACAGCTTGGCTGGCGGAAAGAACCAGAGAGGGAGGCAATGGCTTCAGAGGGCGGATCCCACAGACCTGCAGCTGGAGGAGCAGAGAGTTTTGGAAGGTTTAGGTGTGTCTGGCATTTGTACAGGGCCACAGGCCCACTTGACTGTCTGGAAGACTCTATACCTGAGTGACACACACTCACACACTGTCTTACACACCAGCACACACACCAACACACACTCTCTCTCCACACATTCATACACATCAGCACACACACCAACACACACTCTCTCGCCACACACTCATACACACCAATACACACTCATACACACCAACACACACACTCTCTTACACCAACACACACACCAACACACACTCTCTCCACACATTCATACACACCAACACACACACTAACGCACACATACACACTCATACAACACCCCCACACACTAACACCGATACTAACACACACACAATCACACTCTCACATACCCTCACACACACCAACACACCCGCTCCACACACTCCCATACATACCAACACACACCCACTCTCATGCACCCCCCACTCTCTCACACTAATGTACACAATCACACACACACCCTCACACACACCAACACACTCTCTACACACTCATACACACCAACACATACACACACACATTCTGACATACACTCTCTTACACACTCACACGAACACATACACAATCACATGCACACACACACACACTTTCTCTTTCACCCTCCCACTCCCCCTCGACAGTCTCCTTTCTATCTTCCTGCCAGGACCCAGAATGGTTTGGGCTCCCGCTGCCGAGCTGCTATCTTTGTCCTGGGATGTCCTGATGCCCCAGCACAGCATTTGAGCTAAGGTCCTCCCTGCATCCTGGGGAAGGTGGTTGGATTTTCTGGGTGCTAGGACCCGGCTTCTGTCCTGAGAGCTGTTCTTTGCCCACGGGTCCCTGATGCCTGGTGATTCATTGGTGGGATGCGTGAGGCCTCTGTGGCTCGAATTCTGCTTTCCCTGCTTACTAGCTGTGGACAGGTCACTCATGCCATTAGCAACTCTGTTACCCCACTCGCGCAAGTAACTGAATCCCAGGGCCATTGTAAGGATTAATGACGATGCATGTTGTGAAGTGCTTCTCAGACTTAGCAAAAGTAGGCACTGTCTGGGGATATTGTTAAAATGCAGACTCTTGATTCAGGGTCTGGTGGGCCCCAAGAGTCTCTGTGTCTAACAAGCCTCCACGTGATGCTGATGCCGCCGGTCCAGGGGCCATCTTGGAGTAGCACAGATGTGAAGTACAAAGTGCCTCATCAAGATGGGGTTCCCATTGGCCCCCCACTTGGGTGCCCTTCTGAGAGAGGCAGAGCATGTGCATTCCTGCTAGGAGGTGTGTGGCCAGGGTCCTGGAGAGGGAGGTATGGCAAGATGACATGCTCTCCCTGCTGCTTGGTGGGGGAAACGTGGTCTTTACTTCTAATGATCTCCTGATCTGCTGGTGGAGGCCTGGCTCATGGGGAACTCTTGTCTGATCAAGAAGAGAGATGTTCACATGTGAGTGCAAATAAACCTCTAGAATCTGCGTCTTTGAAGTGTTGGAGGTAGAATAAGAATCATTCCAGAGTGGCAGTGTCTAATGAGGGGAGGCTTCTTGAAGAAGGATGTTGGGAGCCAGGCCTAGGAGGGGCTGGGGAAGGACCATGGGTGGAAGCCAGGTAGCCTTGCTGGTAATCTGACAGTTCAGGACCAGGTCTGTGGTGCCCCCTTGCTTCCTGCCACCTTTTCCCTGACCCACACGTCCACCAGTGGGCTGGGCCTTGCCTGCCAGCTCCCCTCTGGAAGACGTCTTGTTGGAAGGCAGGCCCTGTCTGCTCATTAGCACGGGCAGCCTTTCCCTGAAACTTTCTGCCGGGGCCAAGCCTGGCTCCCTCCACGGAGCGGGAGGCCCTGGCTCCGTCTGCTAATCGTCTGCTGTCTCCATCCCGAGCATTATTTTATTTTCGTATTATTCTTTTTCCAGCTAATATCCTGGCATTTCCAAAGACACCGGGTTTCATAATCTTCCTGGCGTTCCCAGGGAGCTGGGAAGCAGAGCACAAAGCCGCTATTATAGCGCGTTCCATCCAGCCTCTCTCTCCACCCCACACCCCTTGTGGCCACAGCAGCCACCACCGCCGCCTCCCACCCAGTCACCCCCTCCTGACGCCACCGGCCTCTCTGGGAACTCTGTTGACGGCTGCTGGGATGAGCTCATAGAATCCATCCTGTTGCTCTTGCCCTGGGCCTGCCCTCCATGATCGAGGATTTTTCCAAGCCCTGCCTCTGTGCTTGGCCCTGAGTGTTGGGAAGGGTTCTCTGAGATGCCTGGGCCTGGCAGGGAGGGGAGGGACAGAAATGTCGGCAACGTGTGCTTAGAATCTTGGAGATTTTTGCTGCTGGAAGAAACTTTCATTTTCTAAAGGCGTGCCTGACCTGCCTTGGGAGATGTAGGAGCATCTTGATATTGGATGCAAAGTTGTGCATGTGCACACACGCATGTATGATCTGGTGTAAGAGCCATGGTTTTATCCAATGCTCCAGGGGATCCAGGACCCCATAGTGGATAAGCATTATTAATATTGATTTTACCATGTGCTAAAAACCAGGCTTTATATGCATCATCTCATAGTGACCCCAGAAGACTGGATTCTATTATTAGCCCCATTTTATAGTTAGGGAGACTGAGGCTCTGGAGCTGCACTCTCCAACACAGCAGCCACTAGCCGTGGGTGGCTAGTTAAATTTACAGTTAAAGTAAATCAGAATAAGTAAATTCGACTCCCCAGTCAGGTCACATTTCCAGTGCTCAGTAGCCTCACCTGCCAAGTGGCCGGCTACCACATTGGCCGGTGCAGCCACTGATGGTTTGATCACTGCGGGAAGGTCTGCTGGACAGTGCTGCTCTGCAACAACTCCGAGCCCTAAAGTCGCCCTGGAAAAAGCAGAGGCCTGAGTAGGGATGTCCAGCAGCACAGCACGAGTCAGTGCTAGAACCAAGGTCTGGGCAGTGGTCTGCCCCTCTCTCCAGGTGTCTCCTGACCAGCAGCGAAACCCCCATCTGGCGCTTTCATTCCCCCACTTCCATGAGGGTACCATGTCCCTCCTACTCCATGGAGTCCCTTTGTGGTAGAGTCCCAGGTGGGAGGATTGAATGCTGCTGGCTAGACACCTCTGTCCTGGGCGGCCTTCTCCTCACCTGATAGCCAGGCAGCTTGGCAGTCCTGGGGCAGTTGGGCAGCTAGAGAGGACCTGGCCCCCCAGCCTCCATCCTGGGAAACCTCCAGAGGGTTGGTGGAGGCCAGTGTCCCGACTGCAGTAGAGAGGACCCTTGGAGACAGGCGGCTCAAGCCTGGGCTGGTGAGGCAAGGCCAGTTGGGAGTCAGAAGTGCAGGGAAGTGGGTCAGGGAAAGGCTGGTTCCAGAGAGAAGTAATCTGGGATTTGAGCTGGCTGAAAAGGAGGTCAGATATGGATGGGGAGGGAGGGACAGCTCTGTGCCTGAAAGGAAGCCATGCTGTGGGCAGGGGACCCAGGCTTGGTTCCCAGAGCTGGCACCGTGAGCAAGGGCAGGCCCTGGGAGGTACGAGGGGTTTACCTCATTAGGAAACAAGGCCTATGGCTGGGTCTGGGGCTGGGGTGTTAGAAGGCAGCTCTATGGATCTCTGGACTGTTTCTTGAATATTCATGCTGAGCACCTGTTCTATACCTGGCATCATGCTAGCATGGGCAGCTTGAGGGCTGGATCCCCTCTCAAGCAGAAGCCTCGCTGCTCTTCCTACTGCCCCACAGTAGGGGACAATTTGGGTAACTCTAAATGTGTGGACCCTGCGTCTGTCTCGCTCAAGATTTGAACCCCAAGGTCTGGAGGATTCAACTGCTTGTCCATGTGCCTCAGGCAAAATGCCAGTGCCCAGATTCATGGCTGCAGAGTGTGTTACAGTCGGGGGCATGTGTTGTGTGTCCCCCATGCAGCTCATTGTACATGTATGAGGGTCTTCATCTGTCATTGCTAGAGTGACCGTATAATTTACTGTCCAGTCTGGGACACGATTAATAATCATGCTGGAAAAACAGGCGTAAGTAGGACCATTCCAGGCAAACTGGGCCATAGAGTTGTCCTAATTACCAGGGCACCCTGGCAGGGGATGAAACCTGCTCCAGTGTTCTCTGCAACGTCCACATGTGGAGACATGGAAACCCTAGAAGGACAAACACACACGCATACATGCTCGTGCCAGCCCACACGTGGCATCGTGGATTCTCCAGGTTTCCTGATTCCACCCTCCGCTCCCCAGGGGCCAGCCAGTAGTTTTGCAAGGAGTTTAGCAGCTGCTTCCAAGCCCTGGCTCCAGCTGTAAATTAAATGGGGTTGCACTCTCGCCTGCTATTCCACTTACGGTTGCAATCAGCCCTGATTAGAAAGGGAGTCTGTGTGTTCCTGCGTTCCATTCTGTCTTTTAAAGGGTTCCCCTCCTTTGGCCTAGGCTCCTGGCCTGTGTGGGGTTTCCCTGCAAGCTGAGGCTGGAGCAGCCAGGGAAATGAAGTGGGCTCTGGGTTCCCCACAGCCCTGACTTGGCATCCAACCGTCTGTAGCTCCAGAACGCTGCTCAGGTGCTTTGAGTTCTGATGGGATAGTAGGAGCCTGGGAAGAGCCTTAAGAGTGGGCACGGGAACCCTGGTTCTGCCAGCTAATTTGCTGTGTAGTCCCAGGGAAGACCTTAACCTCTCTGGGTCTCAGTTTTCTTGCTTATCAGGTGGGAATGCTAAAAACACAACAAAAATAATAACCTCCTCTTATGCAGCAGGGGTCAGCAAACTATGCCCCACAGGCCAAATCTGGCCCTCTGCCTGCTTTTGTAAATAAGTCTTTATTGGCCGGTGGCTCACACCTGTAATCCCAGCACTTTGGGAGGCCAAGGCAGGCAGATGACCTGAGGTCAGGAGTTTGAGACCAGCTTGGCCAGTATGGTGAAACCCCATCTCTGCTAAAAACACAAAAATTATTCAGGAGGCTGAGGCAGGAGAACTGCTTGAACTTGGGAGGTGGAGGTTGCAGTGAACTGTGATCATGCCATTGCACCCCAGCTTGGGAGACAGAGGGAGAATCCGTCTCAAAAAAAAAAAAAAGGCTTTATTGGCACACAGCTGGTACTCATTCACCTACGTAGTGCCTGTGGCTGCTTTTGTGTTACAACAGCAGCTGAACAGTTGCAGCAGAGACTCTATGGCCCACAAAGTCAAAAGTAGTCAGCACTTGGCCCTTTATAGACAAGGTCTGTCAACCTCGGTTCTAGGGCGTGTACCAGGGGCCAGCCATTGCCTTCTGCCCTGTCCACATAATATCTCATTTAACCCTTCCAATAATTCTAGGAGACAGGGTCTATCAGCACTCCCATTTTACACATAAGCAAACTGAGGCAACCGAGAAGCCAAGTCATAATTGTTTAGCTGTGTTTCCTCCCATGAATATTGTGAAAAATTTTATGGATAATGGTTGGGTTGTGCAGGGTTTGTAGCAGTCTACACTACATCATCATGTTGGCATTTGGACGTCCCAGCAAAGCCCATAGTGAAGAGTGAAGATGGTGAAGACCTGGAAGGTCACCCTGGAACTGTGCTGGTCAATGTTTAACAACCAGGTCTCCAAAACAAAACAAAACAATCCCCAGCTCTGGTTTGCAGCATTTGCTGATTTCCATGGTGTAGATGTTCCAGCTATGAGCAATTTCGAGCTAGCAATGTAGCACCACTGAACACGGAGCTGGGAAGAGACGGGCAGTAGCACACATATATGTAATATTTCCATCGCAGATACATGAGATGGAAGCAGCCTCAGGAGCAGAGATAACAGGAAAAGGTAGTACAAGTATTAGAATGGGCCAGGCATGGTGGCTCACACCTGTAATCTCAGCACTTTGGGAGGCTGAGGTGGGAGGATTGCTTGAACCCAGGGAGGTTAAGGCTGCAGTGAGCTATGATTGCACCACTGCACTCCAGCCTGTGTAACAGAGCAAGACTCCATCTCAAAAAAAAAAAAAAAAAAAAAAAAAGGAATTAGAATAATTTCAAGTATTTACCACCTTGGGTTTTCAAATATAGTTTCTTTAGTGGTAAATGTATGTGATTTAATTTTTACTAATGGCTGTGTTTAACAACTGGCTTGCAGAATTCCTGAAAATATAATCTGCTCTCATGAACCACACCCACTCACTCCAGCACCTGCTGCTCTCAGGGCCCCTGATCCTTTTACATAAGAGATGGGGATGGCCCCAACAGTGGTGCCCCTTCCAAAAGCCCTGCCATGGGTGCTCTTCGGGCCCATCCTGTGTAGGAGTTGAGCCCTTCCCATAAAGTGAAGGGGGTAGCCAGCCTCTAGCTGGTCCACACCCATCTGTTTGACTCTGCTGGGGCAGGGAAGGTCTCTGTGGCCTCCCGGGTGGCCCCTGAGATGTTTCCTGTCTGGCCACTGTGGGGCTTTCCCCTGCCTGCTCAGCCCCAGGAAGCTGCACTGCTTAGCCTGTGACTTGTTGCTGTGTCCACCCCGCTCTGGCCTTTCTGTCGCCTTACTGTCTGCACTTTATAGATCCTGAGCCAGAACTTTAGGCCCTGTTTAGAGCAAGGCACCATAGCAAACAGCGGGTCTGCAGACAGAGGGCCAGACACCCGCTGGTGCAGAAGGAACCTCAGACATGCTGGTGGGCTCAATCTTCATATTGATCCGATTTAGGTGGGTTGAGGAGTCCCCTTGGTAGGCTGTGTTTCCCCAGAACCTGCCCATCTCCTCCCGGCTGTGGTCCTTGGATGTCAGTCCTTGGCAGACTCAGGTGAGTCTGGCCATTGGCTCTGGGGACCCCTGGGGGAGCTCTACGCTCTGGGAGGCAGAGAGTTCCTCATATTCCTATGCTCAGGCTCCTCCAGGGAGCCGTGGCTTCCAGCTGGGCAGCAGCGGGTTGGAGGCTGCCCAGTCCCCTGGACGAGCAGCAAGATCCCTTACACAGCTAGCCCAAGATGGAGTGCGTGGCCACAGACCGCGTGGCTGCCAGCCCCAGCCTGGGAGTCGCGGTGGCATGAGCTATTGAGGCAGGAATGTGACTGTGGGAAACCCAATGCCCTGGGCCTGGCCCTGGGGCTGGGCAAGAGTGTGTGTATGCAAGTGGGGGTGAAGGGTGGGTGGGCAGAAAACAGAGCATCAGCCTCTCCTGCAGCCTGGCTCTGAACGGGACTCAGAGTAGGAGCGGAGGGAAACCAGCCCTCTCTGTCCCGGCCTTGCCCACTTGGCCAAGCCTTTCCTCTAAGCCCCAGCGTGCTGCTGCTGCTCTCCCAGTTCCGGCACCCTCCTTCCCCTCCTCCGGGAAGCCTTCCTGAAGGGGCTTCCAAAGGCCCACCACATTCCATCCTACCCCACAGATGGCCTCATCCTGGGGTGTAAGTGAGTCCACATTAATCCCTTTTTCCATAGTAACATCAGACCTGACTCTGAGCTTCCTGAAGGTAGGAGGTGCTGTCTGACGCACCTTTCCTGTCCTTTGCCCTGGGACCTTAGGCCTGGCTGCTGCACATGTGGCTTAGGGTGAGGGAATGCTGGTGATTGATCGCATGTGATAAATCTTCATTGGATGCCCACTACATGCCCGATGTTGAACTGGATACAGGGGATAAAGGAGTGTGCATGCCTTGCCCGCATACATGGAGGTTGGATGCAAGGGAGAAGATAAGAGAGGCTGGGTAGGGGCTGATGCTGAAGGCTGGGCAGCCAAGGAGGTGCCCATGCCTCAGAGATGATGCAGCTAAGGAAAAGCCCGAGTTAGCTCATTTGAGAAGACATTCCAAATGGAGAGGACATCTCTGTGTAAAGGCCCTGTGGCAGAGGAAAGATTATGAATTCAAGAAATTTACAGAGGGCCAGAGGGGAGGAGGAGTATTTAACAAGAGCCTGGAGAGATGAAAGAGTTAAACCAGGTACCTGCCAAGGACTGTAGGATATCATTTCATTCAGTTTGCACTACTAGTTCTCTATAGGGTGCAGTTCCCCTCAACTTGTCCACAGGGGGACATTGGGCAATGTCTGGAGACATTTTTAGTGGTCATAACTCAGTGGAGATGCTACTGGTATCTAACAGGTAGAGGCCAGGGATGCTGCTAAACATCCTACAATGCACAGGACAGCCTCATAGCAAAGAATATTCCAGCCCCAAATGTCAATAGTGCCAAGGTTGAAGAGCCCTGCGTTTTCCACAGTAGCCCTGTGTGGGTGCGTGTGAGGCTGTGTGTGTTAGAACGCAATTTTCAACAGTATTGGCAGGGATGGCCTCTCTGGGCAGGTGCCACTGGCCACGTGAGCAGCAATAGCGATTTCACAACTTGAATGGGCAATGCCTGGCACAGAGTAGGTGTCTCGCAAATGGGTGGCACGTCAGAGGAGAGACAGATGGGAGGGAGATGCTTCCCCAGAGTTCCCAGATTGGGTTTTCAAGAGGCTTTGTTACTGGCTTTGAGAGAAATTCCCCAAGCTTGACCACGCTGATGTCCACACCTGAAAACCAGAACGTACTTCAAAGTCAAGAAGGCATGACGTTGGCGGATCCCCACCGGGCCGGCCTGTGTCATCTGCCCTCCTCAACACCGATGCAGTTGTCTTCCCCTGAGGCAGGTGCCCATTGTTCGTGCATTCCCTCACTCGTTCACCAATGATGTGCTGGGCACCTACTGCCTGTGAGGTGCTCTGCTGGGTGATGGGTGCACTCTGGGAACCTGGCTGGGCTCTCAGTGGGACAACAAGATGGGTGCTTGCAATGTTAGGTGAGTGCAGTGGCTGGGGAAATTCAGGGTGAAGTGGGAGTGCCCAGGAGGGGTACCTAACACATCCTTGCAGGGCGACCTTGATGATAAGACTGCATGGAAAAGTCAGGGGACACACAGGGCAAGGGCCTGGCGGCAAGAAAGGAGACCCCAGAGTGTCCCAGCTGGTGTGAGCAGGTAGGGGTTGTAGGGGTTTGGGGGTGTGTGGGTTTGGTAGTGTCCTGACTGGCAGAGACTCAATTCAGAGGCCACAGTGGGCCAGGAGGGAGGAGTGGCCTTCCTTCTGCTCCCAGGGTCTAATGGGGATGTATGGAGAGTCCAGGCTTCCCTGGGAGGGGCAGTGGACCAGAGGATATAAGGATGTTGGCCAGGTGTGCGGGGGGAATTTTGCCCAGAGTGTGAATCAGGGCGGTACCAAGAGGGACTGAGCTTAGTGGCTTCCCTGAGCCTGACTCTGGGGGGTGTGTCTCCCCTGGTCCCCCGGTAATGCTTCTTCCCAAAAATCCTCATCTGTCTCCCTGAGGTAGAGGGAGAAGGTCTGTACTCGGGTGGCAGATGGGGTAAGGGTGGGCAGCGGGTCCCTGGACCAGGTGTGGTGTGGCTGGGCCTCTCTTCTGGAGCCAGGTCAGGTTTTGGAAAGCAGACAGTGTGAGGGGCATTCCCAGAGGGAGTGCTAGTTCCTCTCCCTGCAGGACAGTCACTTGCAGGGCCAGGGACTCAGTGAGGTCCACATGGAAATCCCAAGGAGGGAGATGCTGCTTCTGATCGCAGGCAGGAGGCCCTGCCCTTGGACAGAGACCCAGAACGTGCTGCCAGAACCCCAGACAGAGGCCTTGGGAGTGGTGCTGACAGGGGCCTGGTGAGGGGGGCCATCTAGAGGAGGTGCGAGGTGAGTGGGGATGTGCACTGGCAGCCATGCGCAAGCAGGGAGGTCCCTGCAGGCGCTGGGAGGGAGAGAGGAAGGATGGGGCCCTGGAGCTGGAGGCCCCTCCCTCCCTACGCTCACCCTAGCCCCCTACCTGTGGGTGGGGCACCTGTGTGTGACCAGACCAAGGTAGACAGACCACAGAGTCCATCCCGCCTACCCGCAGCTGAGTCCACCCCCATCCTCCCTACTCCCACTGCTCCTACCCTTTACCCATGCCCCAGCTGGAGGTGCTGGAGATGCAGGCATCACGCATTGTTGCACCTGGGGGCAGGCCAAGCCCTATTTCCAGTGTAACAAGCTTTCTTTAATGTCCCTGCCTCTCAAGTCCAAGTGGGCTGCTGGGCCCCCAGGTCTGGCTTTGTGTTTGGTGTTGCACACCCTGCAGCCAGGGGGGTGTTCTGTGGTCATTTGCTGCTGGGCTTGGTGCTCCCTCCAGTGGGACACCAGTGCCTCAGGGCCAGGCCAAATGCCTCTCCTGCCAGGGACCCAGGGCTTCCACACCTGTTCACGAGGGAGGATTTCAGGCCTTTGGGTCCTTCCTTGTATGTGTATGACACCTCTCCCTGTGTGTGTGTGTGTGACAGACAGACAGAAAGAGAGAGAGAAACCATGTATAAACCACCTGGAGGCATTGAGAGAGGCCCTTGCTGGCTTGCCTGATTCTTATTGAAATGTCCACTTTAACACCTTGGAATCATTTTGAACAAATATGAGTGATGTGAATACCACTTCCAGCACATGACAAACTTTATAGTTTATGACACGCCCCCTCCCCAAGCCCTGTAAGCTCATTGATAGCTAACATTTCTTGAGCATTTACTGTGAGCCAGGAAATGTGCTAAGAACTACATGTTCTCTATCTTCTTTAATAATCAAAGCAACTCTCTAAAATAGATACTGTATAATTATCCCAAATTTGTCAAGTGATTGATTCAGAGAAGTTAAGCAACTTGCCCAAAGTCACACAGTGAGTAGTAAATGGCAGGGCCAGAACTGGAGCCCAAGGAATCTGATTTCAGAGCCCATGTTGAAGTTGTGGCCAAAGGAAGAGGAGAGTCTGGGCATCTCCCTGTCAGAAATGAGGATGTCCTGTGGTGGAAGTCAGAGCCCACCCAGGGATAGCAGGACCTTGGAGAGTCCCCTAGGAGAACAGAGGGACTCAGTCTTTCCCAAGTGTGTGTTTTGCAGACCCTTTGCAGCAATGGAGCAGAGGAAGGCCCAGCCTACCTTTAGGGTGCAATTCTTTGTTGACCCAGAGTGACCAGGGCAGGCTTTGCTTAGGTGTCCTAAGATGATCTGAAGACGGGGCGGCCTGGGTTGGTTGACGGCACCTCTGGCTGTGGAACAGTGTAAGCTTGCTATGGGGGTGAGTGCGTCTGGGACAGCTTTAAGGAGTGTGGTTTGCCTGAAGCCAAGGGCCAGGATTGGGGGAAGAAAGCCTTGGTGTTGGATGGGGAAAGATAGGGCGGGTCACTGGGGGTCTGACTGGGAGAAGGCTGGACTGGACCTTTCAGGCCACTGAAGGATTCAGGCCAAGGAGCCGCACAGTGACTGAGGGTGATGAAGCTGGTTTTGGCTTGGGGATGGCCTGGCCAGAGGTGGGAGAACAGGTGTCCAGGGAGGCTTCTTGGACAAGGGGGTCTGGGACTGAGCTCTGAGGGTGGGCATGGTTTGGAGAGCAGGGGCACAGTAGTGGCAGTGGTGTCTGTGGAGGCAATGGGGGGCTTTGTAGCTTCAGAGCCTGGGGAGAGGTTGAAATTCTTGGGAAATGGTTCCAGGGTGAAAGTCAGGGTGGCCCAGCAGAAGAATCCTGGGAACTGGCCACTCTGAGTGGGCCTGGGTGGGATGAACGGGCTGGCTGAGGAAGAGGCCAGGGTTTTCTTTTCTTTTTTTTTTTTTTTGAGACGGAGTCTCGCTCTGTTGCCCAGGCTGGAGTGCAGTGGCCGGATCTTAGCTCACTGCAAGCTCCGCCTCCCGGGTTCATGCCATTCTCCTGCCTCAGCCTCCCGAGTAGCTGGGACTGCAGGCGCCCGCCACCTCGCCCGGCTAGTTTTTTTGTATTTTTTAGTAGAGACGGGGTTTCACCGTGTTCACCAGGATGGTCTCGATCTCCTGACCTCGTGATCCGCCCGTCTCGGCCTCCCAAAGTGCTGGGATTACAGGCTTGAGCCACCGTGCCCGGCCTAGGGTTTTCTTTCAAGGGTGTGTACACATTTGTGAGATATGGGACTGAACAAGGAAGTGGAGCAGAGACTGCTTTATTACTTAACCCCACCCCTCTGAAATGGAGCAGGTGACAGTTTGGGTAGTGGGCAGGAGGGAGAGGAGAGAGGTACTTGGAGACATCTGAGTGAGTGCAGAGGGAGCCGACAACATGGGGTGTCTAGTAACGGCCCCCGACTCTCCCCAGTCCCTCTGTAGGCTGTGGCTTGGGCTTCTGGCTCTGGGCTGAGAAAGTGCATCAGAGAGCTGGGTGTCTGGCCTAGGGAAGTGGTCTGGTCTTGGTGCTCCCCAAAGTGGTTTGTGGCTCAGTGGTTGGAGTCTAGTGCTAATGAGGGCGAGGTGGCAGGGCTGACCATCTAGCTTTATACACAGTAAATGGACAGCTTGGCTTCCAAGCCTGACTGTCCACCCACTCCTGTCCCCACCTCTGGCCTCAGCCTGAGCCCTGCTCACCCTCAGCAGAGTGGGAACTGGTGAGAGATGGTGGGTGTGTGGTACAGCTTCCTCCAGAGCTTGGGACCCAGCTCTATGTTAGCAGGGGGTGGCAGAGATGGGGACCCAGAGATGCTGGCCTGGAACCTCCACATTTCGATTCCACTGGACTTGTCCCTAGTGGACAGATCCCCATTTGACTCTCCCCCTGGAGAGCCCCTTCGAGTCATTCGTTCTAATCTCTTTGCCTGGAATGACTAAAAATTCCGTTCTTGGCTCATCTGGTCTTCACTAGAGAGGGAGAAGAATTTCCCACAGTTCTTTGGTGCTTTAACATTGGAGTCTGGTGATTTTTTAGGAGAGGATAAGCTCCCCAGAATGAAAGTAGAGGCTGATGGCTCAGCTTTCAGCAGCAGACAGATCTCCTGGCCCTGGGGATCTAACTCTCTGGGCTAGTCTCCCTGTTACCCCCAGGCCTGGGGGCAGAATCTGCCATAACCAGCTTCGTGTCTCCAGGGCGGCGTGGTGGACGACAAGAGTGAAGATTCCATGTCCGCCTCCACCTTGAGCTTTGGTGTGAACAGACCCACAATTTCCTGCATATTTGACTGTAAGTGAGCCTTCGGGGCATCTATGGGGTGATAGGGGTGTGTCACCTTATGCTTCTGTTTGGATGGAGTTATACAATCAGGTGTGTATGTGGGGCTCTGGAGAGCTGAGTCTGTGTGCTTTTTGGTGGGTCAGTGCCGTGTGTGTGTGTGTGTGTGCATGTGCGTGCGCTCGCACGTGTGCATGCCTGTCTGTGTGGTGTGTCCGCCCACTCAAATCTGATATCAGGCATTTAAGGCCCTGTGCTCTGTGGCTGCTCCCATTGTCTATTTGGCCTCCCCTCCTCCCCTCCTCCTCTACTTCTTCTCCCCCAGCCCTAGCCTGGCCCAGGGACACGTTAATTAGTCAAATGTCTGCTTTCGAGCTGTGGAATGTTCTCCTGACCTCGCACAGTGGCCTGTATGGTTTCCCTCGTTCAGCCCCTCTGTCTGCTGCCCTTTCTAGAGACAGACTCCACCTCCCCCCGAGCCCCAGCTCTTAACCGCCCCAGCTCTTACCCACCCCAACCACTCACTCTGGCACCTCTATTTTTTCCCTTGTTGAAGATGGGAACCGCTACCATCTACGCTGCTACATGTACCAGGCCCGGGACCTGGCTGCGATGGACAAGGACTCTTTTTCTGGTAGGTGGGAGAGAGGCAGGAGAGTCAGAGACTGTGGGCTGAGAGCTGGGAATGGAGACATCTGGCTTTCTGGCAACAAGGGGTGCTGTTTGCTGGGTGCATGGAGGTGGGTGCTGTGTTGCCAGGGTCCTGTGGCTTCTTGGTCGTCAGGTGCAGCAAACTCTTGTCCATGGTCTGCTGGACTCCTTGACAGGATCAGGCTTCGCTGACTGTCCCCTTTCCTGAAAGCTCCTCTGGCCTTGGCTCCAGCCGCCAGCCTGTGGAGGGTCCCTGCAGCCTTCTCCCTGACCTGCTCCTCCTTGATGCCTCACTGCCCTCTAATCCTGATGCTCCAAGAAGTCTTGTCTGTGTCCTCTCTCTGGGCACCGGGGCCCCCCAACTTCTCCACTTTCACTCACCTCAGTTCATCCTGTGCAAACCTCTGTGTGACCTTGCTCCCCAGCTTCCCCCACCCAGATCCAGGCTGCCTCGGCATGTCCTGCCGTGGCCCTGGGGTTGGCAGCCATCTGTTACCCAGGCTGGAAATTCTCAGTCACCCAGTCCTGAGGATTCTACCTCCTGAATCCCTCAGATCTGTTCCCTCCTCTTTAATGTCACACTGCCCATCTGACGCTGCCCTTGCCCCTTTGTATCTAGGTCATTCTGGTTATCTCCTCACCTCCCTGGCACCTTCCGCACTGCCCCAGACACACCTGGTCATGTCCCTCCTCTGATTTCAAGTATAGACACTGACAGGAACCTCCAACTCTTCAGCACAGCAGACGAGTCCCTTGTGATCTGACCCTGGGGTCCTCACCTGGTTCACCTTTTGCTCGTTGCCCTCTATCCAGTAGCTCCAGCCCCACCAACTCTGTCCATGTTGCCCACGCCTGGCCTTTGCACTCAGTGCTCTCTCTGTCTAGAATGCATTTGCTCCCTATTTCTAACCAGCAAACTCCTAGTCATCCTTCAAGACCCAGCCCAGATGCCCTCTGACTTCCCCAAGCCAAGCTGGTTGCTCCTTCTTCAGCGCTTGGCCAGCTCCTCACCTGCACCTCCCTCAGAGGCCTTCCCCACTGCACAGATTAACAGTGGTCTATCTCTGCCACCTCCTTCCTGCTCTAACCATGAGCTCCCCCAGGAAGGGGCCTCATCTCTTTGAACCTGCAGCACTTGATGGCTGAATGCTTACTAGGTGCCCAGGCATTTTGCTGACATTATTTCCTGTAACCCTTACAACTGTCCTATGAAGTAGGTGGTCAACACCCCCATTTTATAGGTGAAGAAACAGAGACCCGGATAGGTTAGCTAAATGCTTGCATTAAAATAACTACCAAGTGTCAGAGCTGGGAATGGAACCCAAGGCTCTCGCCGTCTAGTGCCTGCTGTTTGGTTGAGTAGAACTGAGTTCTATGGGAGTGACTTCCTGGACACAGCACGGCTCTGCAGGTGATGGCCATCTGCTGACTTCCTTGCTGGTCCACTCTCCTCCCCAGTGTAGGGTCCAATCTGCATCCTCCTCTCCAGCAGCTATGGCCCTCAGTGACCCATCCTCCAGCTCTGTGCAGCCAGGTGCGGGGTGGATGAGGAAGTTCTACCCTGTTTTGCTTTGGGGCCAGGGTCCTGAGAGCTCCCTCACAAGTGTATACAGCAGCAGCCTGCCAGAATTGACAGGCCCAGGCCAGACAGGCATCTGCAGTGGCTACTTCCTGGGAAACTTGTCCAGGAGTCCGACGATTAGAATTTACTCTGAGAAAAAGGACATGGACGAGTTTATAGCCTTGCTTTCTCTCCCTTCCCAGGAGAGAGTGAGAGGTGAGGGTGCTAGGAGCGGGCTTGTGAGAGGGGGGTGGCCAGGTGGGGCCCAGGCAGAAGCCCCCTTGTCCTCTGTGGGCCCTGCAGGCCGAGGACCCCGCAGAGAGGGGAGGGAACTCCTCCAAGGGCCCAGTGCTGGGAGCCGATGCTCCCCTCTGGTAGGGCAGTGGCAGCGGTCTGCGGAGACGTCACACTTTCCATCCTGGCCCCACCCCCTCCCCCAAATAAACATCCCTTGAGCTTTGAGGGCACTGCCCAGGGCTTCCTCAGAGGCCACTGGCTTCTGAATGAAAGGCCTGATTGAGCAGCTGCTGGAAAGGAAAACAGCAGCCAACATGGGTGAACCTATAAAACCCAGAGTGTTTATTTTCACTCCCAAACCCTAAACCAAAGCAATTTCTCCCCTGGAACTGACCCTGGGGCGGCTGGCGGCCGGAGGCTGTGCTCGGCCACCGGCTGGCATTTCTCTGAGGAAACTTATGTGTGAATCCGGAATGTCTGGGGCCAGGGGAGGGCCTGGCACAGTGTCTGTCGCCGATGCAGCTTCCAGCTGCCTGCCGGGTGTCTGGGGCAGAGAGGGCCCTCCTCGAGCCTCTCTCCCAGTGCCTCTGACCTGTGGCTCTCTGGGCCTTTCCCCTGGGGCTCTTACAGCCCTGTGCTGTGCTCTTTGCTTCTCTCTACATGGTGGGTCTTAGGACTGCCTGGACACTGGGGCCATGGCCGCTCCTTCTCCCTGGTTGAATATTTGAGGAGATAGGCAGGGGTTGCCCAGAAAACACTTGTTGAACAATATTGAACTTGGGAGAGGGAGGCTATTCTGGAGATATTGCCATCCAGATGGCCTGAGGGTTGCAACTTGAGTGGGGTTTGAGTGTATGGCTGGGATATCAATTCTCTGGACCAGTGGAAGGGCATCTGTGGTGTGTGCTTGTGTGTTTATTAATGTGTATTCCCTGTGCAGCAATTAGTCATAAAAAACATAAAGTGATACTTAATTCAGTGACTTCTTCTCTTTTTTGAGATAGAGTTTTGCTCTTGTTACCCAGGCTGGAGTGCAATGGCGCTATCTTGGCTCACTGCAACCTCTGCCTCCCAGGTTCAAGCGATTCTTCTGCCTCAGCCTTCCAAGTAGCTGGCATTACAGGCACCCGCCACCATGCCTGGCTAATTTTTTGTATTGGTAGAGACGGGATTTCCCCGTGTTGGCCAGGCTGGTCTTGAACTCCTGATCTCAGACGATTCACCCACCTCGGCCTCCCGGAGTGCCGGGATTACAGGCATGAGCCACTGTGCCCGGCCAATTCAATGACTTCTTTTTGTTGTTGGGATGAGGTTGCCACTGCTTTGTGAATATCTGTTGTGTGTACTGGGTTTGCTTTGAAATGAAAAGCTATGACTTGAGAGGACTTAGAACGCGTCACCAATACCACACCTAGCTCCGTCCTGCCTACCCTTTTGGTGTGGAGTGGGTAGCATTGCTTCCCTGAACGGTAGCTTGAGCTGAGTTACTCTTCATTGTAGACTGGTGTTTCTTACAGGGAACCAGGGAGGAAGGTGTCAGTTTGGTCCCTTCTGCCAGTTAAGAACTGCTGTTGTGGTTGGAGGGATCATAAGCTCTGCTTACAGAGCAGCCCGCCCAGATGGAGGACCCTCAGGCAGCTCTATCATGAGGTCACTGTATTCCAAGGGATGACCCTCAGCTTAGGAGGGGCCCAGAAATCCCTCTTTAGGGCCTCCCAGGTCACTGGGCTCAGGGGCTTCAACTTGGCTAACCAAGCCAATTGAGAGATGGCAGATAGACCAGATGCCACATCATTTATTAATTTACAACGGTGAGTACCTCTCAAGAAAGTAGAAGGTCCTGTGCCCTCTTTGCTGGCCTTACAGCTCCAGGTAAGGTCACAGCGGTGGGCCAGGTAGGTGGTCCTGTGGGATAGTGCTGCCAGGCCAGGCTGCAGTGAGGTCTGATGAGCCAGAGCTGCCCACAGCTGGGGCCACGTCTTGACCGGTGCCTTAGTTTCCCTCAGATTCAGACTCAGTCCTGGGTGGTGCTGGGGATTTCTTGCTTTTGGGTTTCCCAAGTCTGAACTCCAGTCTCCCTTCCCAACCCCTTTTTAAGCACAGCTTTTTGTTAAGGTTGGCTCTGGCTGGGGCAATCCACCAGACGAGCTTAAGGAGGTGTTTTCCAAAGTGCATTGGAGGCTTGTGAAATGCTCCACTTAAAAAGGGTTCCTGAGTAAGAGAGACTGGGAAACACTGCATGCTTCGAGATTTACAATGCACAGTGGCATATGAGAGGCTTTCAGGCGGCTGCGGGGAAGGAGCCTGTTTAATCTGTTTAAGCACTCATTAGCTCCCCAGAGAACCCACCACTCAAAGAACACATTTTGGGAAACACTGATCTACAGGATTCGGTCCAAATTGCTCAGCAGGCAATCCAGGACCGTTTGTGATCTGCCCCTCCTCCCCTTTTGCCTCCTCTGTCCCCACTGCCCTGGTGCTCCCTTTGTCCCCTCAGCCAGACCAATGGCTTGCTGCTCCCCAAGTACCTAAAGTCTTTGGTGTGTTTACCCGTGCCATGCTTGCGCCTGGAATGCCCCCTTTTCCTTGGTCTGCACGGCCTACCTCCTCATCCTTGAGACCTGCTTTGGGAAGCCTGACTTGATGCCAGCAGGCGACATCAGGCGCTCCTCACCCCAGCCCCTGCATACTCCACTATTAAGTAGCACATCACCTTGTATTATACCCGTTTAGGTTACAATTTCCAACCAGTAGTCACACTCTTAAGAGCTTGGATTACGTCTCATTCATCTTCCTATCCCTAGCACTGTGCTAACCTCCCACAGAGTAGCCAATCAATAACTGTATAGTGAATGAATGATGCATTACAAATAACGTGAGAGTGAACATCTTTGTACATACATCTAGCTTTTTGGTGAATCTGGATGCCTCCCAGGAATATGGGAAAAGGGTATAAACGGTTTTATGTTTTTCAGGGCATAGTGCCCAATTGCTTTTCTGAAGGGTTGCTGAATTGCTTCCAGCAATAAAGGAGAGTACCTATTTCATCGACTCTTTGCCCATACCGGGTTTTTATAATTTTGAACAATTTTCTTAATTTTATAGGAAAATATTGCTGGAGTCTACTTCTCATTTGCATTGCCTTGGTTATTGGCAGTCGATCCCACCCTCTCTGAAGGGCCCTTTCCTATGAGGTGGCGTGGTGGAAGGAGCACTGGACTAGGAGTCAGGGGGTCTAGTACATAGGATCATGGCTGAACGACTTAGTCTTCCTGGGGAAAGCTCCCTTTTCTGAAAAATGGGGTGATACTTCCCACTCTGTCCCCGACCCTGGTGGTCTGAGTGGTTGGTAGGAAGGCCCAGGAGGAAAGCATAGTGTATTGTGAATGCAGACGGTCCTCCCCGGAGATCCAGGAACGTCTGAGCAGCACAGTTCAGCCCGAACAGCCTGGTGCAGGGCTCTGGATCCAGCCAAGGAATTGTCTGCCTGGGGCCCGGTGACAGGTCCCTGACTCCCTTGTGGTGATGGAGTCAGGTAGAATCCTTGTGTGCTCATGGCTGGATCCTCCCTGGGGCAGCCGTGCTCCTCAGAGCTGCAATCCAAAGTGCTTGCCTCAGCGAGGGCACGCTGCGCGCTGCATATGGCTTGTGGGCGTGGCCCTGGGGAGAGCCCTACGCTGTGATGCACGTGCAAAACCCAGCCCCTCACCTTCCCCTCCACCGCTTTTTGGGAATCTGCCTCTCCCTCCTCTTAGCTTTCCTGGAAGAGGGATTTGTCTGTGAGTGTGTCTGGCTGTCCTTCATCTGACCACCTTGCTCTAGCAACACCCCTACTCCCCTTTTTCCTTTTTTTTTTTTTTGAGGGGTGGGGTCCTGTGCAGGGAGAGGCCAGGCCCCTGTACACAGTAGCCCAGTGTCTGAGGCCCCAGGCCTCCAGGCCTGCTCTTTACAATGCCTTTGTTGTGTGTTTTCTCCTCCCATGGGCGGGTGGGGCACGTGTGTAGGTCTGGGTGATCTTTGTTTGAAAGCCACCCCCTCCCCGTTCTCCCCCGAGCGCTGAGCTCATTGCCTGGGCCGATGGGGCTGCTGGAAGGAGTCTGCCTGCTCGGGGGCCAGCGTGGGGGGTGCTGCCAACACCAATACAGCGTGCACAGCCGCTACAATGTGCAATTGTGATCTTTGTGTAAACGCGGTCGGTCTGGGGCCCGCACGCTTATAAAAATAAAGCATAGGGAAGCACGGGGCGGGGCGGGAACAAAAGGGGCTTTTTCACTGGCTCTCTAATATGGTTTTATTTATCGGAACGCGCCCTCCTTTCCTTACTGGAACCTGGAGAAGTTCTCTGCCGAGCTTGAAGCTGATGGTATCACAGCCAGACGGTTTCATTAAATACACAGATGCCTCTGGGCCCTGCCAGGGGCAGGAGGGAAAGGGCTCAGGGCCAGCCCTGCCAGGTCCAGTGCATGGAAAGGGGAGCCTCATGCCAGGGAGGCTCCCACCAGGTGGGGGTGGAGAGACGTGGTGGGCAGTTCTCTCTGGCTCCTTTGCCTGCCAAGGGCCTCCCATTGCCCCCTTCTGCTCCACAGAATCAGGATCAAAACCATTTTCCTGCAGGAAGTCCTCCATGATTTGTGCCTGATGGCTGTCAGGCTGATCCCAGGCTGGTGGCTGCCTTCTATTAACCAGACGCAGCATTGCTCAGCCAGTGGGTGGCCATGGCTGAGTCCACCCCTTAACTTAGATACCCCCTGCTCTTAAAACCAGCTCTTTGGGCAACAGGCCAACCTTGGACCCTGGTCTCTTCATCCCTTGATGGGTTTCCTGCCGTTGCCCACTCTAACCTTCCCACCTCTTTCCTGGTCACTCCTTGCCAGCCCCTCTCTCTGCCACCTATGCAGTGGCCATGGTGTCCCATTTGGTCTTCTTGTGGCCAAGGAGCCCGACTTGCTCTTCTCCCCTTTGTGCGGAAGCCCTATCTCCCCATCCCAGCCCCTGGGTTGTGTTTGAACCTGCATCCTTCTGAGGCCAGCAACGCAGAGGCCATTACCTCTGAGGCCACTGAGGCCCTCTTGAGGTCACATGGGAAGTGAATGGCAGTGCTAGGGCTGGACTGCAGAGCTCAGAGGGCACAGGCCATTGCAGGATGGAGCAGGGTGCCAAGGGTATTGAGTACATGGTTAGGCACTGGGTTCAGCCCTCAAGGTGACATCCCATTAGGAGGAGCTGAAGGGAGCCCCCTCCCCCAAGCCCTGCATTCCTCTCCCAAGTTATATGCACTCAATCCCTCTCCTGCATTGGTGGTCCCAGAAGACAGCATGAGCATCGCTTTCAGGAACTTGTTAGAAATGTAAGTCTTGGGCCTACCCTGGCCCTGCTGAATCCAATTCTCTAGGGGCAGGGCCCAGCACCCTGAATGAGCCTTCCAGATGATTCTGAAGCATGCTCACATTTGAGAACCACTGCCCTAGAGTCTGCTCTAGTGACACCAACTTGCCTTTGGGACAAGGTAGAGGGAATGACTTGTGGCTGGGTCCCAGGCTGGTGTGGCCAAGGCTGGCAGGCTGGAAAGGAGTTTGCGGGCAGCAGGGAGCTGCGGGGGCCTTTGGGTTTCTCTCACACCCCTACTGCTAAATAGCTGCTGAGTCTGTGCACTTCCCTTTAGCACCCCACACCCATCTAAGCCACCATTGTTCCTCCCTGGACCACTGCAGTGGCCTCAGAACTGGTCTCCCTAGACCTCCTCATGCTCCCTGCAGTCTATTCTCCATGTGGCAGCCAGAGTGAGCTTGCTGAAATGCAGAACTGGTCACGTCAGTGTGGTGGCATCCCAGAGCTCACAGACACCAGCAGCTCTGCTCTGCTCCCCCTTCCTCAAGGAAGCCAGATCCCTCCCTAACACATTTCACTGCATTTTATGTCTCTTCTTCAAGGCTCTGACCCAAATCATAATTTTACATTGGCTTGTGTGGATATTTTATATTTAGTTCAAATTGTATTCTCAGCCCCTAGCACCTAGTCCCTAGCCTGGCATAAAGAAGGCACTCGATAAATGCTTGTTGGATGGATGAATGAATGAATGAATGAATGAACAGACCGTACAGGCATTCACTTCCCCCAGCTGGACCCTGCTTCCAGCAGCCAGCTCAGGAAGCAGCACAAAAGGGGATGTTCTCTGGATCTTGTGCCTATTTGCCAGGACCCAGGCTCCATGTCCCTACCGTGGCCCCCAGCTGGCCTCATGGCAGGGCTAGAAGAACCCCATAGGGAAGATGCATCCCAGCATGAATGTTGTTGCTCCAGAGTGGCAGCCATAGCCCTGCTCCAGCTTTGTGGCCCCACATGGCTCTGGAGCAGACATCTCTCATGGCCCCTGCTGTGTCCTGTCTCCCCTCCCCATCTCCGGCCTGTGCAGATCCCTATGCCATCGTCTCCTTCCTGCACCAGAGCCAGAAGACGGTGGTGGCGAAGAACACCCTTAACCCCACCTGGGACCAGACGCTCATCTTCTACGAGATCGAGATCTTCGGCGAGCCGGCCACAGTTGCTGAGCAGCCGCCCAGCATTGTGGTGGAGCTGTACGACCATGACACTTACGTGAGTCTGCCCGGCTCCTGCCTCATCCCCTCACAGGGAGGGACCATGTGCAAAGGTGGGGTCTCCAGGGACTCGTGGCTGCCCAGCCAGATGGGTGCTCCCCTAACTCCGCAGGCCCTAGAGCAATTAAAACTATTTTAGAGTCATTAAAAATGGATTGCTAGCACAGATGCCGTTCCCACAGCAGACACTGCTCATCAGTGAAAGGGAACATATCCGGAAAAGGTGCTTGGTTGTGGGCCAGGGGCTTGGGTTTTCTCTGCCTCTGCCTTGCCTGTGTGATCTCAGGCCAGTCCCTTCTTCTCATCGAGGAGCTGTGTGGAATCCTTAAATGTACATCGAGCACTTGCATTCCTGGCTGAGTGGTCCTTCACTTGGGGTTCCCTGTTTCGGTGGGAGCCGAGACACCCACACAGTGGTGAATCCTCCATGTGAGAGCACAGGTCCCCGAGTGCCTCCCAGCTCTGTGCCACAGGCAGGGCCTCTTACCACAACTGTCCCACAGGACCTCCTGTGGTGACAGACAGGCGAGCTGTAGGGCTGTGCTGTCCGAAAAGGGAGCCTCTAGCTGTATGAGGCTGCACAGCACTGGAAATAGGACTGGTGCAGCTGAGAAATGAAATTGTAAATTTTATTTCATTTTAGCGAAGTAAAATTAAAATTTAAATAGCTGCAGGTGGCTGGTGCTCCTGTATTGGACAGAGCAGCTCTAGGGGGCTCCCAGGAGGGAGAGAGTGCTGTAGGTTGGAATGTCAAGAAAGCCTTTGGGAAAGACCCAGGCCCTGGAGGAAATGTGGGGTTGGGGTGTTGGCGCGAGGCAGAGGCCTGGAAGGAGGAGAAGGGAGTATGAATCCAGGGGAGCAGGAGAGTGATGATGTCAGGGCAGCATTTTCCGAAGAGGAGGCTGGATGCTGCTGGAAGAGACCCACTGGGCGCACGGCAAAGCTGGAGGTGGCGGTGGGATGAAAGGGGAGGGGCTGGGTTTGGAAGACATTATCAGTAAGAGTTGCCCTGACCAGATGTCAGGTTCCCTGGGTGGGTGTGGTGGGCAGGGGTGGGGAAAGGTGCTCCTGTCTCTATTCCTCACCAGCTGATGGGGACAGCTGGCCGTGGGTAAGGTGGGCCTGGGCTGGGGGGTCCAACATTGGGGTGCTTGGAAGGAAAAGCTGGTACCATGCAGGGGGGAAGGAGCAACTGGAGGAAGAGTCCATATGGGACTGTTTGGAGAAGGGCACAGGCCCTGGCACCTTTGGAGCAGGAGGGAGGCAGGCGGCTGGGCTGGCACTGGTCAGGGGGACTCGGCAGAACTGACTGCAAGTGCAGAACAGGGCAGGAGGGTGGCGGTACGAGCTGAAGGCTGCCAGAGCCCTGAGGGGGCTTGCCCTTGCATCCAGTGTGACGGATCTGTCTTCCGGGCAGCAGGGAGTCAAGGAAGGTGCCTGAAGAAAAGGCACCTTCCTTGATGAAAACATCATTTTGTCCAGGCTCATTTAATTTGATGAATGTGATCACAGTTTCCCCATTTGCAAAGTGGGGGAATTTAAGGGTGAAATGAGCAGGAGATACAGAAGTCCTTGGAACTGCAAACACCTGTACTGCTGAGGGCATTAGAGAAATTCCAGGAGGCTGTCTCTCTGGTCTCCAATAGTCTCAGCGCTGATTAAATTACAGCAGGGCAAACACTAGTTGGACACTAGTGTTTACACTAGTTTAACTGTCCAGAGGGACTTCTCAAGCATGATGGGAATTCAAACCTAGTGACAGTCACGAGGCTGCTCACATCTTGTCTTGTTGTTGAGTCCTGCTAAGGAGAGCAGAATTCACCATTCTGTGGGAGGGGATGCCCTCATTGAGGCCCCTGCTAGTTCAGAAGGCACATGTAGACCTGATCTCTCTGAGGCTCCCCAGAACCCTGGGTAAGGCATGCTGATTCTTGTCTCTCTATGCTTGGTCTAGGGCGCAGACGAGTTTATGGGCCGCTGCATCTGTCAACCGAGTTTGGAACGGATGCCCCGACTGGCCTGGTTCCCACTGACCAGGGGCAGCCAGCCGATGGGGGAGCTGCTGGCCTCTTTTGAGCTTATCCAGAGAGAGAAGGTGAGGCTGGTCTGTATCCAGATCCAGGAGGCCGAGGCAGGAGGTGCATGGCAGGGGTGGGGTGGGGGCCAACCCTCTGTGGGAGCCTGGAGCGCCTCCTCTGAAGCCAGGCCTCCTGCTGAGACCCATTTTCTGAACCCCGAGTCAGGATACCATCTAACATTGGAGTAGAATGTTGGGGATCAGGAGTGTCCAAGTCCTCTGGTCACTGGATTTAATCTTCCTTGGATCATATCCTGACATGGTTTCTGGGAGGAGGACCTCTGTTATCTGATTAAGGGAGCCTTAATTGCCACAATGCGAGGGACTCCAGGAACAGGCAAGGGCAGGATCCCCACTGCAGTGCTGGCTTCACCATGACCTAGCCTCATGGCCCTGAGCCAGCCACTCCCCTCTGTAAAATGAGAGGTTTGGGTTGGAGCTATACCTTCAAACTTCCTCTTAGTATGATGTGAACCCCAATATGTAGACCAAATAGAAGTAGGGCTACTCTGGGTGAAGTATCTGGAGGGATGGGCACAGTGCCAACCTAGCATCCCTTCCACCCCCAAGGAATAGAGGCTGCAAACCATGGACAGTCTGATCACTGACATAGTCTGTGAGTGTCATGAGGGTGATGGGGGCCTTGGGTGACAAGCACATGACCAGAGCTCTCTTTTCTTCACTCCAGCCAGCCATCCACCATATTCCTGGTTTTGAGGTAAGTCTTGCTCTGACCTTTCCTTCTTCAAACTGATTGCCAGTCTCCCTGTGTTTGGCATCTCTCTGGGTTAGGAAGGGCGGTCGGGCATTACCACGATCCTGCCTCAAGCCCCTGGGGAAGCTCTTTCAAGCAGAGGAGGGTGTGGGCTGGAGGAAGCCCAAAGTCTCTGCCCAGCTCAGGTCTTTCCTGCCCTTCTTCTCTGAGAAGTCCAAGAACCACAGAATTCCAGATGGAAGGATCCTCATAATTGTCCAGCCCCGTGGCTTTCAGCTGGCTGAGCATTAGAATCCCCGGGACAGCACTGCTCAGGGAATCTTAATGCACATCCAGGGCTAAGAATCACTGACTTAGCCCCAGGGTTCTGAAAGTGTGGCCAATTCTCCAGTCCTGCTTCAAGCCCACTGAAGCAATTCTGAGGGAGCAGCCCAGCAATCTCTGTATCAACTTGCCCTCCAGGGCCCTCTCACATATGCATGAGTTGCAGAAGCTCTGATTCAGACCACATTTCCCACTGAGTTGTTCTTACCAAGACCCCATTTTCTTTCCTCTTCCTGTGACGGAGGCTTCATTCCCTTACCGCTGCTCTCCTTCCTTCTTCTGGGGTCTTGGTAGAAAATGTCGAGCTTTGACTGGTACCCAGGTGCACTGGATTGATTACCTGATTCCATGCCAAGTTCAGCTACATCTATGAGAAGTAGTCATCTGGGCTGTGTTGGGACACCTCTATTGTCCTTCACAAGGCAGCCCACACAATTTTAGAGAGTTCTTTGGAGGCCCTCCCTGCATGCAGGCCCTCCTTCACCAGCCCTGCCCCTCCAGGTCTCCCTCCTTGTCCTAAGCTCCTGCTCTCAGTGCTGCCTGCTCCTGGGGCTTCTAGGTTGGTTCTCCTCGGCTTGCCAAGGCCACAGGCTCCCAGGCCCTTCCCACCACCTGCTGTTCTTCTCTTTCCTCTTGTTGCTTCTAGAGATCCCTGGCGTCCAGGCTTATGCTTTAGCCTTTCCTAGCCTCCCTCTGCATTGACATCCATCACACCTTTCTCAGGGACCATGTTGGGGACGTGCCTGGGAAGTACATCATTCTTAACCTTGGTGGGAGGTGGTTTCTGTTGGCTCTTCTTAGTGCTGGCATCTGGCGTGCTGACCTCTGGCCCCGCCTAGTGATCCTTGATACTAATGGAGAACTTTTTCCCCTCCCAACCCCCATCACCATCTCCTGGATGTGCCACATCCCATGGCTGTGGGCCAGGTGCAGGAGACATCGAGGATCCTGGATGAGGTGAGCTGGGCCTGGTGGCCGGGGTGGGTGGGCCGAGGTGGAGGGAAGGTGAAGCCAGCCTCCAAGCACACACCTGGAGCCCTCCAGGTTCCTGGTGCCCAGTAGGCACCTGTCACATGGAGACCTGTCTGGATTTTATTCCCCATGCTCTGTGTGGATTCAGGGCCACCCAGAGTGTGTCCTGGGGGTGATCCTGGTCTAAGAAGGCGTGCTGTCCTGCTGGGAGGCCAGATTTCACCGAGACAGCAGGAACAGCAATACAGAGTCTTAAATGATTAAGTACCAGGTGGCACGTTTTGAAGAATAAATTGTTTGGAAGGGGCCAGAGTAGTCAAGGAAGGCTTTCTGGTGGAGGCGGCATTAGCCAAATGTCTTTATGCCCATCAGCACTTAGAAAGAAAGTGAGAAACATGGCTTTGGCTTAAAAGGCCAAGGACCAGTTTGGGTCCTGGCTGGTTTGGGGGATGGGGTGAGCTGGGGACCTCCTAGGGACTGGAAAAAGTTTGGAGTTTGCATTTAGATAAAGCAAGACTGCATCTTTTGCCATGGGAGGAGAGAAGCACGTTCCCTATGGCCTCCTGTGCATCTGTGGGTGGATTGTTGTGAGCCAGGCCAGAGGGTGGGTGGCAGAGACCTGGGCGGAGAGACAGGAAGGAGAGCCCTGGTCAGATGAGGCGTTGGGAAAACGGCAGCCACTTCCTGCCGTTAGGGAATCCCCAGACTGAGAGCGGACACTATTTGACATTTTCAGTGCAATTTGGACTTGAAGTGCAGAGTCAGGATGTGGGATCCACAGGCCCCGCACCCCTTACCTCACTTCCTTTTGCTCCCAGACCGAGGTGGGGTCCGCCAAGTGAGCTCGCTGTAATTGCGCCTGACAGGCGGCCTCCTGCTTCTGGCTGCAGTTGCGAAAGACTGCCGATTTGGAAAGGGAGGTGGAGTCCTGTCCAGGGAAGCAGCATGGAGCCCTCTCTCTTGATTGAGTGCACTTTGTGGCCAAAACCCACAGCCTGCTCTGAAGAAGACCCAGCCCAGGGATGAGTTATTAAAAAAAAGTTAAAATCCTTAATAACTGGATTCGTAATATATAACAGTGAAGGCTCAGATTCCGAGGACAGGGATCTGGCTGCAGTCTCGTCAGAAAGCAAATCAAAACTGCAGCTCATGGGCCAGAGCCCAAAGAGCGCCGAGTGTCCCCCTGTAGGGCCAACCAGGCGGCAGGCTGAGGGCGGGTGTGGGTCAGCAGGGCCAGGGGAGAGTGGGTCCTAGGAGTGTGCTAGGCACAGGGCTGGGCCAGGCCAGCAGGTTCAAAGGGTCCGAGGAGGACCTATCCCAGTGGGATGAATGATCTGCTGGTCCAGGGACCAGCCCCAGAAGATGACCTTGTGACCTCCCTCAGCCCCAGGGGATAGCCCTGGGACCCCTAGCTCAGCCCATGTCCTTCTCACTTGAAGGCTAAGCCTGATGCCAAGATGCTGAGTCCTCTTCTCTTTAAGAAGCCCCGGGGCTGGGTGGTCCTTCTGTTGCCCCTGGTCCCGCTGGAGGCAGGACCCCAGCAGGGTTTTTCTGTCCTCTTTGCTGTGACCAAGCTCTTGCCTTGTATCTCCCATCTGGCCGCTCCCAGGCTCCTGGCCCGCTCGTGAAGAGTGCTCAAGCCTTCCTGGAGGGCTGGGAGCCTCCTCCTGAGCCCCTGGCCACGGGAGCCCATGAGAGTCAGGGGGCAGTGAGGGAAGGATGGGTGTGTTGGGGAGTTGTCTGGCTGCAGGGGTGTGGGTTTGAGAGACTGGCTAGGAGGCTCTTGAGTCAGTTGAGATAGGGGCTTGGACTAGAGACAGACCAGTAGGAACGGATGGGGCAAGTGACTCTGAAGGATGGTTTAAGGCTATCCTCTCTTGTGGGAAGTGCCTTTCAGCTAGCGCAGCCAGGTGCGGAGATTCGCAAGCCACAGTGCCTGTGAATGAGATGAAGTGCTGTCTGCCCCTGTTGAAGATTCCCAGAGCAGGACAGTGAGGATAGCTTCCCGGAAGAGGTGCCACTGAGCTAGCTTTTGAAGTTGGGATTGGTAGAAAATGTGGGGAGGTGGCCCAGGCAGCAGTGTCTTGGGCTGAGGGCATGTCACCTCCTGGATGCGGCTTGGTGGACAACAAACTACCCCTCTCCCAGGCTTTCTGCCTATCTGGGACGCCCCTCTCTGTGGCTCTTGGTCAGGAAGTGAGGCTGTTGCATGGTGTGTCTGAGGCTTTGATGATGTCCGGGAGATCTGAGTCCTCGCAGAGGGAGCGGATGGAGGGAACGGTTTCCTTTGCGCTCTCCGGTCTGCATTTTCTTTGTTTTTCCCTCTCTTCCTGAGTCTCTTCCCACTCTCCTTTCGTGTTTCACTCTTCCTGTTTGCTCCTTGGCCCCAGCTTCCTCCTTCTCCCCGCCTCTTCTGAGCCCTCTGTCTCGTTTCTTTTCCTTTTTGTCTGGAGAACAAAGGCAGTCCATGCTGCCAAGGGGAATGAGTTCAAAGAAACTGCAATTTTAGATTTCCTGAGAACTGGAGAATGTGTGCACGCACGTGTGAGCGTGTGCGAGTTGTGTACACTCTCGAGGGCGCACACAAGCACGCACACACAGCAGCAGAGGTGATGGTGGGCCCCCGAATGCCCAGGGCCCCCTAGGATATAGAACATGTGTAGAGGAAGACCCATGGGGCTTGTGGTCCTGACCATTTTGGGGAGGTGGGGAGGGGAGGGGCCGTGGTTTAGAGTATTACCCTTGCTTCTGCTGCTTCTCTCCTGCTGGCGCAGGGAATGCCCTGGTGGGAGGGACTGTATGCTTCGTGGCTGATTTTACTGCCAGCTCAGGGGTGGGGGCCACTGGATGCCACTCCATCCACCCATCCAGGCTGCAGGGTATATGGCTTTTACTCTGAGATGTACCCGGGGTACTCTCCTGTACCCCCAAATCCACTGGAAGGAAAAATTTCGTGTTTTGCAATCAGGAAAATAAAGCCCGTGGTCCCCATCCCCATACCTCCCCAAGGCCTTAATTTAAAACACTGTTTTTCCTGGGAAGTGTAATTAGAGCAACATGTTGTTCCTAACGAGCTGGGTGGGGCAGGCAGACAATGGAGCCCTCCCAGCCTGCCTGGCTGCCCCCTGCCTGGAGCTCCCAGAGGAACCAGGATGTGACTGCAGAGTCTTCTGTCCCCTGCTGGGTGAGGTGAGGGTCCATAGGCTACTGGTGACTGGGCTGACCTAGGAGGCTTACCACCACTTCCCTTGCCCTGGGAGCGACTCCTGTCTAATGTGGTGGCCCCTAGATGGGGCTAGGGGAGCCCCTTTCATGGTTCAGGGCCTTGGTTCTTTGTGCTAAACTGGCCAGCGGGACAGATAGACTGAAGTGGGCTTAAGGATGGCTTCAGCTCTGGTAGGGGAGAGAGCTTCACTTGTTCCTGGGGTCCTCTTAGTCTGGGCTGGCTTGATCAACACCTTGCACACCTGTAGAACCCATCTCTGCAGCCGCCCCTGGTTGTCCCTGCGTTTGAGGGGAGCAAGTCGGGAGCTGGTCAAATGTGGCTTCCTCTAGTTAGGCTTATCAGAGTCCCCCATCACCCATAGGATGGTGAATCAGGATGTTCTGGTGGCACTTTCAGTTTACACCCCATCTGCCCAGCAGTGCTGAGAGGCTTCCCAGTTGCAATGAGGGTCACAGCACCCTCACTGAGAATTACTGTCCTGGAGGTGGGGGTGCTGTACCCCTCAAGTGGACTGGACCAGAAAAAAAAGTTGAAAACCAGGCTCAAGAGCTGGCAGAGGCCTCAGGACTCCTGCCTGTGAGATGATCAGAGACCCCTTAGGACCCTGGGAATGGGCTATGTGGGGAAAGGGTCATGTACACGGGGTTAAGAGAGTCAGAGTCAGGTTATAAGGCGTTTCTGGAGTGTCTTGGGGAGATATTCTAGAGATCTTGAATTAGGCCCTAAAAATGGGTTAGATTCAGGTGGCAGTAAAGAAAATTGAACCAGAGGGAGTAATGAGCAGGCCTGGGGAGGACCCAGGGTCAGGCTGGAGCAGCCACGGGTGCTAGGAAGGAGGAGAGTGTGTGCTGGATTCATTCCTTTATCTTCCCATCCACCCACTCTTCTGTCTTCACCCTCCCTCTTCCCCTTCAGTTATCCATTCATAATCATTTATTTATTGGACGGGGGAATTCAGCTATGGTCCCTGTGTACAGAATTGCTGGTTTAACCAAGGACACAATCAAATGAACACGTGGAGATGGCACGGGGTGATGGATTGATGTGTCTTTCTGTGAGAATAAGTGTAAGTTGCTATGGGAGCTACGGGGGTACTTAAGCTTGGGGCACCAGGGAATATTTAAATAGACACCTGCAGTCCGAATAGGAAGTACAGAAGGAGTTGGGGTAGAAGTGCATTTCAGACAGAGGGACCACTGAGCTCCAAACCTCAAAGCTAAAAGAGCATGGTGTCTCCTGCAACCTGCTAGCATTCAGAAGGGCAGGGGTTGCCTGTATCCCAGGAGGTGGTTCATCACTACTTGGGGTCATCAAGGGGAAATTTATCTGAGGAGAAACATGCCCAGAGAAGGCAGCAGGAGCTGGAAGATTAGGGGTCTTGTGGAGGCTACTTTGAAGAGTCTGCACTTCATCCTGAGCTGGTGGGAAGACATTGGAGGACTTGAAGCAGAGAGTGACGTTATTAGAAAGCCTGCCCTGGCTGCAGATTGCAGCGCACATGGGCTGTTGGGAGAGGGTGTCAGAACCAAGTGAAAGGGGGGTGCTGGTGAATCCAGGTGAGAGAGGGTGGTGGCTTGCACTGAGCAAAGGAGATGGGTGGGCAGGTGTGAGAGATGTTCAGGAGACAGGCTCACCAGTGTTTGGTGATCAGTCAGGCAGGGCGATGAGGGGCAGGAGGAGCCAAGGATGGCATGGGGGCTTTTGGCTTGGTTGTCTGGATGGATGGTGGGGTCAGACTTGAAGTGTGCAGGTTCTGAGGGGAGAGATAAAGAATCTAGTTTTGGACAAGTTCGGTGTGAGACGCCAGTAGGACACATGAATGAACTAAGCAGTAAGATATTGGGGCTTAGCAGAGATGTTTGGGAGCAGAAAGTCCAGGAGAGGGCTAAGGAGCAGATCAGGGCTTGGTGGAGGAAGATGGGGAGGCTGCGGAGGAGGCTCAGCAAACAGGGTGGGGGCCAGCACTGTGGATCCAGAGAAACAGTTTGGGAAGAAGGCGAGGTCAGCTGGCCAGTTGCTGCTGAGGGGGCGAGAGAGGGAAGAGCCCATGTGTGTCCTTCGGGTAGGGGACTTTGGAGACAAATTTCTGGGGAGGGGCGCTGAGGGCAGAAGCAGGGTGCACTGGGCAGCTGGTGGTGTGGACATGAAGGAGGAGAAGTAGTGCATGGAGACAGGATTAGAGAGAGGAGAGGAGGGAACCTGCAGAGGGGTCACAGAGAGGAGGGAGCGGGTGGATTTGGGAGATGGGGATGTCTTTAAATTGGGAAGGAGAAGATCCAGGAGACAGTGTGAAAAATTGGGGAGGAGCATTTGGATGCATGGTCATAGGGGGAGCCACAGAGGCAGGCAACCCTGGGAGGTGGCAGGAAATGGCAGGGAAAAGCATGTCCTGGGACCCCTGGGGACAGCACGGTGGACAGAGATGGCCTTGGGATGCATGCGGTGACCTCGTGCTGAGGAAGCTGCCTGGACATACCTCTAACCACTGTCTCTGCCTGTCTCTTCCTTCTGCCTCCGCTGGGCCCGATGCTCCGCAGCTGTGTGCTCCTGCCTTCCTCCTCCAGGGCCTTCTCCAAACGGTACTGGAGCTTAACCTTCTCTAGGTTCTTGTTCCCCTGCCCTCAGCAAGCAGGCTCCTGAAGATGGGGAGCCTGGTCCCCAGCCTTTAGAGAGGAATGTCATCAGCATGGAGCTTGAGGGAGCCCCGAGGGAGAGACAGGCCGAGGAAACGAGGGATAAAGTGGATCCTGCCCAGCGTTTGGGGGCCTAGAGAGGAAATATTCTGGGAGGAATGTGTTCATGAGTTTTCCCTAGTGATTTTAAGAGAACAAGTATATGAGAAAGATTGGTCTTTCTGCCACTCCACTCAGGGGATCCTGGGGCTGTTCCCTCCCTGATGGTTTTTTTCTTTTGGCCCCTCTTTGACTTAGGTTTTTGGCTCTGGGTCCATACTGGGTTGGGCATTAGCTGTAAGGGGCCATGGACAGGCCACAAGCAGGCCTTCAAGTGCAACCCTGTCTTTAAAGAGGACACCCTGCTGTGCTACCACCTGCAGCTGGTTGCCTTGGAGTGCCCAGGGAGGACATCGAACTGGGGGTCCCAATAGCAGCCAGGTCACTGTAGAAGCTGTTCAGGCCCTGCTTCCATCCTCCAAGGGCACCTTTCATGTGGACTGTGCCATGCATAGCAGCCCCTGGGACTGTGCACTGCAGCAGCCCTGTCCATCACTCCTCCCTATCAGCCAGTCAGCAAGGCAGGTGCTTCCTGCATCATGTCACCTGCATTGTGGGTCTGGAGGAAAATGACAAGTTTTTTTGCTTTATGCCCTGGTGACTTAGAGACAGTAATAAAGCCAGTGTTGCCCTGAAAGATGCTTCTGATGGCTCAGCTCTCTTGAAGTCACCCTGGGGAGATCAACACCAACACCAATGGCAAAAACAATGGTACTAAGCACAATTCTAGTAATAGTTACAGTCACAGCCATTTACTAAGCGCCTCCTGTGTGCCAGCCGCTAGTCAGATTTGTTCTCTCATTTAATTCTCAGAGCAGCTTATCTCAGATCTTCATCTGAGAATACTGAGTCACTGGGGTTAAGTAATCTGCCCAAGGTCAAATGGCGAGGAGGTGGCAGAGTTGGAACTAGAGTTGAGGTCTGATTCTAGGACTAAGCTTCCAGCTGCTGTAGGTCCAGGAAAACATGGTGTCATCAGGGTGTCACTGGGCAGGAGTGTGGCTTGGGTTGGCTGTAAAGTGAGTCATGGAGGTGGGGGAAGCTGATATCTTTCTCTGCTGATATCTTTCTCTGCTTTGACTGCTCCCACCATCTATGGCAGAGCGTCTGTGTATGGATGTACCATCCTTGTGGAAGGAACCCAACGCAAGTTGCTTGGAGAATGAATCCAATGATTTCATTGTTTAATAAATGAGATTACATGAGGCAAGCTCTGTAAAGTGTCCATCACAGTCCTTTTAATTATAGTTAACATTTCCTGCGTGTCAGGCCCTCCACGTATGGATGTGCAGGTTGGGCACTGCACAAGGACACTGTGTCTAAGGGGGTGCAATTTCTAGCACAGGACACCATATACTTGTATTTATTATAACAATTTCCCAATAGGTGGCAGTAAAGTGTCTTGTTCAAATAAACTCAGAAAATATGATGATTTTCTGACATGGAAGTAGAGTCTTAAGCACATCTTTCTCTAATCGTCACAAAAGCACCACATGGGCTAATTGTCCTGTTGAAGGTTTACATGAACCAGGCAATCCTCCAAATGTTATACAGGTATTAACTTCTTCAACCCTCACCCTGACCTTTACAGGTTGACAACTTTTGCTAACCATTTTATAGATGAAAACATTGAGCCATAGAGAGGTGAAATAATTTATTTAACGTCATATGTAGTGGAGGTAGGACTCACACCTGTGTTCCTAACTGCTGTTATTGGCGGTTAACTATCTAAGGCAGTACCTGCCTCCCTTGCCCCATCTTGCTTCCTCATGTAGTTCTTTGTGATCATTGAGGATTTTTGCCCAATTCTTTCTGGCAAACGCTTAGTAGGCCAGAATTGACACACACTTGCTCGTCTCTGTAGTGGAGAGAGACCCTCCCCAGCAGTGTGCTTTGGTTCTCTGGGGGTGATGGGCCCTTATAGCCCCTTCTCCCATTGGTCGGTTGTTCTCTTTCTGGCTCACGGTGCAAGTGTTCTGTCCTCATAGGGACAGGTGTGAGAGGTGGGGGTTGGGGCTGGAAGGTGTCTGGGGGTGGGGATGGGGGTGGGAGTGAAATACCAGGGCAGATGATAACCTGGAAGGGTCTGAGCCAGGAGGCAGGAGAACCAGGCTGGGGGGCAGGCATGTGGTCCTCTCTGGGACTGAGAGGGGCTGAAGTGGGTCTGCCAGGATGGAGTGGGCAGCGTGTGCACGCATGTGCCGTGTGCATGTCAGGGAGGGGCAGACCCGGAGCAGCTCAGGGGGCAGCAGAGCCTGCGTTATGGGAGGAGGGATTCATTTGAAACAAGGTGACCTGAACCCTGGGTGAAGGTGCTGGAATTGCGATCCTGGAGAAGATGGTGCCTGGCCAAAACTGACTTAGCTTTCTCATTTCTGCCTCCCTGTTGGTCCACTACTGTCTTTGCTTCTTTGTTTCTCCCTGCACTTGGCATTTCTTTCTGTCCTATCTGTCCTTCTCTCTTGTCTCTTTGCTTTGGTCTTCCTCCCACCTTTGCCTCCATTCCACCTGCTGTCCACTGCAGTCTGAGGACACAGACTTGCCCTACCCACCACCCCAAAGGGAGGCCAACATCTACATGGTTCCTCAGAACATCAAGCCAGCGCTCCAGCGTACCGCCATTGAGGTGAGCTGGCTGGGCCTGGGCGTGGGGGCTGGGAGCAGAGTGCCCTTCCCCTTCCTGCCCCAGCCTTTCCTGAGGCCTGGGGCCTTCCAAGGCACTCTCCTCATTCTGTGTGCCCAGGTCCTGGCATGGGGCCTGCGGAACATGAAGAGTTACCAGCTGGCCAGCATCTCCTCCCCGAGCCTTGTGGTAGAGTGTGGGGGCCAGACGGTGCAGTCCTGTGTCATTAGGAACCTCCGGAAGAATCCCAACTTTGACATCTGTACCCTCTTCATGGAAGTGGTGAGCCCCACCTCCCTACTGTCCTTTTCCAGAATCCTGGGGCTAGAAGTTCTACATGGCCCCGAGCAGCCTGGGACTTGTGTTCCAATTCCCTACGTGGTCCAGGGTAGGACCCCTCACTTTCCTGTGAACATGGGGAGAAATGCTCATACCCTTCTCACTGGAAGGGTTCAGGCCTCTGAGTAGGACAAATGGGGCTAGACTCTGCCTCCTACCCAGATCCTGGATCAGCGAAAGTCCCAAGGAGCCATCCCCTGGCTGTTTTCCCTCTGGGACAGGTTTTAGTCCCCTGGAGTGCCCTCAGGGACCTGCTAGGGCTTGGCTTTCCAGGATTCCTCCAAACCTTTTCTGACCATGTCCTACCCTAGCCTGGGCCCCCTAAAAGGAGCTCACCCCCACAGCCCTCAGGCCCGCCAGGCCTCTCCAGCTTCCTGGGATGCCTAGACCTAGTGGTTGGAGTAAGGCAGGTCTGAGGAAAAGAAAATGGTTTGCGAGATGAAAGCGCTGTAGAAATTCCAGGCCCAGTGGCTGTCAACAGAAGCCTCCTCTTGGCCGAGCCAAAGCTGCCCCGAAGGAGAGCATATAAATTATTTCAAGTTGTGTTCAAAGTGCTTTTTGGGTGTGCGGGGAGAAGAATCTGGGTCTGTAAGCCAACTCTTGAGTATCCACTTGGGGGGGACTGTCTACAAGAAATGTTGAGTCCCGGGCCAACTCCCCTCGCCCGCTCCCCAGCTAGTGAGGGAATGCAGCCTTGTTTTCACTTCAGGCTGAACAGGATGTATTTGGAAGGTAAAGCTGTGGGGGGAAAAGTCAGCCTCTGCATGCAGCATTCAAAGGGCCGACAGAAAAGGTGGGTGGCTTTGCTCTACTGCCCAGCTCTGGGCCAGCCACCATTTTGGATTTCTGGCTGTGGGGATTATCTGCGGTTTATAGTCATTTTTTGCTCTTTGGGCTTGACCTGGAGACTTCCTAGAGAGGCATTCAGGCCAGTGCGTTCTTCCTCCTCCACCCAGATGCTGCCCAGGGAGGAGCTCTACTGCCCCCCCATCACCATCAAGGTCATCGATAACCGCCAGTTTGGCCGCCGGCCTGTGGTGGGCCAGTGTACCATCCGCTCCCTGGAGAGCTTCCTGTGTGACCCCTACTCGGCGGAGAGTCCGTCCCCACAGGGTGGCCCAGGTAGGGGAAGGGGAGACGATGGGCAGCTCAGGGAACGGGGGGCCTCAGGGCCAAGCTACCCTTCCTTGTTGAGATGCATCCTGAAGTCCTTCTCATATGGAGACCTGAATGAGAAGCAATTTCTGCTCTGCTAGACCCCAGGGCGGGGACCTTGCCTTCCTTAGGGCAGAGCCTAGCTCTGGGTGGGTGGGGGGCACCAGGAGCAGGTAACTGATACCCGTGGGAGCTGAGGGGCAAGGGCTCAAAGTGGGCCCAGGGGGAGGGAGACAGAGGGCAGGGAGACAATGATGCGGGGAGGGAGGAGAGAAATGTGAGGAGAGGAAGACAGAAGTGGGAGACAGGGCATGCAAAGGAGGATGGGAGAGATAGAGATGAGACAGGGACTTATTGGGAGGGAAGGAGAGAGACATACTGACTGAGAGATGTGGATAGACTGCAGGGTCTTGTCTCGGTCCCTTGGCTGAGCCCTGGGGCTGGTGAGGGGCGAGTCTTTTGAGAGAGCCCCTCTCAGGCCTGGATGGCTCCCTCCCCTGCAGACGATGTGAGCCTACTCAGTCCTGGGGAAGACGTGCTCATCGACATTGATGACAAGGAGCCCCTCATCCCCATCCAGGTAGGATGGGCATCCTCCAGGGAGGCCTGGGTCACCCTTCCCCTCCGTTCTTTATCTCTTCCCACCCCTTCTCCCCAAACCTTCATTATCACATGGCCTCTATACACATCCCCTTCTGGGCTCCAGTGGCTGGACACTGTCCAGTAGAGAGACCCAGATGGGAGCTTTCAATCTGGCTGAGGGGGGTGGGGTGCGCTCATCTGGGCAAGACTCAATCCCTTTTCTTGGAAGCATATGTGGAAAATAGCCCCTCTACCCTGGGGGCCATGGTGAGGGCTTTCTCCTGGAGATCACGAGAAAATCAGGGTGGGGAGCAAATGAGAGAAGGACAACAGGGGAGGAAGTGAGTGGGCCATCTCTGGCATCCTCCAGCCCCATCTCCCTACCTTGGACAGGCCCCTTCTTAGGGGGAAGGTTTTTCTGTGGGCTTGTGCTTGGTGGCTCCTTGGAGATAGCTTAGAAAGAGGAGGCTGTGTCCAAGCCAAGAGTCCATCTCGCCCCATTCCTCCATCTGCAGGGAAAAGGAGGAGGAGGCAGGAAGGGGCATTATTCTAAGGTCTCCAACCCTGGGGGAGGTAGGAGTCATCCCTTTGCTACATACTCAGCAACCAAGGGCCAGCCAGTGATGCAGATGCCAATGCCACAGAGCATGGCAGGAGGTCTGTGGCATCTTGTGCTGAGAGGCAGCACTGCCCTCACTGTGGGCCATGGGGTGGCTCTAGATTCTGTAGGGCTGAGCCCATCTGGTCATTCCCACAGCAGACATGGAGAAAGGTCTCACTGTGAGCACCAGCCTTGAACTCACCGTCTGTTCCAGGTTGTCACCCTCCTCTCTGGGCTTTGCAAGATGCTGGTCACACCCCTGGCACTCTGGGGCCCCCAGAACTTCTGAGCCACCCAGAGGCAGAGCCTCCAGGCCTGTGTGGACAACACTTGTGTCCTCGGGCCTTGCTGCATCTGTAGTTTCACTGATGCTCAAAGTCCTCAGAAGCCCTGAGTTCCATCTCTCCAGCCTCCATGGCCCTCCAGGGCCCTGCCCTGCCAGTCTTTCTGCTGGGAAGACCTCCTGTCCCCTGTCCCTTGGCCAACTCTTGGTCATTCTTTAAGATTTAACTTAGACTTAAGTCACTTCTCTGGGGGAGTCTTTCCTGATTCCTCCTGTTCTCCTGTGAGACTTGCCTATTTTGGGTCACTGTGCTGCCCTAGGGCCTGCACGTCTCTGTCAATGTTAGCACATTCACCAGGCTGAGCTCGGGAGCAACTGCGGCTCCTTCTTCTTTGTATTCTCAGTGCTCAGCACAAGGCCTCGATTAGTGGAGGTGTTAATGAAAGTCTGTCTGTCTGGGCAAGTGGGTAGATGGGCGCATGGGTTGATGGATGGATGGATGGATTTTCTGGCTACTGTCTGTATGGATCTGAGGAGGAATCACTCTCCTGGCTGGGGAAACCCAAATGGAAATTTCAGATGTCCCTATGTGAAATTTAACTAAACTCAGTGCTAGTGCCTCTGGCCTGGTTGGGTGTTTATAGCTGAATTAGGCAGATAATTTGCCCCAAACTCTGGCTGCCTGCTCCTGGCTCCTGTTTCTCGGCTGCTCCATAGGCCTGTCTGAGATTGTGCAGGGAAGTGCAGGGCCTGCCCAGCAGGATTTCCGTTCTGTGTGTGCTGCCCTCAAAATGTCTACACACTCAGATGGGGAGGGACTATTTTAGGTCCTGCTGGCCACAAGCACAGCCAGAGGCAGACGATGAGGAGGCCCAGCCTGGCCATCCTCCCGGTGTTGACATGAGGGAACTGGGGCTGGGGTCTGAGCCAGAGCCAGGCCTGTGCTGTTTGTGGGAGCACATGGCCACTCCGGCTAGAGCTGCCGGCCAGACCAGCAGCGCTGGTTGGAGCTGGGATGGGGCTCCTGGAGGTGTGTCCGCCTGGGGAGGGGCTGGGCCTCCCCTGGCCTGGGACGGGGGAGGAAGAGGAAATGACACTGCCTTGCTCTGATGGGGGAGGCTTGGACCTTGCCCTCATGGAGCTCCCTGTCTGATGAAGGAGACAAAACTTTGTTCTCAAGAGCCTCAAACCCAGCAGGGAGACCAGTTCTGGTCTCCAGGGAGCCCTGGCCCTCTGGGGAAGCCCCTTGTCTGGTATCTGACTTTGTTCCTGTTTTTCTTTGAGATCTATTGCTCTGATTGGGCTGATCCAGGAAATCTTTCACTTGCTCGCCTCTTCTCCCTGTCCCTGGCACTCTGGAGGACAGGCGCTCCAAGGCCAACCCAGGAGGCAGCTGACCCTGGGTGCAGTTCCAGTGGTTTGCTAGATAACTATGGCTGGACTCTCTTCCTCTCCCTCCTCCTCCAATGCAGATAGCATGAAAGTCCCTGGCCTCTGGGGACAGGAGGGACGAGAGGTCTGGCAGAATTTGGATTTTGGCTGGCTCCTGTCTGCCCCACCGGTGTTTCTCAGCAGCCTGTTCCATCCTCACAGTTGATGCAGCCCTGTCTGGTGCCGGATGTGTTCACCGTGTCCTGGTTGTGGTCCTAGGACCCCTCCTAGCTCAAACCTGCTCTTGCCAGAGTTACCTTTCCATCTTGGTCCCTTCCTGTCTCTTTCCTCAGTGACACCTTCTCTCTGCTCCTGAAGCCTTCTTACTAGCATCTGCCCAGGTCCTGGGATGAGCTGGCCACACATTTAGAACATGTCACTGGAACCCTTGCTTGATGTTCACACCATGGGCTGGCACTCACCACGGAGCATTTCTCAGGTTTCTAGAAGTGTTTTGGTTTGTGTCGAGAGTGGCCAGTTCTGGAGGTGACTCAAAACGTGTATAAGGCAGGTCTGTGCTCAACCTCCCAGGGCTTGTAGATCAGTGTCTGTCTTTAGGAGTAAGGGGGGGCCCCTGCTTGGGGGGTGCCTGGCCTCTTTAAACTCTCCATGGCAGTGAGGATTGGGATGAGAAATACTCAGACATATTAACTCCACCACTTGTTCTTGGTCTGTGCAGCCATCCTATGTGTAGACTTTAGCCTGGCAGACTAGGGGTGGGGGTGGTGTGTGCACATGAGTGTGTATGAGAGGTGGGGGGATAGGAGCAGGTGTGTGCATGAGCTCCCATGGGTGCTGGCCAGAGGGGTGTCTAGGCTTGGTGGTGGCAGTGCAGGAATTGTGGCCTTGACTTTGAACTTTCTGAGGGCAGGCCTGGGTGTGTCCTCAAATAGGGAGAGCAGAAGTATCCTATTCCATCTAGTTCTCTGCTTTAGAAAACGATGTTTCATTGTTTTCAGACGATAAAATGATATGTGTTCTTTATATAGCATTTGGAAAATATAGAAAAATACTGAAACCCACCCAAACACACAATTTGAATGCACAGCTCCCAACATTTCATTCTCATTCTTTTCTCTTCCTTCTGGATTTCTCTTTCTGTCTCTGATTCTGTCTCTGACTTCATTTCTACCTTTAAAATAAAATTAAGGTCTTCGTTCACTAGTTTTTTTTTTTTTTTTTTT
>NW_016806811.1:383664-388837 GCF_001698545.2 Rhinopithecus bieti
GGTGGGGTGTGTGTGTGGTAGAGGTGGGGTGTGTGTGGGGGTGTAGAGGTGGGGTGTGTGTGGTAGAGGTGGGGTGTGTGTGGGGGGGTAGAGGTGGGGTGTGTGTGGTACAGGTGGTGTGTTTGTGGTAGAGGTGTGTGTGTGTTAGGGGAGGTGTGTGTGTGTGGTACAGGTGGTGTGCATGTGGTAGAGGTGGTGTGTGTGTGGTAGAGGTGGGGTATGTGTGTGTGTGGTAGAGGTGTGGTGTGTGTGTGTATGGTAGAGGTGGGGTGTGTGTAGTAGAGGTGGAGTGTGTGTGTGTGTGTGTGGGGTAGAGGTGTGGTGTGTGTGTGGTAGAGGTGGTGGGTGTTTGTGGTAGAGATGGTGTGTGTGGTAGAGGAGGTGGTGTGTGTGGTAGAGGTGGGATGTGTGTGTGTGCGTGATAGAGATGTGTGTGGCAGAGGTGGGTGTGTATGTGGAGTAGAGGTGGTGGGTTGTGTCTGTGTGTGTGTTTTGTGTGTGTGGTGAGCGTGGGGTGCCGGCAGGAGACAGGCCTGGCCAGCTAGTGTGCAGGAGGCCTCGGGAGACTGTTTCCTCACTCTGTGGGGCGGGTGCTGGGGCTGGCCGGCTCCCAGGCTCCCAGGCTCCCAGGCTCCCAGGCTCCCAGGCGCTGGGGCTGGGGCTAATTTTGAGACTGCTGCTCCGGTTATAGTCTCTGGGATGCCGTGAAGGTGGGAACGTGCTCCCAGAACCAGAGTGGCAAATTATGCCTGAGTCCCAAAGGGGAACGTGTAATTTCTGAAGCTGGACCAGATCTTTGGAACACTATGTTTAGCTTTATTTTGCTCTGGTGAACTGCTGGTTTCCCTCTCACCTTTCTAAAAAAGAACTGCATTAAAAATAACAGTAAGGCTTCTACGGGGTTCAGGATGCGAATGGGAGGGGCATAGCTGCTGCCTGGCGAGGCCCATCTCTGGCCAGCTGGGGGTGGCACGTGGAGTTCACCCAGTCTATTCCAGGGGTCACACGACATGTGGCCAGCACCCCAGGGCCATCCAGCAGCCCTGGCTAGGTGCCCAGGGCTGATTCTGCTTCTGACTCTGAACAACCCTGAGGGGCCCCTCAGTGATGTGTCTTTTCACAGAGCAGGGAGGGATCCCAGTCCCCAAACACCCCTCCTGGGCCCAGCAGGGCTTCACCTTCCATGGATTTCTGTGGGCATCGGGAGAGTGTCTCCCAGAATCTTCGTGCTGAGGAAGGCAGGGCAGCCTGGGGTTTGGCCCTTTGGAGTCCTCCCAGAGTCCCCTGCTCGAGGCTTAGAGGATGAGGAGCCAGCCCCGGCAGCTCTGGGTCCCAGCTGGCTGCTCCCCAGCACCCACCCTCCGGAACCCTTTGCTCTTTCTCGAAGGGGCTGTGTGTGCTTCTTTCTTCCCCTCCACCTTTGCGCTTGCGATTCCCTCTGCCTAGCATGCATCTTCTCAGCTTGCCCACCTGCTAGCCTGGTACTCATCCACCCAGAGCCCCATCCCCTTCTCCTAGAGGATCGCAGTGGCCTCTGAACAAGTCTCCCTGCCTTCAGCCCCGAGCCCTGAGGCCCTCCTCGGGCTGCAGCGCAGGGATTTCATAAGGTGAACATTATGAAATATTGATTCACAGTACTGGGAGGCAGGGAGCTGATGCTCAGAAAAAGATGCAGAAAGTGATTTGTAGCATGGAGTGGAGGTTGGACTGTAAGACTCCTAAAGTCACCAGTGATGTCAGGTTTTGGGGAAGACATATGATGCCCTGGTTCTTGTCCTGGAGGAGGGAACACTGAGTAACCTGCTGTAGCTTACGAACCATGCCCTGCAGTGTTGGTGTGGCTCAGTGGTTAGGATGCTGGGGAGTTGGAGTGTCCCCGAAGTAGGCAGATTTTGGAGAGGGAGGGAGGACATGTGAGAGAGTGGGCAGGAGTCAGGCATTGGCTGAGCTCCTTCCACGTGCCTTGCCTTGTGCTGGACGTGCCCAGCCTTCATCTCATTCGTACTCACTGTCGCTGTGTGAGGTGGGCTTTGGACCCATTCTCCAGGTAGGAAGCTGATTCAGAGAGGTCAAGGGACTTGCCCAAAGTCACACATCTGGTGAGGTGTTGGAGCCAGGCTTGTCCAACTCCAAAGCACATGTTCTCCCTGGAGGAAGAGCAGAGGGTGCCTGGTCAGAGAGCGCTACCTCCTGGGGACTGTCCAGCCTTCCTGTTGCTAACCAGCATGTTTCATTTGTAGCTTGCAGACGGTCTGTCGAGCTTGGCCCCTACTAACACGGCTTCTCCTCCATCCAGTCCTCATGTATGTATTGCTTACTTATTTGTGGGCTCCTTGTGTTCCCTTGTGGGGCCGGGGGTAGGGGGTTAGGAGGGAAACGGGAGGGGAGAGTGGGAGGGAAGAAAGGAGGTATTTCCTGAGCCCTAGCAGGAAAGTCACCTATCTTTGCCTCACTGTAAAGGAGGAGTGAGAGAAAGCTATGGAGTAGATGCTCAGAAATGGACACCCCTAGGTTACTTCCTGGGATTTACCTTAATTTTATTTACCTGTGTGAAGACTGAGGGGCATAGGTGGGGCTGCATGGGCCAGTGGAGGCAGGGAAATCTCTCGATTAGACTCTGACTTCTGGAGTGTGGGACCCCAGAAGCCTCTTCTGGGCGCGGGACCTCAGACGGCAGGCTGACTTTCTGTGTTCCTCCCTGATGTGTGAAGGGGGTGTGTGACCGAGGAACCCTGGCTGGCCCCCTTGGGTGCTAAGAGGTCTGCTTGGGCCAACAGTCTGCTCCTGCAGTTTCGGGCAGGGCTCCTTTCTGCTTGCCTGAGTGGATTTCCTAGGTGTCATCTTTCTGGGCTGTGGGTCCCTCTAGGAAGATGACTTTGGTGTCTAGCCTTCAGCATGTGCGCCTGAAGTCCCATGCTGAGGGCCAGTGGGAGCCCCTGACCTGTGGAGGGTGGCGTAAGAGACAGAACTTGCCAAAGGCAGTGAGTTACATTCTACTTATGGTGTCAAGAGGAGGCACTGCTGTACTGGGGGACTCATGAACTTCTAGAAGGAGGCTATCAATATAGATATATATTTTTTCTGATTTGTCTTTTTTAAATAAAATATGGAAAACACAAAAAGTGTCAAGCAGGACGTTAAAACCACTTTTATTCCTACCAGTTAATGATAGGCACTGTTAGGATTTTGATGTGCCTTCATTTTTTAGATGTCTTTTAAGCTCACATGAATACTTTTTAAAAACAAAATTGGAATCATAGTTTTTTTATAATTTGGATTTTTTAAATTTAAAAGTATACATGAATATTTTCCCATATTTGTGTGTATATATGTTATATAATGTATATAATATAGACTATATATATATATTTTGAGGCATAGTGCGGCTTTTTGCCCAGGCTAGAGTGCAGTGGCATGATCGTGGCTCACTGCAACCTCCACCTGCCGGGTTCAAGCAATTCTCCTGGTTCAGCCTCCTAAGTAGCTGGGACTACAGGTATGCACCACCATGCCCGGCTAATTTTTTGTATTTTTAGTAGAGATGGGGTTTTACCATGTTAGCCATCCTGTTCTCAAACTCCTGGCCTCATGATCTGCCTACCTCGGCCTCCCAAAGTGCTGGGATTACAGGTGTGAGCCACCACACCCAGCCTATTCTTGTATTCTTTAAAGATATGGCTGCATGTCATATGAACTTTTAACTACTCCGTATCATTTGCCATTTAATTTGTTTATTTCTCCTATTGTCTTCTTTTGTCCCTTAAAGGACTTATTTTAGTTTACTTTATATGTGTCCGTCCAGATGATTTCTTTCTGTGTTTTTGTTTTGTTTTGTTTTGTTACCCCTAGGTACACCTGCTCAGGCCATTTCTTGTTAAAGTGTATTCCTAGGCATTTTATGGTCTTTGGTGCTGTTCTAAATGGAATATCTGTTTTTCTTATGACTTTGTCAAACTATTGCTAGAATATAGGAAAATAATATTTTTGTATATTTACTTTGGAAATGACTCTTTTTAAAGCCCCATTTATTAGTTCTGACTATTGTTCTTTGATTCTGTTTGGTTTTCCAAGTAGGTAAGATCATTTTCTTCAAATAATGATAAACGTGTTAGTTTCTTTCTAATAATAACGGCTTATTCCTTTTTCCAAATACCATTTGATATTTGAGATGCTGCTGAGCAGACTTATTTAGTCATTCATTCTAATGAGAATGCCTCTACCAGATTTCCATTAATTAGGATAATTATTGATGGTTTCAGACAGATATTTGATTTTGGCAAGGTTGTGTCCTTTGTTTGTTTGTTTGTTTATTTATTGTTTTTGAGATGGAGTCTTGCTCTGTTGCCCAGGTTGGGCTACAGTGGTATTGTCTTGGCTCACTGCAACCTCTGCCTCCTGAGTTCAAGCAATTCTCTTGCCTTAGCCTCCTGAGTAGCTGGGATTACAGGTGCCCACCACCGCGCTCTGTTAATTTTTGTATTTTTGTAGAGACAGGGTTTCATCATGTTGGCCAGGCTGATCTTGAACTCCTGACCTCAAGTGATCCACCCTCCCTGGCTTCCCAAAGTGCTGGGATTATAGGCGTGAGCCACCGCACCCAGCTGATTGTTAGTTTATTAATAGCTTAAAAATTAGGCATGGAAGTTTAATTCTCTCAAATGTCATTTGGCATTTATTAAGATGATAATTTTATTTTCCATTGTCTGTTAATAGGTGTATAATTGTGCTATATTCCTGGGGTAAACCCAAATCGGTCAATTGGTCATGGTATTATAGTTTACTACAGTTGCAGCCACCTTATCCAATGCAGTCAAGACAGGTAGTTGATTGGCTAATTGAAAAACTTGATTAAATAGGGACTTATTAAAAGTCATAGAAATGTACCACAAACAGGCCAGGTGCGGTGGCTCTTGCCTGTAATCCCAGCACTTTGGGAGGCCGAGGTGGGCGGATCTTGAGGTCAGGAGATCGAGACCATCCTGGGTAACATGGTGAAACCCTGTCTCTACTAAAATACCAAAATTAGCCAGGCGTGGTGGCGGGCGCCTGTAGTCCCAGCTACTTGGGAGGCTGAGGCAGGAGAATTGCGTGAACCCGGGAGGCGGAGCTTGCAGTGAGCCGAGATGGCGCCACTGCACTCCAGCCTGGGTGACAGAGTGAGACTCCATCTAAA
>NW_016806811.1:390661-468342 GCF_001698545.2 Rhinopithecus bieti
AAAAAAAAAAAAAAAAAAAAAAAAAGTACCACATTTTGTTTTTAACCATATCCATGTAACTTTATTTGTCAATCATTTGACATGTGCCATGCCCTCTTTTTGAATTTGGATGTGCTGACTTGTGTGTCATGTCATCCTTTTGGTATAAATCATATCCAAAATGCATTATCTAGGATTTTTAGTTTTAGGTTTATTAAAGTTTAATGAGAATGTAACGATACTTGAAAAAAAAAAATCTGAGTGTAGAGTCCTCTTAGGGTTTAAGATGCCCTTCCACCTTTTATGTTATCTCACTTGTACTTGATAGTCCTTACTTAAAAAAAAAAAAAAAAATCAAAAGCAAGCCAGGTGTGGTGGCTCTCGCCTGTAATCCAGCACTTTGGGAGGCCAAGATAGGCAAATTGCTTGAGCCTAGGAGTTTGAGATCAGCCTGGGCAGCATAGTGAAACCCTGTCCCTACAGAAAATACAAAAATTGGCCAGGTGTGATGGCACATGCCTGTAGTCCCAGCTATTCAGGAGGCTGAGGTGGGAAGATTGCTTGAGCCCTGGAGGACAAGGTTGCAGTGAGCCGTGATAGCATCACTGCACTCTAGCCTGGGTGACAAAGTGAGACCTTGTTGCAACAAACAACTCCACCAAAACACAAAAGCCTTAAATTAGTTTTCATGGATACAATGCCCTTCCTTCCTTTTTATATCCAAATTCTATGTGCTTTTAAGTATATACTTTGTTTATCCAATTTCTATATTAGTACAACTGGCATAAACAGGTCTTGGAGGCAACACAGTTGACTAATGGCAAACACCCAGCTCATCTTCTGGAGCTGCAGTGGGCATCCTAGAACAAGCTGTGGACAGTCAGTGGTTCTGGACCTCAGGCAGATTGTTGGCAGACAGGACAGACTGCCAACATTTGTTAATCCTGGCTAAGAAGAAGTTTTAAGGAGAGCTTCTATTATACATTATTGAGTTAGATTTGCTACTACTTAGGATTTTTATGTCTCTATTAATAAGTATTACTTTCAAGGTGTCTTTGTTACACTTTGATGTCAGGGTTATACTAGTCCCTTAAAATCCTTTTCAGGTGTGCTTCTACTTCCTGTGCTCTTAAACAGGCTCTGTGGCATGATAATTATTGTTGCTGAAAGGCCCTAAAATACACTAGAGCCACTGTTTATGAACTGAAATTATGCAATTTGGAAATTATATGATACAAATATTTCAATAGTTTGGCTTTATGTACAAAATGTATAATAGTAGGAAACCTAAATTAAAAAAAAAAAGACTGACAATCATGTGATTTAAAAGGTGGTGAAATTGTATCTATGTAGCTGATACAGGATAGCCATGATTTTTTCTCTAAAGTGGTGTTATGTTATATGTTTTGAATTATAGAAGAGTTTCAGGAATGCATATCTTATATAATTGTATACGATGCAACTGTCTTGTATGCATTTGTAAAACTGGGCTCAGCACATTTTCTGGGAGTGGATTCTTTGATCATTTTGTACTTCTTCAATCAATTTGGTAGCTGAGATGTCATCACATACTGCCTGTTAACATTGGTATAAATTTGTACATATTACTATAATAAAACCTTTGTATCTATTCTGTTTTCATCTTTATTCTTAATTTTATGTATTTATGTTATTTTCCTTTTTTATTAGGCTTCATATAATTTCATGTATTTTATAGCTGTTTTCCATCCAAAGAACCAGCTCCTTAAAAATTCTGCTGATATTATAATAGATTGGTTTCTTTAATTTCTACATTCAAGTCATTTTTAAGCTCTCTCAATCTGAAATTCCTATTATATATATTCTAGATATCTTGGGTTATCGGTTTATCTTTCTCTCTCTCTTGTTTAGAAAAGACTGTTAAAGGTAGATATTTGTCTATATTCTAAAAATTCTAAAGTTTTGCTTTTCACACTTAAGTATTTATTTCACCTGGAATTGATTTTGCGTGTGTGTTAACTGTGAGGTAGAGATTTTTTTTCTCATATAACTAACCAATGAATTAGTATCATCATAGAATGACCTGTCCTTTCTCATTGACCTACAGTGACAGCTGTGTCATTTGTTGGGTTTCCATATAAGTGTGGGCTATTTGTGGGCTCTCTATTCTGTTCCATTGGTCTATTTGTCTTTCCCTGGGCCATTTCACTATCTTATTTACTATAGCTTTCTAATAAGTCTTGATCTCTGATAAGGAAGTACTTTGTTCATGTTCAGAAACACCATTGCTATTCTAGTCCTTTGCTTTTCCACTTCAGTTTTAGAATCAGTTTTTCAACTTAAAAAAAAGTTGAGATTTGTGATAGAGTTATAGTGAATTTCTGGATCAATTTGGGGAAAGCAGACATTTTATTATATTGCCTTTTAACCATGAACATTGTATAGCTTTCCATTTATTTAGGCCTTCTTTAATGGTAATTTAATGAATTTTTATAATTTCATCCAAAAAAGTCTAGTACAACTTTTATTCTATTTAGTTCTAGCAATTTTATGCATTATTGTTCTCTTTACTTGAATTTTTAAAGGTCTATTTTCTAATTGGTTTTGCTTGTATATAAATGAAATCAATTCTCATATACAGATCTTATATCCAGAAACTTCGCTAAAATCTCTTATGAATTATACTGGTTTGAGAATTCTCCTGGATTTTCTATAGAGTCAATCATATAATTTGTGATTAATCACAATTTTAATTCTTCCGTCTATATTTCTTTTACTTTTTAATTTTATTTTCTTGTCTTATTGCCATTGACTAGAACCTTCAGCTGATGTTCTATGTACTTGGTTATAGAGAGTATTCTTTTCTGCTCCTAATTAAAAAATGAGTGTTTTTATGTTTTACCACTGAGGATTAAATTTATCAGGTGAACCTAGTTACCTGTTAGAACCTTACTAGTTAGCTGTTTTTTTCATGAATGTTGTTAAATTTTATTGAATGTTTTTAAAGTATCCATTGAAGTGATCATATAATTTTGCTCCTTTAACCTGTTAATGTAATGAATTACATTAATATATAATACATAATTATATGATATAATATATTAATGTATATGTTAATTAGATAACCCAAGATATCTAAAATATATATAACAGGAATTTCAGATTTAGAGAACTTAATATACACTAATAAATATATCTATATTAGTACTTAAACAACTTTGCATTTCTGAAACAATCTAATCTGATCATGATATATTATCTTTTTTTTTTGCCTTGCTGGACTCAGTTTGCAAACATTAAGTTTAGGATTTTTTTTGCATCATTTTTTTGGGATGATATTGGCTTAAAGTTTTCCTTTTTCATACTATTATTTTCAGGTTTTGGTATCTAGATAATACTAATCTTATAAAATGACCTCTGTTGTGTAAGCCATAAGATTAGCATTATCCATTGCCTAAATGTTTGGTAGATTCACTCATGAAACTGTCTAGACTTAGTATTCTTTTTGGGAATATTTTAAACTGCTGATGCAACTTTAAAAAATGTTTATAGGACCTTTGAGATTTTCTGTTTCTATGTGAGTGACTTTTGGTGATTTAAATTTTCTAGGAATTATCTATTTCTTCCTAAAATATTGGTGTAACATTTTTTATGATCTCTTAATTTTCAAAAGAATTTCTTCTCCCTCTAGTTATGCCTCCTTTCATTCTCAAGATTATATTTTATTATTCTTGCCAGAATTTGTCAGATTTTTTTCAGTCGATTCAAAGAATTTTTAGTTGGTCTTCTCTATTATTTCCTTATTATATAATTTATTCACTTCTTTTCTTCTATTTTATTCCTTCCATTTTATATCTTTTCTTCCTTCTATTTTGGGGGAGTTTATTATATTTTAACTTCTATGCAAACATTTAAGGCTATAACATTTCCTGTCACTGCTGCTTTATGCATCCTGTAGGTTCTGACAACTAATATTTTTGTTATTTCCCATTCTGAGTATTTTGGATTTTATTATTTCTTTTGACACCTAAGTTATCTAAAACATGATTTTGGAAGTTACTAACTTATATTTTAAGTTATCTTTTGTTATTGATTTCTCGGTTAACTGGAATGGTCTCTACTGTCCAGAGAATGTAGTCTGTGTGTAATGATTCGATACTTAGAAACGGCCTGACACTTGCTTTATGGTCTAGTGTAAATCTGTAACTGTCCTGTGTGTGCTTGAAAAGAATGTGTATTGTCCAGATGTCTTATATATTTAATGTGCATTTAGAACAGGCTTGTTAATTGTTATTAAAATCTGTACTTCTTCTGATTTTTGTGTCTTTGGTGGTTTATCAATTTCTGAGTGAGATATTAAAATATTCTGCTTTGATGTGACATTTGTCAATTTCTCCTTATAATTCTACCTACTTTTATATATTTGATGATCTCTATATTTTTTCTCTCATTATAGAGAATTCTTATATCTTCTGGGGAATTGAATCTTTTAACAATATATAGCAAGCCTCTGCCCATCTCTGCCTTTTAAAATCTCTGCTAATGAGAGTTTTTCTTAAAGTCTGTTTTGTTCATATTAATATAACTACCCCAGCTTTCTTTTGGTTAGTATTTTCCTTGTATAGCTTTTTCCATCTTGTTACTTTCAACTTTTCTGTCTTTAAGCTTTAGCTATCTCTCCTGTGAGCAGCAAATAGATAGATTCTATTTGTGGTTAATGCATTCTTACAATCTTTACTAATATATTTGAATTTGTTTTTGCCATCTTATTTTGTATCTCTATCAGCCCTTTTTTTTTGATTAAAATATTCCCCTCTTTTTTCCATCCCTCCTCTTCTTTTTAGTTTCAAAACTATGTATTGTTTCTATTTCTTTAGTGATTAGTATAGAAATTTTAACATGCATATTTAACTTAGCAAAGTCTAAATTTAATTGGTGTTTATATTTTCCTCCAGAATATTACAAGGAACTTAGACTGCTTTAACTCCAATCATCTATCAATTTGCAAACTTTTGTACACTATTTTAGTTTTATCTTTTTTACCTACCTTTTTAAAGCACTATTATATATTTTTTTTTGAGACGGAGTCTCACTCTGTGCCCCAGGCTGGAGTGCAGTGGCGCAATGTCGGCTCACTGCAAGCTCCGCCTCCCAGGTTCACGCCATTCTCCTGCCTCAGCCTCCTGAGTAGCTGGACTACAGGCGCCCGCCACCGCGCCCGACTAATTTTTTGTATTTTAGTAGAGACGGGGTTTCACCGTGTTAGCCAGGATGGTCTCGATCTCCTGACCTCGTGATCCACCCGTCTCGGCCTCCCAAAGTGCTGGAATTACAGGCGTGAGCCACCGCGCCCGGCAGCACTATTATTTTAAGTAATCATTTTTTCTTTTAGCTGTGTTCCCATTTACTTTTTTTTTTTTTTTTTAAATATCAGTCGTCTTCTTCCTGAAGTAGGGCCTATTGAAATTCCTGTAATTGAGGTCAGTTCATTATAAACTTTCTCAATTTTTAATTGACCGAAAATATTTTTTTCACCCTTATTTTGGAAATAATAGTTTCACTGATAGTTATTTTCTGTCAGCACTCTCTTCTGGCTTCCATTGTGCTATTGTTTTCTTAAATCTGAGTACTTAAAACATTTTTATTTTGAAGTTAAGTTTAGTTTTGGCTGGGTGCAGTGGCTCATGCCTGTAATCCCAGCACTTTGGGAGGCTGGGGCAGGCAGATCATTGAGCCCATGAGTTCAAGACCAACCTGGGCAATGTAGTGAAACCCCATCTCTACAAAAAGTACAAAAAATTAGCTAGCTGTGGTGGTGCATACCTGTAGTTCCAGCTACTTGAGAAAGTGAGGCGGGAGGATCGTTTGAGCCCAGGAGGTTAAGGCTGCAGTGAGCCATGATTGTGCCACTGCACTCCAGCCTGGCCCACAGAGTGAGACCCTGTCTGAAAAAAAAAAAGAAAATTTAAAAAATAAAATTAGTTTAATTTAATTTTTAAAAGATATTATTTTTATTTGTTCTGAGCAATTCTCCACCATGATCTCTTCAAATGTTACAGATTCCATTCTCCCATCATTTCTGGAACTCTGATTGGATATATGGACCTCTTCTATTCTTCATGTCTGTTAAACATTCTTTCATATTATTTCTTTCTTTGGGTTGCACTCTGGCTAATTTCTGAAGGTGTATCTTCTAGTTCACTCGATCTTTAGCAGTTTCTGATCTGCTATTTTACTCTATCTGTTGAGTTTTCAGTCTTAAGTACTATATTTTTATTTCTAAAAGTTTTATTCCCCTAATCTGCTTGTTTATGTTTGAAGGTCTCCTGTCTGTTTGGCATATTTTTAATGTCTTTTATTTATTTAAACAGTTTTTCCTTAAAGCCCTATTTCTGACTACTCTGACTTCTGTTTCCTGATTCTGCAATTGGTTGGCTCTAGCTGGCTCTTGCTCATGGTGTCTAGTTCCTTATGTGTTTGATTGTGAACCATATTCCTTGGAACTTTATCTGACAATTCTTTGGGGCCTGTGTGGAAGTTACATTCTTTTAGAGAGGATATGTGTTTACTTTTACCAGATGTCTGTAGACGCTATAAACCCAGATTCACTTAAAACTAAATGTTCAGTGTGTGACTTTTTGGGTCCCCTAGTTAGTATGCATTTTGGCTCCTTAGTTCTCTGGATTTTTCCTTTCTCATTTGCCCTTAAGGATTTTCTTTACATTCCTATCAGCTCAGTCATGCATTTAAAATGGATTTTAGAAGTATCTTATCTGTTAATTTAGGTGTTCTTACTTGGAGGGTTTCTCCGGTTGTCTCATTTGTCATTTTGCTGGAAATCAATGTCTTTATTAGAGGTTTAAATTTGAAGTCATGGTTTTCATCATGCAGGTTTATCTCCTTCGGGGTTGTGTACTCTAATTTCTTGTTTGCAGTTTCCTCTTAAGACTTCCTATGAATATACATGAGCCATTTGTTTTCTTCTGCTTTTTACTCAACTCTTTAAGAACATTGGGAGACATTTGTCTTTGTCTTCAGATTGCTCTCCTTCTTTTGCCCTTAATATCTTCTCTTTTTTTTGCCTTGTGTTTATCCTTACAAAGGGAAGTCCTTTCTTGTCAAATACTGGGAGCTCAGTTAGATTCTTTCCATAAATTCATGGCCCCTTCTAATCTCGAACTTAGACAAAAGGAAGAAGGAAATAGTTTAGATTTGCAATAGTTTCACTTTGCTGGTTAGAAATCCAGCAGGGTGGGATAAGTAAGAAGGAAACTAGAATCAGAGGCAGCTACATGGGGCTATTCTTCTGGGCTGAAGAGTTTATTTCCTGTGTTTGTTATGGTAGTCAGGGGTTAGCTAGGATAGGCTGGAGGGCCAGAGCTGCTGTCCCTACCAATGAACTTCTATATAGGAATTTCTTAAGTAAAGGAGAGTTGACCCTTTCCCACCAGGCCCACCAGGCAGGGTGTTACTTTAGGGAAGTTTCTACAGTTTTGGCTAAGTGAATCCTTAACCTTGTGGGTTCAGACACCTGTTGGGTCAATTTTCTCACAGCTAGCATCTGTGTAAACTTACATGAGAAATATACCTACCTGGGGCATGTGACCTTGGTGACTGGTCCAGCGAATAGTCTTCTATAGCTTCAGTGAGTGGGAAGCCAAATTGTGATTAAGAGTGAGAAATCAGAATGAGGAGAGAAAGAGTTCTGTAATTTGAACTTTAGTGCCAGCTGACCAAGATGGCCTGACACATCCATCTCCAAGGGTAGGGGCAGCTTTAGTCCCTAAGCATAGGCCCCCTTTCCTCTGATGGTGCTGGTGTGGACACCTGTCAGTGTTTACCCCTTACTCCTGTTTGCCTGTTCTTCAGGCCTGATTAGTACATTTCTTCATGAATATGCTCTTTCTCTGGATTAATACGTTCTTCCCACTTATGGTTAAGTCTTAGGGTAGGAGGCATTCTTCCCTGTTGAGGTGACTTTGTCTCTCCTTGCTCTCACTGACTATGAAGTTATTTCATGGTCTAATTCTCCAAGGGCAGCCCTATTTCCCTTAATTCCAGGTTGTGGGGGGATGCGGGATGCCTTATTGCAGCTTATGAGTACTGACAACAATTTATTCCAAGACTTTGAAGCAAAGGTTTTCTGAGCAAAGGAATCAATTACAGGGCGTGGCTCCCAAGTGAGGAAGCATTTTCAGAAGGCATCCAAGGCAGTTTGTCTCTGAACTTCATGGTTGCACCTCTGAACTGGAGAGTTAGAGGGGGAGTATTTTAACTTTAATAACATTCATGGTTTTACCTGTACTTTTGTACATATCAGATGTGGCAATTAGGAAGACACTTGTCTTTTCCTTGAAGTAGGTTTCCTAAGGACATGTATTTGGCAATATTGGTTTAGCAAGAATTACTGTATGTGCTTGAAAGTAACTGTACTTCTTTAAAAATATCACTCGTTCAGAAGTGTTGCCAGTGCAGCCTGGCCTCCCCCCACTCCCATTAGTTCTGATTAGGAGGTTTGATGTCCGTCACTGGTGTAATCTGGACCTTTCTTTGTGACTCATTCTTTCTCTCATTTTCTCAGAGCAAATACAAATCGCCCATCAAATGACAAGTGAAAGCACAGGGGAGACGAGGGGAGGGAATCAGAGCCGAAATCTGTTAGCTATTTGGAATAATTGGTTATTTGCTGTGTTTGCTGGTTGGGAAGCAGAGCACATACTTCACGGTCTCTCCTGTTACGGGGGCTGGAGTCACCCTCCGATATTGGATCCTTGTTGCCAGAGCCCTTGGCTCAGGGCGCCTTTTCCCTGCTTGGCATTCCTGTGGTCTCCTCGGGGGTGCACCCCTCCTCCCTCGCTGCACACTGCAGGGGGGACAGCCTGGGGTGAAACTTGTCTGGCAAACTTCAGGGCTCCATCAGGGAGGAGGAGGCCCTGGCTCCCACCATCTAGCCCTCCTTGCCTTCACCTCATCCTGACATAACCCCTCCACCACCCCCTGCCCCAAGGGGTCTTTCCCCTGGTCCGAGAGGGATCTGTTTTCCCATCTAAAGAAAAAACACTCATCTCTTCCTAGAGGGGTATTCTCGGCTTCCCTAGGAAATCTACAGTGTAGGCAACTCTCTCTGAGGTCTAATTTGATGTCTTCCTCTCCCTATTGGTCCTATGTACTGTCTACTCCCTAGCCTGGGTCAAAATAGTGCTTGGAAGTTGGTGCAGTGCTCACTGTTGAGCACAAGACCCCTCTGAGTGTGCTTGGTGAAGTTTATTAACCCACCTTTTGTCTTTAACTCTTCTCTACATTAACCAAGGCACAGGGAAATCAGAGCAAATTAACAACAAGTTCAAAATATAAAATATTTGAAAAGTAATGTGATTTTGTGTATGAAAATGCACACAGTAACTAGAAAGTAGGTTGACTTTGGCACATAGTAGGCTCCCCTCAAATCCTCTTAAAATTGAATTTAGGAGAGCTAATATTAGTGTCTGTAGCTTGATGAATGCTTCTGTAGTCTTGGGAAGGCCTTCAAAAATAGTTTTTCTCTTGAGTAGTTGGAACTCTTGTTAAGAAAAATTGTATACATAAGCAGAAGGAAGATAAAGTATGCTGCCCAGGCCCTATTGGAATTGTCATAGATTCTGAATTAGTGATGTTCTGTTGCTTTCTTTGTATGTTTGAAGAGTCTGATGGAAGCTTCTTTCATTCACCTGCTGTCTAGGTTCCATTCCTCTAGGCTTTCTGCATAGTTGTATGGGGTTATGGTGCCCTCACAGAATCCAGGCATGGGCCCCCAAGTATCTATCTTAGGATCCTGAATTGAGAAAACATCAGCAACCTGGGGTTCCCACAGCTCCCTGACACTCTGTGAGTCCCCCATCCGGAGCAGGCCAATAGTCAAGTGATCAGGTCCCCTTGCCATCTGTTTGACTTTACTGGATTTCAGGCCCATGTAGTCTCTGGGCCTTTGGAAGCAATTCAGCATTTTGGTTAAAGGTCTTCACTTCTTTCCCACCTCTGCTGATCCAGAAATCAGAATAAGCGGAGTAATGATCCCCTCCACAGACTAGGAGGCTGGACTGCAGGGAGTGTCTACAAGAGGTTGAAAGCCCAGTGTTCCACTTGTAGAAATAATTAAGTGACTTTTGTTATGAGTGTGTGGAGTTCTGCTGAATCAACACAGTGGCTGGCTGTGGGCATATGTCTATGTGGCTTTGAGGGACGTGAGTGATTTTGTACACGGAGGGTGGAGTAGTTTTGAAGTCAGGGTATTTGCATGTCTGGGGGTTTGTCTGGTCTACATGTAGGCATGAGTACTTTTATGTTACATATGTGTTTATTCATATGTGTATGAGTAAATAGTCCATTTCCTAAATCTCAGGACGTGAAAGAATTAGAGGAACCTTTGTACCATGATTCCAGTAATACAGATGTAGAGCTATAGTGTAGCAGTACTGGAGATCAAACTGATGACACTGGCAATATCACCAAGAACATTAATCATGGTAAACTTTACAGGTTACAGCATATCTTTGTAGATATCTACTCTGAGCCTTACAGTAACCCCAGGGGTGGGTTGTTATGTTATTATCTTGCTGATGATGATTTGTACTAAGAGGGAAATTACTTTCAGCACAGTCTAGGATGTCTATGTCTGGGTTGACATAGGCATGAAGGCCTGCTTAAAATTATAAACAATACTGGACCACTTTTTTTTTTTTTTTTAAGAGTTGGGCATATAGTTCTCTATAGTGACCCAAGGTTTAGCATTATAACCTTGGTGGCAAACAGATTTGACCAGAAATTTTTCTCTTTAATTCCGCTGGTCATCCTGGGAAGAGAAAACAAATTCTGTACCTGCCCCCTGTTTCCTGCTTCCTAACTTCACAGAAAGGAATTATTGTTGCCCGTTTTTCTACCCATATTTATGAAATGTGTTAGGTCTACTGAATGCTGATGGGAGATTAAATATTTGGAATGTATCATACTGATTTAGGTCTTCAAGGGGATTAAGGTGCTCATTAGACTGGATCAAGACTGGAGAAACATATCTCTGCTATTTTGCTCTGGCTGCCCAGGAACTGCGTGTTGGCTATTAGCTGAAACTGGAGAGGCTCTCAGTCCATGCCTTGATCAGACTTACTGGGTTGGCTGACTGCACAAGGGGCCTTGAACCTTGAGCATGGGGGCGTGATGTTTTAATGGCCAGACTTCTTGTTAAAGCTTAAGGTGACACCTCAAATATCAAACCTTTTGTATTTCTTTTTCCTCCTTGCCATATTCCAAAACTGGATGCTTTGCTATTGCAAAATGAGGTAAAAAACACATTTGGAATGAGAAAACATACCACTATTTCCCTTTTGGAGCTTTGGAATATGGGATTCCATTAACATCAGAGGGTTAGTTGGCTTTGGCACCTCTGAGTTCAGACATGGAATAGCTGTCCTGTTTTTTTGTGGGGCTCTTTCTTATGGGTGTGCTAACTTATTCCTGGACTTTCTGGCGAAGAAAAGGGAGAAGTGGGCTTGAAATAACTCTATCAGAAGCCAGATTAGTGAAATAGCAGAAATGATATTTTCAAGTCACATCTGTGGGTGTGTTAAAATAGAACTTTATTTTCTGTAAATCAACTTAATGTCTCCTTTGAGCCCACATTTTCCTGATGGCAGAAAATCTGGGTAATCTTCAGCATTTTAGGTTTAAACTTAGGTAGTGTGGGCTTTCTGTCTTCCTCCTTAACCCCAGGAGGCAGCTGAATTCTGGGTTGGACTTCCATAACGTCCTGACCTCCACAGGGAGGAAGTCCTGGTCACCAGTATGTGCCCACTTTGACATTTAGAGACCCACTGATTTCTGGTCACACAGGCCCTACTGCATCTTCTCATTTCAGCCCCCAGATCCTTCTAGGTTTCCTGGCTCTTTCTTTCTCCACTAACTTTCAAGCCCTACAGGGAGTGGGGCACCATTAAGCAGCTCTCCCGTGACACTCTGGGGTCTACGGGAAATTCCAAGGGCTTAGGCTCTGCCTCCCATGACACCCATGCAGCCATCTCCAGTCAACTGCCCCACATCCAATTCCTCTGGCAAATTCTGGGTGGCTGCTGCTGCCTGGACTTCCAAAGTTATGGAGGGGTCTGTTCCATATATACTTTAGAGCTGACCTGGAGGCAGGGTGTGCGGTGCCTTATCAGAAACTATCACAAGTCTCTAATTCTTGCTTCCTTTCTCCTACACTTTCATTTATTTTGCCTATGATGGGGAAAAACTGGCTGGACAAAACATTCTTTTAAGCCTATTATTTTAATGGCATGTGATCAGCCTTTGTAAACTTAAAAGCCAAGGATCACCCCCTCTTTCCCCACATTCTGCTGTTGAGGCATTCCTGTATCCATCAAATATTGACAGAACTACAATTATGTTTCAGGCAATGTTCTAAGCATTGAGGTTATGAGTGTTACAAAAGATAAACGGGGTTTGGTGCGGTGGCTCATGCCTGTAATCCCAGCACTTTGGGAGGCAGAGGTGGGTGGATCATTCGAGGCCAGGAGTTTGAGACCAGCCTGGCCAACATGGTGAAACCCCGTCTCTATTAAAAATAACAAAAATTAGCTGGGCGTGGTGGCACACACCTGTAATCCCAGCTACTTGGGAGGCTGAGGCAGGAGAATCGCTTGAACCTGGGAGGCAGAGCTTGCAGTGAGCCGAGATAGTGCCACTGCACTCCAGCACTCCAGCCTAGGTGACACAGCAAGACTCTATGTCTCAACAAAAAAAAAAAAAAAAAAAAAGAAAAGATAAAAGGTTCTGCCTTCATGGAGAAGGAGATACAATTAACAAATATAACAAATATTACCCACGTAAAATCTATGGGATATCAGGTGGCAATAATCACTGTGGAGAAAAAGCAATGAAAGGGGAATAGGAATTGTTGAGAGGGGGTTGTGATTTACCATATGGACAATAACGAGGGTGAGACTAAGGCTGCACTGGAATCAAGACAAGAAGGAAGTGAGGAAGTGGCTTAGGGATCTATCAGGGGGAATAGTGTTCCTGCCAGGGGAAGGACATGAGGGTGCTGGAAGTGTTCAGGACCAGGAAGCCTTGTTGGCTGCAGTAGCACGAGTGAGGAAGAAAGCGGAAGGACGTGAGATCAGGGAGGTGTGGGGGCTCGATCACAAGAGACTTTAGAAGTTATTACAAGGGCTTTAGTTTTATTCTGGGTGAGCTGACAAATCACTGGAGGGATGTGCACAGAGGGTGACAGGATCCGATGTACATGGCTGTTGGGTTGAGCATGGATTCAGGGAGCAGGACGGCAAAGGTAAAGGTGGGGAGGCAAGTTAGGAAACTGCTGCAGTCATCCTGCATGGGATGATGGGGCTGGACTGGGGCGCTAGTGATAGAGTGGTCTGGTTCTGAATATACACTGGAGGTAGTGCCAGCAGGAGTGACTGATGGATTGAATGAGGGTCATGAGGAACAGTAGTCAAAGGTGATTGCAGGGATTTTGTCTTGAGCATCTGGAAGGAGAGAGTTGCCATTTGTTCATATGAGGAAGGGTGTGGGATAAGCAGACTGGGCAGGGATGTTCAGAGATAGGAATCTGGACTTACCTTTGAGAAGCCTATCAGGTGTCCAGTGGGAGATGTCACATGGGCAGCTGGAGTCCAGGGAAGGCATCCAGGCTGGACAGAGCTCAAGGTGGGACTCATCAACATATGTGCTATTTAAAAAGCTAAGACCCAGGGAGAACCCAAGGGAGCGAGAGTAGATAGAGAGGAGGGGCTCAAGCACTGAGCCCCGAGGCACTCAGATGGTCAAAGCGTGAGTGACAAGAAGGATGCAGCAAAGAAGACTGTGCAGGTGTGGCTGGTGAGGTGGGAGGACAACACTGTGGTGCTCCAGACAGTGGAGCTCTGCAAGGTGAGGGGAGATGCTTCAGGGACAGAGGAGTGACCACTTCTGCCAAATACTGCTCCTGGATTGATTATTGAGGTCTGAGTCATTGGTGACCTTGACAAGAATGTTTTGAGGGAGGACAGAGAACGGAAAGATAAGAATTAGAGACAATAAGTATGGGCAACCCTTTCTAGAAGTTTTTCTGTAAAGGGGCGAAGGTAATGAGGAAGAAGCCAAAAGGGAACGTGTGGGCAGAGAGAGAGACATATTCTTGGTGAATAGTGGGGCACTGGTGCCCATGTGTGAAGGCCGACTGGAATGACCCAAAGGGGAGGGATGTTGGTGACACAGGAGAGGGCGGGGAGAGTCATGGGGTGATGGCCTTGAATGGGCCAGAGGGGATGAGCCCCGGGCATGAGGGCAGAGGTTGACCTTGGGTTGGGGTACAAGCTGAGCACGCGCAGGAGCAGAAGGGAAGTTAGCACATGGCATGGGCACTGCTGGGGCTTGGGGAAGTCTCCTCTGGTTGCTTCTGCTTTCTAGGAGAAAGGAAGCAGGGACATGGGCTGAGCACGAGTCTAGGGAGGAGGTGCTAGAGGGCTGGGGAGAGGGCAAGTGTGGCAGGTGGTATCAAGAGAAGGGGTGAGTAAAGGGCCAGGGAAGTGAGATGGGGTGCTGGGTGGCATGGGGGCTCCTTGAAGCTGTGCCAGGAACTTGGTGTGAGACCCAGCAGCTAGTTTCATGGTTTTCTTCAGCCACATTTGGTTGTGGGGACCTGATGCGAAGTGGAGAAGAGCTGGATTTAACCCCAGGTGGCGTTGGCCAGAAGTAAAATGGAACAAGAGAGGCACAAGGAGTTTAGGAGAAGGAAAGGGCGAGGGGGTAAAGAAAGCATTGTAGGACCAAGAAAAGATTAGTTAATATGTAAATCATGATTCTGTCACATGCATAATTTCTGTTAAAGGTGTGAGTGATTGATTAGAAGAGGGTTTACCTGTGGGATGTAGGAAGAAAATGGGGGCAAAAGTCACTGAGCAGCCAGCCAGCTGGCGTGGCTGGGAGGAAGGTCACAGGCCATTCGTCTCAGCAGCTGTGAGTCTGCTGGGGAACAGCAACCACCAGACATCACCTGGAACTTTGAAGGAAGAGGGAATTGTAGCCAAGAGGGGAACTTGGGGAAAACAGAGCGTGGTAAGATTTAGGTCCCGTTGGTGGTAAATAACTTGTTCTATTAAAAAAAAATTGAACTCTTATTTCCTTAGAAAGAAACACTTGAGATTCCTGCTTTTATTCTTTTGTTTGATGTTATATGGTTGTATTTGATCATTTGTTCTTTTTAATTTTAGCAACTTTATTGAGATAATCCATGTGAATACAGGTTCTTATTTAAAGTGTACAATTTAATGGTTTGTAGTATATTAACAGAGTTGTGCAACCATGACCATAATCCATTTTAGAATATCCTTATAACCACAAAAAAAAGTACCGAAGAGCATTTATTCCTCATAACTGTCAAATTTATACTATTTTTCCATTACCGATTAGATAAATGGAGTCCTAGAGAGGCTAAGGAGTGAGCAGTCCCTCCCAACCATTCCCAGCCCCTGGCAACCACTAAATATTTTTTGTTTCTATATATTTGCCTATTCTGGAACTTCATATAAATGGAATCCTACAGTACATGGTCTTTTGTGATTAAATTCTTTCACTTAGCATAAGGTTTTCTAGGTTCATCTATGTCATAACATGTATCAGTTCTTCATTGCCTTTTTATTACCAAATAATGTGCCAGTGTAAGGATATATCACATTTTCTTTATCCATTCATCAGTTGATTCATATTTGGGTCTTTCTACCCTTTAGCTATTATGAATAATGCTGCTTTGAACATTCATGTACAAGTTTTTGTGTAGACATAAGTTTTCATTTCTCTTGGATATATACCTAGGAATGGAATTGCTAGGCCATATGGCAACTCTATGTTTAATGTTTTGAGGAACTGCCAAACGGTTTTTCAAAGTGCCTGCAACACTTTATGTCCTCACCAGCAGTGTACGAGGGTTCCAATTTCTCCGTATCTTCACCAACACTTATTATCTGACTTTATGATGATAGCCATTCTAGCAGGTGAGAAGTGGTTTCTCACTGAGGTGTTGATTTGCATTTCTGTGATGTCTAATGATGTGGAGCATCTTTCCATGTGCTATTGGCCATTTGTATATTTTCTCTGGGGAAAGTCAACTTCAATCCATTGCCCGTTTTAAAACTGGATGTTTTTTTTTTTTATTGTTGAGTTGTGAGTTCTCTATATACTCTGGATACAAATCCCTTATCAAATATATGATTTGCAAATGTTTTCTCCCATTCTGTGCGTTGTCTTTTCACTTTATTGGTAGTGTGTTTTGAAGCATCTTGCTGTTGTTCTTTATTTAAAATTTTTTAATTTCTAAATCTATGCAAGGAATACTTGCATACAATGAAGAATTAGAAATTTTTGAGTTATATACAAAATAAAAGGAATAAAACATGTACAATTTTACCATTCAGAGTACCACTATGAACATTTGGGGTTTAGTCCTTTTGTTAAAATGAGATCACATTATTTTTTAGCCCTTTATAAATCTCATCAGTTGTGAGTAATTTTTCATGTCAGTAAATATATTTTCCCAGCATCGCTTTTTAGGTTGTGTAATGTTTAATCATATGGATGTACTGTTTATCCAAACAGTTCCTTATTGTTGGATACTTAAGTTGCTTCCAATTTTTCACTGTTTTAAATGAAGTAAAATCTTTATGCATACCCATGATTACTTTCTTTGCATAGAATTCTGGAATAAGATTCCTGTGTCAAAGTGCATGTTCTTTTAGGCTAAGGAAATGTGCAGCCGATTTGCATTCTGGAATGATAGTGGCCATCCGTGCCCACCAGCAGTTTGTAGGAGATTAGCTCTTGGCCAAGAAGCTAACCAGGTCCATGCAGCAACAGCAATATTACCATTATCAGTGAGAGCAAGAAACACTTATACTGCATTTATGTGCTAGGCACAGTTTTGAGCACTCTCTCGATATTGACTCATTGATTCCTCACAATAACTGTCAAATTGACACTATTGTTTTTCCATTATAGATAATTGAGTCCAAGAGAGGTTAAGTAGTGACCCAGTGTCACACCACTGAGTGTGGCAGGATTTGAACACTGGCAGTCTAGCTCCTGGGTCCTGGCTTCACCCACCCTGCTTTACTGCTTCTTTATGTCTATGTCACACGAAAATTATTGGCAGAGGCACCTATATGTGCAAAAGCCCAGAAGGGAGAAAGCCTGATACTGTCAAACACAATGCTGACTATTGCTTTAAAATATTCTTTATAATGCTAAGAAAGCTTCCTTTTAATTCACTGAGAGGCTCATTTGAGAATAAATGAAAAATTCTAGCTTCTTAAATGTCCATTTTTTGTTTGTTTGTTTTTGTTTTGCATCTTATAAACTAGGGGCTGGCAAATTTTTTTTAAAGGGTCAGATAGTAAGTATATTAGTCTTGGGGGTCATGAGGTCTTTGTTGCAATGACTCAACTCTGCAATTGTAGCTGAAAGCTGCTATAGAAGATATTGATATTTAAATTACGAAACTAGGTAGCCAGCCAGTAGGCCATTGTTTTCAGACCTCTGCTGTAGATGATCCTGTAGGGTTTCCTCTCCTGACTCACTGATGCTGAGCCACTCTTGTATTCTGGAATAACCCAGCTTGACCACGCCAGATTGAGTGCTGCCATCTGTTTGTTAGTGTTTTATTTAGGATCTTTATGTCTCTCTTCAGGAATGAGATTAATCCGTGTGTGTGTGTGTGTGTGTGTGTGTGTGTGTGTGTGTGTGTTGCTTTGTCAAACTTTGCTTCATAAACGAATGTAAAAACTTTTGTCTTTTTCTATACTGTGGAACAAAGAATGATTTATTCTTTGAAACATAGAATTTTTCCCCTGAGAAATGATCTTGGCCTCATGTCTTTTTTTGGAAGTAGTTCATTGAGATCTTTTCCACTTTCTTTTAAGGTTATTGATCTCTCCATGTTTTCTACTACTTTTGAATCAATTTTGAAAATTTTTATTTTCCTAGAAAATCATTCACTTCATCTACATTTTCTAAGATTTTGTCGTTGGTTTCAGCCTCGTAAACCTCTTAATATTTTCATTGTCTCCAATAATATCTTTTATTTGATTTTCTCATTCCTAATAGTATATCTACTTATAAAATTAGATTTGATAAACGTTTATCTATTTTAATGGTCTTTTGAAATCTTGCTCTGGGTTTTAATGATCAATTGTAATATCCTCTTTTCTAATATATTCATTTCTATTTATAATTTTCTTTGGTCTTTCTGCCTTTTCCAATTTCTTGAATTATCAGGTAATTTATTTTCTTTTTTTTTGTATAAAAGTGAAAACACTTAAGATAAATTTTTTTTTGAATACAGGCTTAGCTACAACCCATACATTTTGGGACATGTATCTCCTATTGTTGGTATTTCCTGAGTATCCGAGATTTTAGTTTTCGTTTTCTCTTTGACCAGGTAGGCTTTAAGCATATGCCTTTAAATTTCCAAAAGGTTAGTATTTTATTTAAAATTTCTCATTTTTGTAGTTTACTGCAGTATGGTCAGAAAATGTGACTGATAGTGGTTTTATTTCTGGGACTTTACTGAGATTTGCTTTGTGGCTTTTTTATTTTTTTCTAAGTGCTCCAAAGGTGCTGGAAAAGAAGGTATATCTTCTGTTTTTAGTGTACATGTTTGTCTATTTAGTTGTCACTGTTAATGGTATTATTCAGACTATCTGTCTCTGACTCCTTTGGAAATTTACTTGGTTATTCAGGATTGAGGGAAGTGTGATACCTTCCCCACAATTCTTGTTCCTGTCTTTTCTTTGTACAGAACTCACTGGTTGGTTGTCTGTCTGTGCCTGACTCTGGGCCTGAGTTATACACTCAAACCTTTAAGTATTTGGGCTGGGAAAGAAAAACAAAGATTTAGGGGCACTCAACAGCTAAATTGGATTCCATTCTAACCATTTCTACCTAAGTGTCCATGTTTGCTTGTGTGCCAGTATGTGCCGTTGTGTGTTTCTGTGGGGGCGTATGTGTGTTTTAGCATGCACATCTCTCTTGGACATGACTGTGTAAGTCTGTTCTTCTGCGTGTGGTTTATCCTGTGAGTTTGATATGTATATCTGTATATGTGTGTCACCCATCGCATCTTTTTCTTTAAATGGAACTTCAAACATCAAGGCTTGGGTCTGCCTTGCTCTAAGGTAGCTTTTTCTAGAGTGGTTATAAGTCAGAAAGCTCTGCCATGCTGTACCCTACCCCACCTGACCTTGTTTCCTCTCTCCTGGCTGCAGAAGACCCTCCAGGTAAGTGGGTCGTCTGGTAGGGCCTGGCTGCAGATTCAGCCTCACTCTGGTACACATTCCCTGTGTGGTGTGTCTGGAGACCACCTGGCCACACAAGGGGTGTTAGGACCACACTTCCAGGATGGGTGGAGACTCAAGAACCTCATCCTACCCTCTCCCCAGGGTGCCTGTTCAGGAACCCTTGACCGGGCTCCAGCTTGTGTTTGCCCTTGGTAAGCCAGAGCTCGGAGCACTTGGCTTTAGTTTGAAGGGGCCACGAGCATTTTCAGAAACTCTGTGATAGATATTCAGTTCCTGGTGGAGAATCAGAGCAGGCTCCTGGGAGATCTTCTAGCTTACCTTCTCATACAGAGGAGGAAGGCGAGTTCGAGAATGAGCTCCTGACGCCGTGTACTTGGCCCTTCCCACTAAACCAGATGAGCTCTAATGGTACAGATGGGCACAGACTGAGTGATGAGACCTTGGTGAGCTTTTGGGGTGGACTGACCATCCCACTTTCAGGGAGCTTGGTGACCCTCTAGGTGACAGGACACCCTGCCCCCTGAGACAGGACACAGCTGAAGGAATATTCTAGACACCAGAGCTAAGAGGGCCTGCAGACACACCGTGTATAGGAGGAGTTAAAAGGTGGGGAGGTCAGGATTTGCCACAACAGTCCTGTTCACCTTTTCCTGCAAATAAGAGTGACTGGAGGAAGGATGCAGGTGTCACACAGAAAATGTGCTGTCACACACTTCCTTTCTTCTCACCTGATACCTCACATTTAGCAGTGTCTGTGGAATAAAGGGTACTTAGTATTAATTGATTTTCAGGGACTCTGCCTTGATCTGACCTTGATCTGACCTTGGGGAGGCTAAGTGCTGATTTCCAATGCTTCCTTTATTGCCTGGGTGGGGAGACGGGTGGGCAGAATAGATAAAACTCTTTTGGGTCTGAATTTTCCTGGGTCTCCTGCATTTTATTCATAAATAAAACATTATTGACATTTTCCCCTAAGAGTTACCCTATGTACCTTCTGATTTTGGTCTCAGTGTGTTGGGTCCCTGTGATGCAGGAACTACAAAGATGCTTATGCCCACTTCACAGAAAGGAAAAGGGAGGCTGGGGAGTTTGACAGAAACACACATGCTTGGTGGGCAGAGCCAGGGCTAGAGCCTCCGCTTCTCAACACCAACCAAATGCTGAAACTTCTTCCTCAGTCTGCAGTCTTTGCCCCTGGAGAAACAGAGGTTTCCTCTCTCTGCTCCCCCAAATCACCCCTAGGAAAGCCTTGTGGTCCAGAGCAGCCCAGCAGCAGAGGGAGGGTTTCCAACTCTGAAGGACGCTCCTTGGCAAGTCCTGTTTCTGAAATGGTCTTTTTCTTTCTACCCACTCAGGAGGAAGAGTTTATCGATTGGTGGAGCAAATTCTTTGCCTCCATAGGGGAGAGGGAAAAGTGCGGCTCCTACTTGGAGAAGGATTTTGACACCCTGAAGGTAAGGCCTCTCTTCATTCTGATGGTCGCTCTGTGTGTGTGTGTGTGTGTGTGTGTGTGTGTGTGTGTGTGTGTGCTGGGCAGTGGGAGACACAACAGAAAGAGAGCTCGTGCAGTAGATCTGTTTGCATTTGCCTCCTCATTCGGTGTCTGAGGGTGATGAATGCTACTAGACCAGCTGGGTGAGAAAACCACCCACTGATTTACAGCCTGAAGCGAGTGTGGGCTGGGATAACCAAGACAGTATTCCCCGGAGAATGCTGAAAAATACAGAAGTGTTTAGAGGTGAAATGATCAGTGTTAACATGCCCCAGCTTCCCCGCCACCACCCAAAACAGGGTGGCCCCCCTGACTGATTTTCAAAATAGTCAACATTATTAATATTGCATGACATTGAAAATTGTTAAAGCTTGGAGATGGGTAGGCAGGGATTTGTTGTCCTATTCCATGTCTTTCAGTGTTATTTGAACTTTTCTATAACAGAAAATTTGTGTTAAAATAAAGAGCATCAGTTTGAGAATGTACTCCTGACCCCTAACTCCTACAATTGGGTCAGAAAATTACCTACAAATCTGAAAATATGGGAAACCCTGTTTCTGTGGAAAAAACCAGAAATGAGTGAGTCAAATTGTGGTATTTTGAGGAAATTATACAAATATAATTATGCTTTGAAAAAGTGGACTACTTTTAAAGAAGATAATCAGAGGTGACTCAGAAATTACTCCTTAAAGGAGTTGCATGATCTCCCTGCTAGGGTTGCCAGTCAAAATTCAGGATGCCCAGCCGCATTTGAATTTCAGATTAACAATGAGTAGTTTTTAAATATCAACATGCTTCAAGTATTGCACGGGGCGTATTTATTTTAAAATTACTGGTTATGAAACAGGAAAAGTTCCCTTATCCCCCTCACAAGACGTGCAATGGGGGTGTGGCTGGCTTCTTCGGTGCCCTGCTGCTCAAACCTCTAGGGGAGCATGCAGATGGGCAGGTTGTGGGGCTCCCACTCCACAGCAGTGTCCAGGGGTGAATGTTTACAGCTGAGGCCCCAGTGGGCGTGTGTTACAGAATGCTATTTCAGCTTAGCCATCTGTAGGCGGCTTGTGTTAGCTCAATTAGACCCTTGCCTTATCGCGAGGACAGAGGGCTTTCTGTATCCCGGGGTTTCTTGCCTTGGTGTACTGAAAGAATTGGATCACACGTGGGCTTGGAGATTGAGTGCAAGGTTTTATTGGGTGGAAGTAGCTCTCAGCAGACTGGGGAGCCAGAAGGGAGATGGAGTGGGAAGGTGGTGTTCCCCCGGAGTCGTGCTGCTCAGCGGCTTGGACTCTTTTCCCACCACCCGGGCCAAACTCCGCGTTGTTCCGCCGGTCGATAGCCTGCCGCCCTGCTGGGGACTGTTGGTGTGCTCCTACGCCAGTGGGTCCTTCTTGACACGCCAGTGGGTCCTTCTTGACATCCCATCGCTCCTGTGTTCCTCCGCTGGTGTGTTCCTCTCGATGTCCAGCAACTTGTGTTCCTGCCCGCTAGGGTCTCGGGGTTTTTATAGGCACAGGATGGGGGTGTGGCAGGCCAGTATGGTCTTGGGAAAGGCAACATTTGCACAGGAAAACAGAAATGCCTGTCCTCCCTAGGTCTGTGGGCACAGGCCCAGGGGTGAAGCCCTCGCCCGGGACCCCATCGTCCCCTACCGAGCACTTCCCAGACCCTGTTCTGTATCAGTTATTTATTTCAAATTCAGATTTAACTGGGAATTGTGTATTTTCACTTACTAAATCTGGCAACACTACTTCTGGATTATAAATGGGGGAGACTGTACCCCGCAATTACCTCCCAGGCTTGGAGAGGAGAAAATGAGAGGTGGGCGTAGGCTGTTAGACACATAAAAAAGGACCCAAGAGCCCTTTGAAAGGGACTGGATGAGAGAGAGTTGCTACCCTTGTCAGGGTAGCAGGTGGCCTGGGCTTTCAGGTGATTCTTTTGGCGCAGAGCCTCTGCTAGGCAGTCTGGAGGGCAGTTTCACCAGGCGGCAAAAGTTGTCTCTGCTCTATGGGCCTGCCTGGTGAATTGTGCCTGGAGACCTGGCTGCTCAGAGATGAGGCACAGGCAGCAGCAGCCGCGATCCTCAGGCAGCAAGTTCTTTCTCGACTTGGTAGTTGGGTGTGTGAGGTTGGGCAAAGAGACAGAACTATTTGTGTACCAGGAAGAAGGTCTGACACATTAGGTCTGGCATGTGGTCCTGTGGCCTTGCCAAAAAGTTAGACAACCCAAGCAAGAATGAGGACTCCTGTCAGGGTGGCCCATGGCCCATGGCCCATGGCCCTGGCCCCTCACTGCTCCCTCAGGTGCAGATGCTGAATTGGCACCCAGCCCTCCCGCTTGACCTCTTGGAGGAGGTCTCTGACAGCATCCAAGTGAAAATAGGCTGTCCAAAGCAAAATGCATTCAAACTATTTCTGGGGGAAAACTAGACCTGGAAGAAACGCTGGTTCTTTAAAGATAAGTAAATGGAAGAAAACCACCATCACCAACATGGGTCTTTGAAAAATAGCCTGCCGGCCGGGCGCGGTGGCTCAAGCCTGTAATCCCAGCACTTTGGGAGGCCGAGACGGGCGGATCACGAGGTCAGGAGATCAAGACCATCCTGGCTAACATGGTGAAACCCCGTCTCTACTAAAATACAAAAAAAACTAGCCGGGCGACCTGGCGGGCGCCTGTAGTCCCAGCTACTCGGGAGGCTGAGGCAGGAGAATGGCGTGAACCCGGGAGGCGGAGCTTGCAGTGAGCTGAGATCCGGCCACTGCACTCCAGCCTGGGCGACAGAGCGAGACTCCGTCTCAAAAAAAAGAAAAGAAAAGAAAATAGCCTGCCACATTATGGAGAGAATGGAGCACACAGTGGGTACAGGAAAACAGATTTTAGAAATCACTAGCATAGGGGGATGAAACAACTCCTAATCTACATAGAAAAATATAGGAACAGAAGATACAACAAGAAAACATTAAAAACAGAAATCACAGAAAACACATAGTAGAGAAAGAACAAAACATCTTCACGCTCCTAATTAATAAAGACGGACTAAACTCTCCCATTAAGTGATAAGGGCTCTTAGGCTGTATCAAAAGTCAAAATTCATTGTACTGTCTTTAAAAGACACATCTAAAACAATACAACTTAGGATGGCTAAAAAATAAATATTTCGGAAAACAATATTTTAGCAAACAAGGTAAGTGTAAACCAAAGGAAAACAGAATTTAAAGTAAAGAGCAAAGGAAGCAAAATAGAGTGTTTCATATAAATGAAAGGTGTACATTTCAATGAAAAGACCCTCAAATATTTATGCATAGAATAGTAAAGCTTAGAAATACTTAAAGCAAAAATGGATAAGAATATATAAACTAATATCTCACACAGATAAAAGCACAAAATGACAGGAATTAAAGTTGCAGTGGGGATTTCATTACACCATTTTCCTTAACTCATCAAGCAGACAACAAATAAATAAGAAGATAAAAGATCTGAATAACAAGGTAAATGTTTTCTAAGCTACGTGAAGTTAAAATTATAGCTTTAAAATAGAGAATAAAAATAATAAAAAATGGAGAATACATTTTTTCCTGATGCTCAGCAAATACTTACAAAATTTGATCACATATTAGTTTTGTAGTAAGTTACCAAAAGCAGAAATCTTACAAGACAGATTATAATGCAATAAAATAAGAAATTAATAACAAAAGTTTAAACAAAAAAATTCAACCACTTAGAAATTTAAAAAATATTTTATTGGGACTTCCAGTATGAACATGGCTGCATAAGTCAGCATTTTCCCCCTTTTCTCTTGGAAACCATTCAAACCCACAAAATCCATTTTCAGAAAAGTTGGAAACAAATAGAAGCCACAAACTTCAAAATATATGTAAGGGCTGCTCAAAGACAACTGAAATTGGTTAGAGGCCACTCAGCAGTAAATAAAGAGAAGATACATGCAGAATGTTGTAAGATCAGAGTGGTAGCAGATCTCAGAAAGCCCTAACAAAAATATACTTTCTAATGGAAGAATGTTGATAATTATTTAGGACAGATAATGGTTCCATGGGGGTTTATTATCTTTTCTCTTTACTTTTGTGTGTGTTTGAAAATATTCATAGTAGTTTCAAAATACAGTTCCTGAAAGTGAGGTTTCACCATGAAATATAAATGTTATATCCTTTGTTTATAACCGTGGATATGGAAACTTTGGAGACAGGTTGAAGCTGATGACAGAAGCCTTTTAGACCTAGTTTGATTCAGAGAAGCAGAGGTAGAGCTACACAAACAAGAATTATATAAATGAGCCATATTTACAGGAAGCAGTCTGCCTTTGTGGTGGGAGCAAAGGAAGTAGCTGGACTGGGAAAATTCAACTCATTCAGTGAGAAATAATTTTGAAAAAATGGTGTAACCTGAATTCAAAAATCCTGCAAAAAAGAAAAGAAAATCAAAATTAAAACTTATCAATAGAAGAGGACATATACCTACTTGAAAAATTTTGCCAAGGAGCAGATGATATGAAATGCTTTGCTGTGAACCTTTTCGAAACGGGCAGTCAGAATGTAAAGCAAAAATGAAAGAAGTCAAGGACTGATAAGATGAGTGATAAACTTTGAGCCAGCAGGACTCAGGAAAGAAAGAGATGAAAACGTGAAGTTGGAAGGAGCACAGGGCAGAATGGCCACATGGAAAACACAACCAAGGGCACAGAGGACAGAAACTATAAAAGTAAGCAAACGAAAATGAAAAAGTTATAAAGGAACAAAGAGAAAAATGACAGATATAGACGTCAGGGAAAGGAGACCTAACATTTGCATAATTGGAGTCTCTGAGGAAGACAACCAAAACAGTAAAAAAAACCCCCCAAAAACAAAAACCCTTATGGTTTGATAAAACCTTATTGAAATGAAAGAAATGAATACACATATTGAAAAGTTCATGGTGTGTCAGGAAAACTGACAAAAATTGGTCAATCTGAGACATATTCTAATATAATTATTGTACTTTAGAGATAAAGAAATAATTCTTTGGGTAGTCATACCTCCTCCCCACTCCTTGAAAAGAAAAAAGCAACATTAAGTCATTTAAAATAGGAACCAAATCAAGGTAGCTTCCATTTTCTCATAACAGCATTCAATATCCAAAGACAATAACATACTGATATAAGATCATCAAAGAAAGACAGGGTGACCTGAGGATTACATGTTCAGCCAAGCTCCCCTCCAAGCATAAAGGCTACAGATAACCACTTATACATATTCAGGAACTGGGGTAATATGGTTCTAATGAGCCTGTCTTAGAGGAACTCCTAGGGGGTGAACTTCAACTAACTGGGAAGTTATCTGGAGAAACCACAACAGAAGGACTGGTTGTAGTTAGAGGCTGCAGTGAGCTGTGATTGCACCACTGTACTCTAGCCTGGATAATAGAGCAAGACCTTGTCTCCAAAAAAAGAAAAAAAAAGAGTGAATATGGTCATATTTTACCTTAGAACCAAAATGAAAACAAATGGAAGGGTTAAGGTAATAGGTAAGAATGTAAATATCATATATACTGAAAATGTAGACATGATAAAACTGACAAAAATTAGGTGGAGAAGGACAAAAGAGTATGGAATACAGAGTAAGGACAATGATTGCCATATGATAAAATAAATACAGTGGACAGCTATTATTTGAAATTGGCAAGTCCCATAATTGGCATAGAAGCAAGATAAAGCAAATAGTACAAAGGTAAATGTTAAGGAAGATATTGTTTTCTAAAACTGGGTGATAGGGAGAAGGAGGGAGATAAAATTGGATTACTTTATTATTGCTACAGTAGGGACCCCATAAATACTATGCCTAAAGACATAGAGGGCTAAGTATTATCAGAAGATATAAATGTATAATAATACTAGAACAGAAGCTGAGATCATTCCAGCTATCAGAAGAACTGTACACATGCACCACTCCCCTCCTTCCCACACACAGAAAGTGGACCATCCGTCACTTACTAATTACAAAATGTAAATCAGATCTCAAAGCAAAGTCTAACTCTCAAATGAAAAGACTGATAAAGTTTGAAAATAAGATTAAGAAAATGTGTGCCAGGCAAATGCAAATGAAATGACAGCAGAAGTCATAATCTTAATATTAGATGAGAGGGTATTCAGGTTCCTAAAATTAAATGAGACAAAGGATGACACTTTATAATGCTGAATGGTATAATTCCAAGATATGACACTTATGAGAATATCTATATACTAAATAATACAATGTCAATACTTACAAAACACAACTTACAGGAGATGTGAGAAGCAATAGAAACACACTGTTTCTATTGGTAGGGGGAGATTTAATTCCCTTCTCTCAGTTCATGTCAGATCAAGGAGACAAAAATGTCAGAGGAGGCCAAGTGCGGTAGCTCAAGCCTGTAATCCCAGCACTTTGAGAGGCCGAAGCGGATGGATCACTTGGGGTCAGGAGTTCGAGACCAACCTGGTCAACATAGCGAAACTCTGTCTCTACAGAAAATACAAAAATTAGTCAGGCGTGGTGGCGTGTGCCTGAAATCCCAGCTACTCAGGAGGCTGAGATAGGAGAATCGCTTGAACCTGGGAGGTAGAGGTTGCAGTGAGCCAAGATGGTGCCACTGCATTCCAGCCTGGGTGACAGAGCAAGACCCCATCTCAAAAAAAAAAAAAGAAGAAGAGGATGTAGAAGGCTTGGCATGATTAGTAACCTGATTTAACCCAGTAGCCTGAAAATAAAGACTACACATGTGGCACTTTTACTACAATTGACCATGTAAGAGGCCATGAAGAAAACTTTAATACACTTCAGAAAGTGACAATACCACAGACAACATTTTCTGATTGTAATGCAATAAAATAAGAAATTTGTAACAAGATCAAAAGCCCAAAAGGCCTCTTCTACCTGGAAAATTAAAGAATAAAAATCCCTCTGTTTTAATAATTCTTGGGTGAAGGAGAAAATATTAACAGAAATCACAGAACATCTAGGAAACAGTGATTAAACACTACATATTAGAACTTACTGGTTATAGTCAGAGCAGCATTTGGAGGAAATATGTGGCCTTAAGAAATTATGTTAATTATAAAAAAAGAAAACTAAGTATCTAACTCTGGGATCAAATAATAAAGATAAAACTGTAATTACAGAATGCCAGGAAAATGAAAATGAAAATGTATCAAAACAAATGAGGCAATGCCAAGACATTAGTGAGCAGAGGCAATTTCATATGAGTAAATATTTTCATTATCTGGAAAAAGGGAGTAAATAAAACTTCAATTCAAGAAGTTAGAATAATGATAATGAAAAGTCCTTAAAACAGCAGGACAAAAGAGAAAAAGGAAAAGCAGAAAAAATTAGAAAAGAGAAAGTTGTAGAATTGAATTGAAAAAAAATCAGACAATTGGCACTTTGATTGGAATGAATCAACTAAAATAGATAAATCTTCAGCTAGTCTACTCTAGAGAAGTGTAGAAAACCAAGCCAAAATCCATAATGAAAACAGGGACATAACAGCAGAGATAATTGGGAGTTAGGAATTTTAGAAAAATTCTAAGTATATTTCTATGTTAATAGATTTGAAAATCTCCTTAAAATGAGATAATGTGAAGGAAAAGAGAAACAGAACTATCTCAAGAAGCAGCAAAAAATATGAAAGGAACAGGAAAATTATCAAAGAATTACCTTCAAAGAGAGAGCTGGAGCCAGGGAATTATAAAGTAAATTTCCTAAATTTTCAAACGATTAATAATTCCTGTGCTATATATGCTATTTCACAGCAGAGAAAATATTAAAATGTAGAAAACCTCGATTTTTATAGAGCTAGAATTACCTTACCACCAAAATCTGGTAAAGTCCAGCCATATGTATAAGTATCATTTATGACGTGAATATGTATGAAAAATGTTAGAGAAATGATAGCAAATGAAATCTAACTAATATTAAAATAATGTCATGATAACTGAATTTTCTTCATTCCAGGAATATAAAAAGTTCAACATTAGGAAATCATGAACAGTATTAATCATATCAGTAGGCAACATTAGCAAAGATTATTTCAGTTGGTGCTGAAAAGCATTCAATAAAGTTTAATATCTATTGATGATTTATAAGATCAAGTAACATATTGGAAATAGGAGTTTCCTTAATGTTAAAAAGAACATCTCTCAAGCCAACAGCCAACATCCAACTTCATGACGTCAGAAGGTTTCTTTACTGTAGAAATTGAACTTGTATTTCTCACGAATGTTCCTAAGTGCATTTGTCTGGGGAGAGAGTCCATGGCTTAATGACTATAGATTATTGAAGCACTCTGTGACTCAATTTACGTTAAGGTACTGAGTGAACACTAGGGCTGTCCTTTCACAAAGTCAAGACAAGACTCACCATGATCGCGTTCATGTTGTCACTCACATTGGTCCGTATCTTCTCACCATTTCAATGTCAACAAAAAGAAACGGGTCGTTCATTTTAGAAAGGAGAAGACAAAATTATCCCTGTGTCTGACTGACTTGCTTACCACCTGAAGAGAACCAGCTGAAAAATTAGTAGGACCATCAGGAGAACCCAGTAAGATGGCAGCAACTATTCAGAAAATCTAGCGGAAGAAAAATTCACATTCGTAATACCGACAAAACAAGCTTCATGAGGAATAAACTCAACAATAAACACGTAGGCTCTGTATGAAGATGCCTATAAGTAGTAAAAGTCTTGTGTAAGTTGAGAATCAGATCATGTTCCTGTATTAAAATGTTAATACTATAAAGATATCAATTCCCCTATTGAAAATTAGTTTTAAGTTTAATGCAAGCCTAACAAAAATTCCAAAGAAACATTTTGTTGAGAATGGAACTTAATGTTTTAAAATTTCATCTGGAGGAACATCAGATAACGAAACAGGTTATGAAGGCACAGTGATTAAAACATGGTATTGGTGAAAAAATGCACAGATCAATAGAGCAGAGATCACAAACAAACGAAAGGAGGCGTGAGCCTTTGGCATATGACACAAGTCATGGGAAAGGGAGAAGTTTAAACAAATATGATGCTTAGATAGTTGCCTAACCATTTAGCAAAAAATAAATTAAATTCTTGCCTCATGCTGGGTACCAAATTGAATTGAGTATTGAATAATCTTTCTATGAAATATGGTAAGTATAATTTGAGAGGCAGACGCTATAAAGAAAAAGATCTTTAGATGAGATGATCTAGAAATTTCTAGTATGGCTAAAAAATTATAAATATAAACATGAGATAAACATAACCATAAATATGACATAAACACAAACATAAACATACCATAAATAAAAATATCATGAATATAACATAAACATAACTGAAAGGCAAGTGACAGACTGGGACAAATATTTGATAGACTGAAGTTTAATATTCTTTATATACCGAGAAGTCTCTCAAATCACCACAGAACAGAAAACAAACACCAACAGATGGAAAATGTACAAATGACAAGGATGAGCAGAAGAAATACAAATGACTGATAAACCCATGCAAGTTTCTCTATTATTATTATCTCTATTAAATAAATGCAATTTAAAATTCAGCATACTATCTTCCATCTATCAAATTAACAAAGTTAAAAAAGGGTGAAAGTGTACTCTGATGTGAAAGGCTGGGAGTGTGGGCACACTTGAACACTGTAGTTAGGAGAGTATAAATCCATACAATTTTTCCAGAGAGCAATTTGTGCACATCAGAGGTCTTAAAATGTGCATACTCCTTGTCCAGGAATTCTTTTTCTAGGAGCTTATAATAAAGATGAATTTAAACAAGTGCACAAAACACTTGGATAGGAGTTTTTAAAACTACCCTGTAAGTTGTTTTAAAAAATAATATTGATGGCTGGGTCTGGTGGCTCATGCCGGGAATCCCTGTACTTTGGGAGGCCGAGGTGGGAGGATTGCTTGAGGCCAGGAGTTGGAGACCAGCCTAGGCAACATAGGGAGACCCTGTCTCTGCAGAAAATAAAAATAATAATATTGAAAAACTGCAAAACTAAATGTTCATCATATCTTGTGATACGTTTATAAAATTGAATATCATATTGCCATTAGGAAGGAAGAGTATTATAGAAGTATATATTTTGACCTTGTAAAGATTTTCATGGTACATCATTAGGCTAAAAAACAAGTTACAGGCCAGGCACAGTGGCTTACACCTGTAATCCCAGCACTTTGGGAGGATGAAGTGGGAGGATTGCTTGAGTTCAGGAGTTTGAGACCAACTTGGGCCACATGGCCAGAACTCGTCTCTACAAAAATAAAATAAATTAAAAAAATAGAAAAATTAGCTCAGTGTGGTGGCATGCCTGTAATCCCAGCTACAGGAGGCTAATGGGGGAGGATTATTTGAGCCCAGGAGGTCGAGGCTGCAGTGAGCCATGATTGCACCACTGCATTCCACCCTGGATGACAGAGTGAGGCTTCTCCCCTCACTTCTGCCCCACATCCACAAAACAAGTTACAAGTTTGTATCTTGTGAGTCCGTAATTTTGGTTAAAAAATTATATATATAAAGAAAATATTCAAGAGGACATATACCAAATGCTTATTAAATAACTAGTTATTTTTGAGAATAAGAATTTAAGACAATATTAATTTTAAAATATTTGCTTATATTTTCTAAATTTTAATAATGAACCTATATCACTTGCATAATTAGATATTTATTTGAAAAGATAGAACGTGACCTTCAAGGAACAGACAGAATTTGAGCTGGGCCTAAATGAGAAATAATATTTAGAAAGATGATTTCAGATATGACCAATTTAGCATGTATATTAACCTGTTTAACGTTACTCTTTATTAGATGCATTTTATCAGCATAATAAAAAAAAGCTTGCTGCTTTATTAAATCCTAAGCAATTCTGAAACACTGGTTCAACAAATAATAATCATTGGCTGTTTGAGAAGAGACAAGTAAATCAATTGAGCTAACAAGTTTAAAGTGATGCTCCAAAGATACACTTGGATTGATATTTGATACCGTTGTCATTGGATATCCTGTATGTGAACATTTTTGCTTGAAATGCTGACCTGTTAATTTTCCAGACATCTGTCACAGTCCTCAAATAAAACGTCAGTCCACTCTTTGCTCATTCATAATCTTGTTCTTTTAAAAAATGTACTGCCCATGTCTCTGATGACTCTCAGGTTCTTAGAATATTTGATTAACCAGAAAACCCTATTCCCTAATGGAGCTGAACAAATATCTTCCCTTTTGCTCCCTTCCCCTGGAATTTTCTGTCCATCTCCTCCTCTGTTCCTTCCTGGCTCCCTCTGTGACCTCTCCACCTCTTCAACCCTGCCCTCTTCTTTGCCTTCATTCCTTTATTTTGTTTTTGGTCACCTTCCCTTCTTTTCTTCTTCTCTCTTCCTTCTCTCTCTTTGTTCACTCTCATACTGTCATGTTTCCCTTCCTTCTCTTGTTTCCTCTTCCTTTGCTGTTCTACTTTCTTTCTGTCTCTTTTCCACTCTTCTAACCCCCATGCATGGCAGGTCTATGACACACAGCTGGAGAATGTGGAGGCCTTTGAGGGCCTGTCTGACTTTTGTAACACCTTCAAGCTGTACCGGGGCAAGACGCAGGAGGAGACAGAAGATCCATCTGTCATTGGCGAATTTAAGGTAAATCCTCAAGGACATGTCCCTAACCCAGGTGGGCCTAAGACTATGGTGTTGGAGCAATAAGTGAAGGGGAGGGGTCATACCTACAGTGGTGACCCTGGTGCTGATAATGGTGACCATGTGGGTAATGGAGGTGGTGATGGTGATGCCGTTGATGCAGAATCTGACTGTGGTGATGGGATGGTGTTGGGCTTGGTGACTTCAGTGGTGGTGACTCTGGTAGAGATGAGAGTGGTGGTCATGATGGTGATTGTGTCGGTGGCAATTGTATTTGTTTTTAGTCTGTTTTCATGCTGCTGATAAAGACACACCCAAGACTGGGAAGAAAAAGAGGTTTAATTGAACTTAGAGTTCCACATGGCTGGCAAGGCCTCAGAATCATGGTGGGAGGTACAAGGCAGTTCTTATATGGCAGCAGCAAGAGAAAATGAGGAAGAAGCAAAAGCAGAATCCCCTGATAAACCCATCAGATCTTGTGAGACGTATTCACCATCACGAGAATAGCATGAGAAAGATTGGCCCCTATGATTCAATTACCTCCTCCTGGGTCCCTCCCATAACACATGGGATCTGGGAGATACAATTCCAGTTGAGGTCTGGGTGGGTACGCAGCCAAACCATATCATTCCACCCCTGGCCCCTCCAAATCTCATGTTCTCACATTTTAAAACCAATTATGCCTTCCTAAGAGTCCCCTAAAGTTAACTCATTTCAGCATTAACCCAAAAGTCCACAGTCCAAAGTCTCATCTGAGACAAGGCAAGTCCCTTCCACCTATGAGCCTGTAATATCAAAAGTAAGCTAGTTACTTCATAGATGCAGTGGGCGTGAAGGTATTGGGTAAATACAACCATTCCAAATGGGAGAAATTGGCCCAAACCAAAAGGTTACAGGGCCCATGCAAGTCCGAAATCCAGCGGGACAGTCAAATTTTAAAGCTCCAAAATGATCTCCTTTGACTCCAGGTCTCACATCTAGGTCATGCTGATGCAAAAGGTAAGTTCCCATGGTCTTGGGCAGCTCTGCCCCTGTGGCTTTGCAGGGTACAGACTCCCTTCTGGCTACTTTCATGGGCTGTTGTTGAGTGTCTGAGGCTTTTCCAGGTTCATGGTACAAGCTGTTGGTGGATCTACCATTCTAGGGTCTGGAGGAAGGTGGCCCTCTTCTCACAGCTCTATTAGGCAGTGCCCCAGATATGGGGCATCAGAGCCCCCACATTTCCCTTCTGCATTGTGCTAGCAGAGGTTCTCCAAAAGGGCCCACCCCTGCAGCAAACTTTTGCCTGGGCATCCAGGTATTTCCATACATCTTCTGAAATCTGGGCGGAGGTTCCCAAACCTCAATTCTTGATTTTCATGCGCCCACAGGCTCAATACCATGTGGAAGCTGCCAAGGCTTGGGGATTCCACCCTCTGAAGGCACAGCCCAAGCTGTACATTGGCCCCTTTCAGCAGCTGGGACACAGGGCACCAAGTCCCTAGGCTGCACATAGCATGAGGACCCTGGGCCCAGCCCACAAAACCACTTTTTCCTCCTGGGCCTCTGGGCCTGTGATGGGAGGGGCTGCTGTGAAGATCTCTGACATGGCCTGGAGACATTTTCCCCATGGTCTTGGGGATTAACATTAGGCTTCTTGCTACTTGTGCAAATTTCTGCAGCTGGCTTGAATTTCTTCTCAGAAAAATGGGTTTTTCTTTTCTGCTACATCATCAGGCTGCAAATTTTCTGAATGTTTATGCTCTGTTTTCCTTTTAAAACAGAATACTTTTAACAGCACCCAAGTCAACTTTTGAATGCTTTGCTGCTTAGAAATTTCTTCTGCCAGATACCCTGAATCATCTCTCTCCAGTTCAAAGTTCCACAAATTTCTAGGGCAGGGACAAAATGCCACCAGTCTCTTTGCTAAAACATAACAAGAGTCACCTTTGCTCCAGTTCCCAACAAGTTCCCCATCCCTATCTGAGACCACCTCAGCCTGGATTTTATTGTCCATATTGCTAGCAGCATTTTGGGCAAAGCCATTCAACAAGTCTCTAGGAAGTTACATAGTTTCCTACATTTTCCCATCTTCTTCTGAGCCCTCTAAACTGTTCCAACCTCTGCCTGTTAGCCAGTTCCAAAGTCACTTCCACATTTTTGGGTATCTTTTCAACAACACCCCACTCCTGGTACCAATTTACTATATTAGTCTGTTTTCACACTGCTGATGAAGACATACCCAAGACTGGGAAGAAAAAGAGGTTTAATTGAACTTACAGTTAATTAAAGTTCCACATGGCTGGCAAGGCCTCAGAATCATGGCAGGAGGTGAAAGGCCATTCTTACATGGTGGTGGCAAGAGAAAATGAGGAGGAAGCAAAAGCGGAAACACTTGATAAACCCATCAGATCTCATGAGACTTATTTAGTATCACAAGAATAGCATGGGAAAGACTGGCCCCATGATTCAATTACCTCCTTCTGGGTCCCTCCCACAACATGTGGGAATTCTGGGATATACAATTCAAGTTGAGATTCGGGTGGGGACACAGCCGAACCATATCAACAATGATGATAAAAATGAAAATTCACCCTTTCTTCTTTTCAGGGCCTCTTCAAAATTTATCCCCTCCCAGAAGACCCAGCCATCCCCATGCCCCCAAGACAGTTCCACCAGCTGGCCACGCAGGGACCGCAGGAGTGCTTGGTCCGTATCTACATTGTCCGAGCATTTGGCCTGCAGCCCAAGGACCCCAATGGGAAGGTAACTTTCCTAGAGCCCTCACTTCCGCCAGAGTAGCAGGCTCAGGTACAAGTGGCCTATAGAACCTGGACACAAACTCTGTGTTAGGGAGTTCATAGTAGGTTGGAAAACAGACAAACACACAAAACCGAGAGGTGGCTGGATGGAGTTGTGTTAAGGACCAAGTGCTCTGGAAGGTCAGGGAAGGCCAATGTCAGCACAGAACTTTGGGAAAGTGGGGAAGACTTCCTGGAAGGAATAGGACTCTTAGGATAGATGAGATTTTGATAGGCCAGGAGGGAGAAGAAAATCGTGTTTTAAGAAGGACCAAAAGCATAGGCAAAGGTTTGAAAGAAAATTGCTTAATGTGTGTCTAGAACAAGAATAGAGCATAAAGATAAGTAAGACTGAAGGTATAGGTTGAGACTTTCAATGGTGAATGGGGAGGAGTGATGGGGGAGAGGAACAGGCTTAGTGACTGCTCTGCCTAGTTATGGCAGAGCCCCAGGCAAAAGGGAATGCTGGTAACACTCACCCTGTCTTTATTTAACATTTTGATATTTTGTTCATCACATACTATTGACATTGATTTTTATTTTTAAAATATTTCATTAAAATACTGTTTATCTTGATAACTATTTTGGCTCCTCTTTACATTTTGTGCCCAAGGTAAGTGCCTGAGCTGTCTCCCCCTAGTCATTGCTTGAGATGGAGAGGGGATATTTGAAGGAGGAAAGGAGTCTGGAGTTATGGGGAGGTGGCAGGGGTGGGAGGCAGAGTAATGTTGGGAAGAGAAAGAAAGAGGAAAGAAGAGAGGCAGGGGTGGTGCCTGATTTGCCTTTACAGGCATGAGGCTAGTGTCCCCTCTTGTCTCCTGAGGCAGGTTTAGGCCAAGCCTGTGTCCTTCAGGTGGTGGGTGGAGGCTTGTTGTCCCACCCTGTAGCCCCACCTTTCAAGGGGCAGAATGGAGCAGTTCTCAGCGTAGGCACCACTGATGGCCTCCAACGTGTGGTCATGGCTGGTGGGTTGGTTTATATGCTTGAAGCCTTCTTGATGCCAGACTAACCTTGGGTAATCTGCAGCCCCAGCTGCTGGGCCACTGGCTGAGGGGTGCTGCTGCTTCCAGGAAGCATGGGGGGAGACCTCCCTGGGCTAGCCTAGGCTGATAGAGGCTAACCGCCCCTCTCCCTTTCCACATACTTAAACAGAGGTCACAGAGAGCTCTCTTGTCATGTGTGTAATGCATGCAGACTGTTGTATTTCTGATAAGGGCCCGGCCTCTCCCAATGGAGCAGTAGATTGGGAGTGTGAAGGACTCAGGTGCCCCATTCCCACGGCTGGAGCCAAGGCCAGAAGCCCATATCAGGGGCCAAGTGGAGTGGTGTGGTATGTGGGAGGGGCCCCTGTCCTGGCAGGACACAGCCCATATCTCGACTTCCTGATGGCTGCTCCCTCATCCCATCCAGAGGCAAGGCACTCATGAAGCCCCAAAGACAGGTTGGGGAAATGATTTCACAGAAGTGTTTTGTCTCCTCCTCCAGTGTGATCCTTACATCAAGATCTCCATAGGGAAGAAATCAGTGAGTGACCAGGATAACTACATCCCCTGCACGTTGGAGCCTGTGTTTGGAAAGTAAATTGGGGCATCTTGGGTCTTGGGGTGGAGGAGCAAGACAGGATAACCCACAGTCTAGTAGGGGAGATATGACTGGCACTGTGAAGTCCCTATCTCCTGGAGCAAAACTGTATTCCTTAAATCTTTCATGTCTGTGGGGGCATAGCATCAGCTAGCCCTTCTTTAGCTGCTAAAGACTTGATCCCAGCAGAAGCTCCTAGTTAAACACTAAACAATTACCTCTAAGATCAGAAATCTACATGGCTTGAGCTCAGGAGTTTGAGACCAGTCTGGGCAACATAGCAAGACCCCATCTCTACAAAAAATAAAAAACTTAGCCAGGCATGGTAGTGCATGCCTGTGGTTCCAGATACTTCGGAGGCTGAGGTGGGAGGATCCCTTGAGCCTGTGAGTTTGAGCTTACAGTGATCTGTGATCAAACTACTGCACCCCAGCCTGGGTGACAGAGCAAAACCCTGTCTCAAAAAAAAAAAAAGGAGAAATCTGTATGTAAACTCAGAAGATGCATTTGCTAATTCTTTTTTTTTTTTTAAGATAAACTTATGCTTTGGAATAATTTTAGATTTACTAAACAGTTACAGAAATAGTGCATAATTTCTACATACCCCTTACTCAATTTCCCCCACTGGTAACATCTTACCTAACCATGGGACATTTATCAAAATGAAGAAATCATCATTGGTGCATTACGATTAACCAAACTCTAGACTTTTTCAAAAGATGTAGTCAGTTTTCCTACTAATATCCTTTTACTAATGTCTCAGGACCCATCTGTTATATAACATTGCATTTAGTAATTAATTCTCTGTAAGTGTCCCACATGTATCTGTAGCAAGAGCTAGGGAAGAATGTAGACCCAAGATAGTAAAATGATTCCTGAAATCTAAGAACAAGGAAAGGAAAAATCAATGCCCATTGCATGGGAGTATTTCCTAGGCATCCTGAATTGCTGTTTGGATGTGAGCTTGTTTAGGCCAGAGAGGGGAGGATGCAGAGGGAGGGTGGCAGCTTTTTCTCTTGCACCTGCAGGAGAAGACACCTACTGTTCTGATGTCATCATGTCACATATGGTACTTATAAACTGGGGTCTGTTGAGTTAGTTGTGGTCACTCACCCTGCAGTGAGGACCCATCTCCTTGGGGAAATGCAGCTTTTGAAGGTGAACCAGCCCTGGCCAGTGATGAGCCTCCACCAAGCGGGGATTGGAGGGAAGTGGTAGGTGGGAGAGAGGAACTCCGTATAAGTTCCAGGAGCTGACGAGCTCCAGGGGCTGGCGCCAGGCCTCAGGCTAATGCTCATGGGGCAGTGGGCAGGGCCTGTTCCACAGTGGGTAGGGGCATGTCAGGGTTCAGGGGAGATAGGGGAGCCAGTGCAGGAACACACCCCTCCCATGCCTGTTTTCCCATCTCCCACCAATCCTGGGCAAGCTGGTCTGCCTGGTGCTTCAAGCCTCCTTCAGATCACAACGGAAACCCTTCCATTCTATAACCCATGTGTCAGGCAAACACAATGCATGAGGTGGAATCAAAGCACAACTTGGTTTTTGTCAGCATGTATTCCATGGCGTTACCTTCTCCTTTCCCTTGTGGAAACTGACAGGCAGGTGACTTTTCTGCTCACATTGAGCCCAGCCACTTTAACTCACGAACCCACAGTCTCAGGCCATAACCCACTGCCCATTTGTATGGAATCCCGAGCTCCCTGATGCCTCTAGGGAGTGTGTCCCCACTTTGGGTGCAGCTGTGTGTGTGTGTGTATGTGTATGTGTGTGCGTGTGCATGTGTGTATGGATGTATGTATGTGTGTATATGTGCGCATATGTGCACGTGTGTGTATTTGTGTGTGTCTATGTGTGTGTGTGTCTGTGTCCGTGTGTCTGTGTGTGTGTGGTGTGTGTATATATGTGTGCATGTGTATATGTGTGTAGGTGTGTGTATGTGTGTGTAGGTGTGTCTGTGTCTGTGTTTGGCTGTGTGTGGCATGTATTGTGGGTGTATGTCGTATGGTGTCTTGGTCCACGGTGGTGTAGTGATGTGTGCCTGAGTATTATTATACTTTTGTGTAGTGTGTACTTTTGTGTATATGGGGCGTGTATGTCATGTGATTGCTGTGTGTGGTTATGTGTGTGTCGTGTGTGTATGTGGTGTGGTGACGTATATGTGCATTTGTAGTGTGGTGTGTAGTGCTGTATATTGTTGTGCTGGTTTGTGGTAGAGGTTGTATGTGTGTGTATGTATGTATGTGTGTATGTGTATATTTGTGGTGTATATGTGTGCACGTATGTGCATGTGCGTATTTGTGTGTGTCTGTGTGTCTGTGTCCATGTGTCTGCATATGTGTGGGGAGTGTGTATATGTGCGTGTGTATGTGTGTGTGTGTGTGTGGTGTAGGGAAGGAGGGGCCCTGCCTTCCTCCTTTCCCGGTCCAGTGTTTCTCCCTTCCTGCTCTGGCTGGCCTCTGAGGTTCTGACTCCTGCAGTGTCTGGGCGAGGCAGAGGGCCCTTCTCATGTGCCCACCACTGCTGTCTTCCGGATACTCTCTGAACCACAGATGTTGAAAGCCGACTTATTTTCCTGTGCGTGCTTTCCAGAGGTTCCCCAGAGAGCCCCCCCGTGAGTCCTCCCACTGCACTTTCTGGGATATGGCAGATGCTGCGTCCCTTTAGCTGCTGTCCCCGGCCTCTGGTTCTCAGATGGTCCGCTCCACAATCTCTCGCTGCTCCAAACCTTTGAGGGTCCACAGGGCAGGATTCAGAACAGTTCCAGTCTGGCCTCATAGTGGCCTCTTCTCTTCCCAGGAAATCCTTGCGTTCTTTGCCCAGGCATGGGCCAGAGTGCACCTCCTCCCAAATGTGGCCCTTGCCCTCCTCCATGCCACAAGTTGCTTACGTTCCCCTGAAGCATGCACCAGGTGCCAGGCTTGTGTCTCCAACCTGCAGGGAGCTCATTTTAGGGAGAGAAGAGAGAATACCTCTGCCTTTGATGCCCATGGTAGATGGGGGTCTCAGATACAGCAAGAGCTCCCGCCAAAGAAATCTTTTCACCAATTCTCCCTCATCCCATCCCAGAAGTGGGTGTGAAGAGTCCAAAAAGCAGGTCCCAGGCCATGTCATCGGTAAATTCCAAAGCTCTGGCCCCTGGCTCTGGTTTCACATCTCTTGCATCTCTTGTTTCCTGGTGTCATGGTCAAAGCTTCAGTTTTAATGTGCATTTCCAATTCATTATTTTGGTCTGTGGTCCATTAGGCAGGCACCTGCCTTATACCCAGCACAGTTTATTTGGGACAGTCCTGTCCCCCCTCTCCCTACACACACACTCAGACAGGCCCAGTACAGCAGTGCTGTGGGTAGTTGTGCCTGTAAGAGCTATAGGGGGCCCAAGGAAGGAAGACTCCCTGGGGTAGTTTCAAGCTCTTGACCTGCCCTGCCTCTCTCTTGGGTGCCCCATGTTGAGTGACATTGGGAATCTGCCTCTCCTACAGGATGTTTGAGCTGACCTGCACTCTGCCTCTAGAGAAGGACCTGAAGGTCACCCTCTACGACTATGACCTCCTCTCCAAGGATGAAAAGATTGGTGAGACGGTCATCGACCTGGAGAACAGGCTGCTGTCCAAGTTTGCGGCTCGCTGTGGACTCCCACAGACCTACTGTGTGTACGTGGATGGGGGCTGGCTGCTTCTCTGACAACACAGCACCCCTATCTACTGAGCACTTACTGTGTGCCAGCCCTGGGCTCAGCACTTCCTAGGCATCCTCTCGTTGAGTCCAATAGGAGTCCCATCCCCACTCCACAGATGAAGAAACTGAGGCCCAGAGATGTTATTGCTTCTAAATGGTGGTGGAATTAGGATTTGAACCAAGAACCTGGCTCATCACATTGTTATAATCCAGTTATCTGTAATGCACACAGAAGGCCTAGAGAGGGCTAGGCACCTGGAAAGGAAGAGAGGGAAGGAAGGCAGGAAAGAAGCAGAGGAGACAGATGGGAGGACATGTGTGCTGCAGCTGGGCCCAAAGGGGAATTTTGTGATGTTTTATGTCAGGGGAACACATGTGAGGACAGCACTCCTCTTCCCGCCGTCTCGAGTCTTGTCTGGGTCTGATCCTCTAACTGGAAATGGAAACTATTTAAGTTGCAATTCCATACTTAAACGAGTCCTTTTCTCTCTGAGTCTCCATTTCTCCATCTGTAAAATGGGATACCCCGTCATGGTGAGCGATCAGATGGGACACTCACTGTAAAAGCAAGGGCTGGGCAATGCTGTGCATGGGGGTACACTGGTCCCTGCATGCCCCTCTGCCCTCATGAGTGTCCTTGAAGCATCTCCTCTAAGTCTTGTGCTTGGTCCTCAGCTCTGGACCGAACCAGTGGCGGGACCAGCTCCGCCCCTCCCAGCTCCTCCACCTCTTCTGCCAGCAGCGCAGAGTCAAGGCGCCTGTGTACTGGACAGACCGTGTGATGTTTCAGGATAAAGAATACTCCATTGAAGAAATAGGTGAGCTGCCACATGACCCCAAACTATGGTGGGTTCTCGCTGTATCCCTTCCTCTCTCATCAGACCCTCTGCTACCATAAAGGACCCAAGCGGACATAACCCATATCAGCAGACTATGGGCATGGGTCTCTCCCGGGCAGCACAGATGGGCTCCACTTGCACTTGGTACTTTGAGCACCAGTACTGACCTGTGATGCCGCTGTGAAAAGTAGAGGTCAGGGCACGGTCAGGGTCAGAGTGCAGTCCAAGGCCCGGTTGGGGCCCATCTGAGGGCAAGCTCAGAGGTGAGTCTGAAGCCAGTATCAGGGTCAGAGTTAGGCTCAGTCTCTTTTTGGCATTGGCTGGTCTGACTCTGGTTGGAGTCTGGGGTACAGTCCACTTCTCAGAAACGGTTTTCTACTTGAATTGCACCAGCCTGGCAGCTTGACCCTGATGGTACCTTCCAGGCTCCCCACTCACAACCCATGCAGCTAAAGGATCACAAGGCAGGCAGGCCTGGTAGTGCCCCCACCCTGCCCTGGGTCCTGCCCAGCACTGCTGGCTGAGAATCCTGCCACATGCTCTCCGTGTGTCTGAGATGCCCGCAGGCCTGCATCACCCACTCAGAGCAGCTCAGACTCCCCAGAGGTGTTTACAGGCCCAGCTGGCCCCTCGCCTCCTGGTTGCTTCAGAGATGTTTGATGTCAGAGCTGGTGCCAAGGTTATAAAAGGGAAAGGATGGCTTTGATGCCCCATCCCCCACCCCCTCCTCCTGCTCATTCTGTTTTCCTGACTCTCCCAGGTCATAGCTGAGCCAGGCTCGGCCATAAGGCACCCCCTGCCCCGCCCCCCTTAATTCCCTTTTCCCATAGATGTGCATCTGTTTTTGGAGGAGTCTCATTTCCTTCTACTAGTCTGTGAGCAACTTTAGCACAGGGCCATGGCTCATGGTCATAAAGTCATAGGAAACAAAAGCCAGAAAACTAGAGATGGTGAAGTCCAACATCTGCCTGCTTTTACAGATGAGGCTGTTAAGACCGAGAGTGATGAACGACCTGCCCAATGTCACCCAGCCAACTAGGAGCACAGCCAGGTTCCTGGCCCTGTGTGCCTTCTGAGGTGCATGCCTCTTTCTTTGAGGCCCCTACTGAAATGTGCAGGGCAGGTCTGATGGGTGAACACATGTGTGTGTGCATATGGGTGTGCATGGGCACGCCTGGATATGTGTATAGATGGGTGTGCCCACCATCAGCTCCCCAAGCCAAGGCCTTTGACATAGTGGGCTCCAAGTTCATGTTGTTGGATGCTGGGCCAGGCTTCTCAGGGTCAGGAATACCGCATGTCTTCTCCCCACCTGTAGCACTAGTTTTTGACCCATCCCCTAGCAGGGAGGAGATGTACCTGGGAAACACCTGGGGGCAGGAAAGGGTGTTCATGCCTAGTCACGCACGTTTCCTAAGTGAGCCTGTGATCTCAGCTGCCCTGCTGCTAGTCGTGTGGCTTCTCTGTGCCTCAAATTTCTCATCTATAAAATGGGGATAATAACAGCACTCAGGATCCTCGTGAAGAATAAATTTGTTAATAGCTTGAAGAATAGTGCCTGGCACGTGGTTCCTGCTCTAGAAGTGTTTGCTGTTATTGCTATTATTTTAGCTACTGCTCCTAATATAACAACTTACATGAGTGACAGCATAAAACTAACAGAACCAAGATGCCAGATCTAGGGGTAAAGGTTGCTGAGGCTTAGAGTTGGGAGCAGTCAGGGAGGGCTTCCTGGAAGAAGTGGGCTTTGGAAACAGAAGGATTTGTATGGTGGAAAATAGGAAGAAAAACTTTATAGAACAGGCTTGGTAGAAATGATGGCAATGGGGAATCTGGATTTTAAGCCTGGAGCTCATGGACAGCAAGGTTTCCCCTATGAAAAGTGAGACATGAGGACCAGAACAAATGCATCTGGGCTGGGGGTGAGGCTGCGGGGGTTAGGGGCTTCTTATGACTCTCAGGCAGCCCTGCTCAGCCTGCTCACTGGGCAGCCCCATCATCTCTCACTTCCCTAGCTCCTGCAATATTTTTTTGTCTTCTCTCTGGGGCAGAGGCTGGCAGGATCCCAAACCCACACCTGGGCCCCATGGAGGAGCGTCTGGCTCTGCATGTGCTTCGGCAGCAGGGCCTGGTCCCAGAGCACGTGGAGTCACGGCCCCTCTACAGCCCCCTGCAGCCAGACATTGAGCAGGTAGGACCTTGACCCTTGGGCCCCAGAGTCCTTGAACTCCAGATAACCCCAACCCCAGGGACAACGTGGATATCCCAGAGGAGCCAGTGGGTCCCTTGAGATTTGGTCAACCCCCTCCTTGACCTATTTCTTCACAGTCCGAGTGTGGCCGTGGTTGGCCTTGGAGGGGATCTTTAGAGTCTGGCTTCCCCTGGCTGCCTCCATCCCTCAGGGCTTGTGAAACGAGTCTGAGCTTCCCCCTTCACCCCTGTAGGCCTGGCCTCTGACCTCTCCTTGTCATCCTGAAGCCTCTCTGTTTCAGTCTGACTTCAGGTTGCCCCCATCCAACCACTATCTGTCAGTGACTCAGTCTCAGATGCCTGGCCCTATGCTGGGCTGCTGTGGGGTATGCAGCCAGGGTGGCCCTGGTATCCTATAACCAAATGACAAAGCCACCCACAGAGAGCAGTCCTCAGTGGGAGGGGAATCCTCCCACGCTGAAGGGTGAGGACCACAGAGACAGCAGCCTTGGGATGGTGACAGGGAGGGCTTCCTAGAAGAGGTGAGCTCAGAGCTGGGTTTTGGAAGAGGAGAAGGGGAGACAAGGTTATAGGCAAAGAGAAAGGCCAAAGTGAGCCATGAGGTTGCCTTTGTGAATGCCAGAGGTCATACCTCTGTTGTTTGGAGCTGAGCTCTCTCTCCACTTAGGTGGTTTGCCTACCGGCCTCCCCAAAGTGGCACAATGGGTGTGGAAACTTTGGCTCTTTCATCTTCTAGTTCTGTGACCCTGCAGACGTGACTTAATCGAGTTACTTCAATCCCTGCTCCTTCTGCTCTAAGATGAGAAAAATTCACACCTCACTTGCAGAGAGGGAGGAGGATGAGGGGTGGGCAGGGAGAGCAGTGTCCTGCCATGGAAGCCTTCTGAGCCCTCCATAACTGAACAGTGCTCTCTGACATGCCACGACTGTGCACATGCCATTCTCCTGGCTGCCAAGACTGAGCTCAGCCACCACCATCTCTGAGAAGCCCGTCCTGACCCTTGACCCCCAGGCACAGGCCCAAGTCAGAGGCCTGTGGGGCAGTGGTCACCTCTGCAGTTGACCCTGTAGTCCCCTGTTTAGGGCAGTGAGGTTTTCCCTGGAAGGGTCTGGGTTTCTCTGTTCTGTGTCCCCAGCGTCTGGCCCAGAGCAGGTGCTTGGTAACAACTGGTTAAATGAGAAGGGTGGGGAGAGAACGGGCCCTGTCTCCACAGGGGAAGCTGCAGATGTGGGTCGACCTGTTTCCGAAGGCCCTGGGGCGGCCTGGACCTCCCTTCAACATCACCCCACGGAGAGCCAGAAGGTGACTTGCGCAGCCACAGGCTCTGAGCTGGGCTGAGGGGTGGGGGCCTTGCAGCCTGTGGTGGGTGGGACTAGGCGGTTGCTCTTTTCTGCCTGGCTTCAGGCTATTCGGGCCATGGAATACAGTTCTCGTTTGGGCCTGGGCCAGTGTCCGGCCAGGCAGGCATCGAGTCCTCTTGGACTAGTCTGCTTCTTGGCTTCTTGGCCAAGGTCTTCCCATCCTCTGGTAGGAAATCTAGGTGGACTGGAGTTATACCTTTCCCCAGGTTTTTCCTGCGTTGTATTATCTGGAATACCAGAGATGTGATCCTGGATGACCTGAGCCTCACGGGGGAGAAGATGAGCGACATTTATGTGAAAGGGTAGGGAGCCAGCGTCCTCTTGCCTGTCCAGCTTGCCACAGCTCCCGTGCTCCCTCTGGGTTGCACACAGCACTGGGGGGCTCTGACTCAGGGAAGGGGAGAACAAGCAAGTTTCCAAGGAGGGCTCCTGGGGGTGGTCCCTGCCTTTGGGAAAATTGTTCTCCCACCAGATTCTTTTTCCGCACTGAACTTTGGGTTGAACTTACAAGTTTAGTGGCTGGGAAGTTAGAATGTTTTCAAATCTATGGCACATTTTGTACATCGTGCCGATTACCCGGGAATTCTTTTTGCGGTAAGCTCATCTACCTTCTTAACTCCTTGTCTGCCTAAGTTGACGATGTATATGCTGTGTTGGAAATCTTAATGAGAACCATTCTCTAAAAATGTGTATGTCTAGTTGGATGATTGGCTTTGAAGAACACAAGCAAAAGACAGACGTGCATTATCGCTCCCTGGGAGGTGAAGGCAACTTCAACTGGAGGTTCGTTTTCCCCTTCGACTACCTGCCGGCTGAGCAAGTCTGTACGGTTGCCAAGAAGGTCAGTGTCCTTCCCATTCCCCGTGGTGCCAGCACCAGTGCTTCTAAAGTTACCCTGACCTGGCCACCAAGTCCCTGCCCGGCCACTGTCACAATCTCACTGCTGCCCCACCACGTTGGAGCTACCACTGCGATCTCCACATGGCCACCACCTCCACTGTCCCGGCGCTGCCAGTGTCACCACCACTGCTGTCTCAGCATTGTGTGATGGCCTCTGTCCCATCACAGCCCATGTCACCACGGCTGCTGTCCTATCTCTGCTGGTGTTATCACGACTGTTGCCTCCTCACTGCCAATGTAACCACCACTGTTCCGTCGTTCATGGCACTACCATGGTCGTACCCCTGCTCTCATTACTGCCAAAGCCACCTCCACCATCTCTGCATCCACCCCTTGTCACCATCTTTCCCATCCTCAGCTGCCGCCACCCCATGGCCACCTCATGACCACACAGTGCCATATCCATCATTTGTAGCTAAATCCAGATCCCAAAGTCACTGCCTCCCTCCCTACCTCAGGCAAGTTAAGCAGCAGGAAGGATCATGGGGTCTGAGTGGGCAGAGTAGGGACACCCAGCATGGCCTTCAAAGGGGCAATGGGGCAGACCCCATGGGGGAGCTTCCCGAGAAGGCCAGCCTGGTCTATAGATCATGGTGTCCACAGGATTGGGAGTTGCTTGGCCAAGTCTTTCCCATACCCCATTTTCCACATCTGTGCCTGTGGTCACTGTCCAAGCTGGGCAGTCACTTGGAACGGCTCTGTGCTTGCAGCCGCATAGCCATCACCCTCCTCTCTCCACTCCCGCCTCTCACTACAGGCCAGAGGCACCTGGGGAGACCTGGTTTGCATCAGCCAGAGGGGAGGCTGGATTTGGGGACCTTGGTCTCTGTGTCTCAGCATCTGCTAGTTTAGGTCTCATCTGGGGCATCAACTTTTTACCCCTGAACTAGGCAGAACTCGAGGGCAGCCGGTCTCTTCCTGGTAGGACTAGGCCTGCCCTCAGAGAGCTGCCCCCAGAACACAGAATGGGTGCTGAGGGCAGTGGAGACTTCAGGGCTATGCTAGCTGGAGGCAGAGGGGCCTCTGATGTAACTTCTGACCATCCTTGTTGCACCCTGAGATGCTCTCCTACTCAAGTGGGTAAATGCCTCTCTGGCATCTAGGTTCTGCTGGCCCAGTTTCCTTCCAGAGGTGGCCCAAGGCTTTAAGCCTCAAAGCTTCTATGACTCCTTGTCTCTTGAAAGGAAGGGGATATATGATGCGTTCCGGTGCCTGGATTTTCTTAGTTCTCTTCATTACACCCCCTCTACATGGCCCTTCCCAGCCTAACATGCAGAGTCATCTGCATGTTAGAGAAAGCAAAATGTTCCGTGGAGCATTCTGAAACCATGAAACGAAAGAAAACATGGATTCAACAGGGTTAAGTGGATCTCTTTACCGAGCCATTGCTGTGGAGTGACTGGCAGAAAGCAGAACTGAGCAACAGGGTTCTGTGAGGTCAAGGAAAGCCTGGGCCGTTTGCAGGTTGAGCCTTGTTTGCTGCTGTTCGGTGTGCTTGCCTGTCATGAGCCTGCTTCCATCAGAAAGCCAAGGCTGCATCTGCCCCAAGACACAGCACTGCCCTGGCCCGCTCTGCTGTGGACAGAGGGAGAGGAGGCCTGGGAGTGGACAGGGAGGGCTGTGCCGCACGTGGCACCCTCAGGGCCCACCTACAAGGGCTATACATGGATGGGGACTGAGACTGAGAGGAGTGGGAGGTGGGACAGCCCCTTCCTCATGACAGGTGGGGATGTGGATAAGGAGTGGCTGGAATGGAGGTTTCTGCTTTTGCCTCTGAAGTAAGAGGAGAGATGATCCAGTACTGGGGCAGGTGACTTGAGACCAGTGGAAAAAGCTGGGAAGAGCTGCTGTGCTGAGTGGGTGGGGGAGGGACACAGAGAGATGGGGAGGGAGTATGGCATCACAGAGAGGGTTACCTGGAAGTTCTGGGGACCCCATTGTGGCTGCTGATTAAGAATTTGGGGTGACTCCATTCTGGCAACGATGTGGTTTTGTCTCTGCATCATACAGCCTGGTCAGGAGGAATGAAGAAGGGGAGAGTGGGGCCAACCTGTGGGGGAATTCCAGAGGAAGACAGGATATGGAAGGGACTGCCTGATGGCCGAGAGGGTCTGGGCCAGACTTAGGACAATGAGAAGCCCACGGGGGAGCAGGGATGGAGAGGAGGCAGAGGGGTCGGGAATTTGAAGGAGAGGATCGCTGAGACAGAAGGCCAGAGGGGAAGGGACATTCTACATGATGCCAAACTCTGGGGAGAAGGTGGCTGGAAGGAGGGGCAGAGAAGGTCAGAAGAGGAGGCTGAGAAACAGAAACAGAGGCCAGGTGGCTCTGAAGTCAACCAGAAGTGGCAGACAGAAACTGGCTTGGCTGAAGGCAGAGCCAGAGGGTCCCTCTTGGAGTGAAGGGACCCTGGGAGGCAGGCAGAGTCATGGCCACAGTGGGGCACCAGTTCGCTGGGCTGGGCTATCGAGTGTGAGGTGGGTTTATGCAGGGGCACTGCACAGCCTCTGGGCTCCCTGGGCCTGCCACAGAGCCAGCCCTCTGCCGTGGGGTTCAGGGCCTCTGGCAGGCAGGCCCTCCAGGGACCCCATTAACCAGACGAGACTGTCGTAAAGTACAAGGTCTCCTTTCATCCGGCGGCTTTGAACCACCACTGGTTGCCCCGGCCCGGCTCCCCACCTGGAGCCCAGCACACCCACTGGGGCCTGCCTGCGCGTCAGGCACCCACCCTGCAAATAAACAGCTAGTAAAAGCGCCCAGGCCAGGAGCATAATGAGCGCCTGGGACCTGGGGGGGTTCATTCCCCAGGCTGGAGCCCCAGCCCAGCTGCTCCCACCAGGGGCCGTTTGAACCTCTGGCTCATTACCGAGCCCATAAACCAAGCCGGCCAGAGGAATGGAGGCTGCTGGCGGGCCATGCAGGCGGGCCTGCGGAGCTGGCCATAAAAGCTCGCCAGAGGAGGGAGGCACCTGCAGAAGGGCTGGGGCCGGGAAAAGGGGGGAGGCACCAGACAGAGGGCTGGAGGCGAGGGGCCAGCTGGAGACCTGAGCCCCTTCCCCAACCCAGGCAGCAGTCCAGGCCATGGCTGGTGCTTTGCACGGTGACCAGTCTTCACGGGGAAGGGATTGTGGTCTTTGGTTCAGGAGCTCACTGGGATTTCCATGGTCAACCTCTGAGGCTGGGCTGGCCACACAGCAGGCCCTGGCTGGACAGCAAGGGTGGGTTTACCAGGCATTCAGTGGAGCTTTTCCCCTGCAGAGTTGGGTCCAGGCCTCTGCTCTGACCCGGCACTCAGGACTTGGCACTCGTCGTCTGCAGGATGGTCACACCAGGGGAGAGTTATAGTGAGAAAACAGAGAACAAGACTGCGCTGGAAAGCCCTAGTGACAGTGCTGTGGGTTGAGTATGGCTGGACTGAGGGGTGCTCTCCGGCCTCCGCATGTGCAGTCCCGCACCGCTCAGTTGCTCCATGAAGCCTCAGTGGGAGGAAGCCCAAGATGACCTTGTTCCAGGCGAGCTGGTCTGAGGGAGGTGGGGTGGGGAGAGAACGGCCCCTCCTCTCCTTTCAGCAGGAGACAGAACTTCCCAGCACTTCAGGCTTTGGCTTTGCTCTGGGGCAAGCTCTTGGAGTGAAGTTGGGTGGGGTGGAGAGGGAGGAGCTGGGGTCTAGATTCCAGTGCCAACTCCTTACAGCAGCGTGCTGGGAGATCCTTCTGTGACAGCCAGGCTGGGGTGGGGTCCCTCAGAATCTCAGTGACCCCACCCTGACCCTGAGATGCCAGGTACAGAGCAGTGTTTACGGTAGAGAGCAGGACTCTGGAATCTGGCTGCCAGAATTTGAATCCAACTTGCCACTTCCAAGCTGTGTGATCTTGGACAAATTACTTGCTTTGGTCTCCTCCACTGTGAAGATAGTATCTCCTTCATAGGTAGTTGGAAGGATAAATGAGTTCATAGCAGTAGCGGGCCAATGCGTAGGAAGCATGATATTAATGTTGTTATTATTAGTGGTCAGACCTCAGGCACATTCCTTTAACTTCTCCAAGCCTCTCCTTCATCATCTGTAAAATGGTAGTGACGACTTTGACTTACAGAATTGGGAGGATTCGTGGAGCCATCTTATGTGAACTGAGCCTGCATGGTGCCCTTTTGGGCCCTTTTGGGCCTTCTGGGATCTGTCCTTCCCAGTCTTCCTACAGGACCTGGCTCTGTCAAGACCCTTGGGGATGTCCTACTCCTCTGTCTCCTCCAGGCAGCCTCCAGGCTGGAAGGGAACACTGCCTCTCTCTAACCTTGCTTCCTCGCATCCTTCTCTGTTCCTCCTCTGGGTCAGGATGCCTTCTGGAGGCTGGACAAGACTGAGAGCAAAATCCCAGCACGAGTGATATTCCAGATCTGGGACAATGACAAGTTCTCCTTTGATGATTTTCTGGGTAAGCACCATTTCTAGAATCCCATTCTGCACTTGGGGGCTGCCCCAGCACCCACACTGTGTGTTTATGCCACTGTTGGACCCTTGGGGAAGCCTAGCAGGAGGAGTGATCCTGCTTTCTGCTTTCAGGGAGCTCAGGGTCGTGTGTCCCAGTGTTAAGTGAGGTATATGACACACAGCAATGTCAGAGTGATTGGTGGCCACTGAGGGTGGCCTGTCAGTAGAGGTGGCACTGAACACAGCCATGCTGGATGGCGGGACTCAGATCTGTAAGGATGCGAGGGACGCAAGTGTGTGCTGCCTGTCGCCAGCTGTCTGGCCTCACATTTGACACAGACTGAGCCCTGTGAGTGAGGGTCTCAAGTCACTCTTCATCCTTGTGCCTGTGTGACCGACTGAATGAACAAACACAGCCTCCATCCCCATTACTGCCAGACAGAGTTCTGATGGAAAGGGCTGTGCTGAAATCTGGGGCTGGGGAGCAGGGATTCTGGGTTGAAGGGAAGGTGGTGATGGTGGCCTTGTAGGGTTAGGATATGGGGACAAGGAGGAAGACATTGTATGGGGCCAGCATGCTTGTCCGTGAGAGCAGTGAGTTCATGATAACCCCGTCATGGCTATAAAGGTTAACTCTGGAAAATGTGGTCTATCCATACGATGGGGTATTATTCAGCCATGAAAGCAGTGGAATACTGATACATACTACACTGTGGGTGAACCTGAAAACATGCCAGGTGAAAGAAACCAGACACAAAAGGTCAAATATTATGTGACTTCATGTATATGAAATGTCCGTAATAGGCAAATAGAGACAGAAAATAGGTTAGTGGTTGCTAGGGATTGGGAGAAGCGGGGATGGGGAGTGACTGTGACAAGAAAGAAGTTTCTTTTTGGGGTGATGGAAAGGTTCTGGAATTAGATGGTGGTGACAGTTGCACAACTCTGTGAATATACTCAAAGCCACTGATTTGTACACTTAAAATGGTTAAAGTGGTGCATTTATGTGAGGTGCATTTTTACCTTGATTAAAAAATAAAGCGAGCTTGTGAAAATGGCAGCCCAGGAAGTCAGGATCCATGGTTTCTAGATCCGCTCTGCCACTTGGGAGCAGGGTGGCCTGGAGCTCTCTTGGGGTGACCCTTGATTGGAGAAGGTGAGTTGGTCTTAGCTGAACCTTGGGGCCCCTGCAGGGGATATTCTGAGGTGTGGCTTCCAGCAGTGGGGAGAAGCAGCCTGCCAGTTCACCTGACTGTTCCCCCGCCCTGCACACCTGGCCTGGTCAAATGCACACAGAAAACTTTGTTATAAAAGCATCGGGTCTAAAAAGGGTGGCACCAAGTTTGACTTCTATTATTTTATTTATTATTTTGTACATAATTCCTGTAGAGGAATTAGAAAATGCAGGTAAGCAATGACTCCTCCCCACCTTAATCTCACCACCCAGAGATAATTTCCACTAACATTTTGGAATGTATTATTATGTTATATATTATTTGAGACTTAGACAAACATAAGTATTTTATATACATATTAATATATACACATATACATGCATACATATACAATACATGCATATATTCATATGTATATGAATGGATTTCTATTACACAGACTGTTTTACATCCTGATTTTCTGGAAAACCTAATCTTCCAAGAACATCCTTTCTGGTCAGTAGGTATCGATCTGCATTTATATCTCCATCATCACACTTAATGCCTGCCTATGTTTTGTTGCAGAGATGGCCCCTGTTTTGATTAATTAATCCTCTCTTGGTGGGTATTCAGGTCATCTCCAGGTTTTCCAAAGTGAGTGACACCCTTGGTGTGTACACATCTTTGGATCTTTTGTGCATATCTTTCCTTAGCTCTAAGAAGCAGATGTGTCTTTGTACATTTTAATAGTTTTTGAAACATTTTGTTCAGTTGCCCTCTAGAAAGGTTTTACTTGTTTATACTCCCACCTGTGCCCTGTTTGTACAGGGTGCCATTTTCCCTAAACTTTTGCTACCACTGTACATTAAAAAAAATTGCCAATAAGACATTTCCTTTTTATTTGCATTTTTTATTGCATTTAAGGTAGAACTTTAAAATATATTTATTATCCATATTGTGGAATTTTTTCATGGTTTTGCAATGTTCATCTTTTATTATTGATTTTCAGAGCCTTTTATGTATTAAGAATACATTGCAAATAATTTCTCCCAATTTTTCCTATGCTTTAAATTTTTTATGGAGTCTTTTTTCTTACAGACTTTATGAATTTATGGCATCAGCCTTTCCTTTATGAAGTGAGGCTTTAGAAAATTAGTTTTAAAAGAAAACAAAAAAACCCTGCCTTTTTTACCGACTGAGTAAACCATGTTCAAAATAAAGTTAAACAGACTCATCCTTTGTTTTAAAAAATAAAACCATTAACAAATACTAGCTTTTATATCCATGAGATTTTTCTTTTCCACCTTCATAATTTATTTTCTAATTATGTAATTTATGTCTTTTGAATATTTATTAATTTTTAAAGGTAATGGTTAAGCACCTATAAACTCACCATCCAGTTATCCAGTGTTTTCTTACAGTTTCTTGTGTAGGTCATGCTGAGATAATGTGTGTGCGTGCATGTGTGTGTGTGTGTGTGTGTGTGGTTTAATATTCTGATATTTGCTTAATATATTGGCACCATATTTCAAATAGAAAATAAACATTCATTCATCTGCCCTGGAGGGATGGAGAGCTATATGGGTGGGTGGAGAGATAGATGAATGCCACTATACAGTTGAATAAGTGGACAGACAGGTGGAATAATAACCTGATTAATGGACAGATATAGTGCTTAACAAATGGTAGCTATAGAGGAATGTAGATAGTTAGGTCAAAGTAGATGGACAGCTGTATGGAAGGACAGATTGATAAATGGATGAGTGGAAAGAAAGAAAACTAGAAAATGAGTTATATTTAATGTTCACTTATAGTAACTATGCATTCCACACTGAAAAAAATTGAATTACCTTTGCATGGTGTTTGAGAATTTCTTTAATTTGGCTTCAGAAAATAATTTTTCTATTGATCTCTCTTAATCACTTCAGCAGCCTGTGCTCCAATCCCGTTGACTTTATCAGATCATGATTAGATTAGGTGAAACCACATGAAATTGCTGTTTAAATGGGTCAAAGATAGTTAAATACAAGAATTTTCATATGATTCAACCTAATAGCTGAAGGTATCCTGGGAGATGATGGATAAAAGGGATGATTAGATAAAACAATATAAAAAGATGGCTGCTTGGATAACTAGGTGGTAGATGAAAAAGACTGTTGGATGAACCACAGTGAGGTACCACTTCATGTCTACTAAGATGGCAATAATAATAATAATAATAATAATAATAATAATAATAAACCAGAATATAACAAGTGTTTTGACGATGTGGAGAAATTGCTGGTGTGCTGGGACATTGTTGGTTTGAGTGTAAAATGATTCAGCTGCTGTGGAAAACTGTTTGGCAGTTCCCTGAAAAGCTGATCATAGAATTACTAATGAACCAAGACTCCTCCTCCAGGTGTGTACCCCAGAGAATTGAAAGCAGGGACTCAGACATTTGTGTGCTAACGTTCACTGCAACATTATTCACTATATGAAGTTAAAAGATGGGAACAACTCAAGTGTCCATCAGCAGATGAATGAATGAACAAAATGTGGTACATTTCACTTATCTGAAATGCTTGGAACCAGAAGTGTTTCAGATTTCTGATGCTTTTTGGATTTTGGAATAATTGCATATACTTAAAGATATCTTTGGGATAGGACCCAAATCTAAATACAAAATTTTTTTCATATATACTTTGTAAGAATAATCTGAAGGGAATTTTACAGAATATTTAAAATAATTTTATGCATGAAACAAAGTTTAAGTACGTATGTGTGGAGTTTCCCACTTGTAGCATCATGTTGGCAATCAGAAACTTTCAGACTTTGGAGCATTTTGAATTTCAGATTTTCAGATTAGGGATGTTCAACCTGTATATATCTAGAATAGAATCTTGTTCAACCATAAAAAATAATATGAATAAAAAAACACTACTGACATATACAACAAGGATGAACCCTGAAAACATTATGGAAATCAAAATAAGCCAGACACAAAAGAACAAATATTGCATGATTCTACTTATATGAAATATCTAGAACAGACAAATTCATAGAGACAGAAAGTGGACTAGAGGTCACGAGAGCGAAGGGGAGGGAGGAATGGGGAGTTATTTCTTAATGGGTGCAGAGTTTTTGTTTGGGGGATGCAAAGGTTTTGGAAATAGTAGTGGTGGTTGTACAGCATTGTGGCTGTAATTAAAGCCACTGAATTGTGCACTTAACATGGTTAAAACAACAAATGTTTTGTTATATGTATTTTACCATGATAAATACAATTTAAAAAAATTGATGGATCGCTGTTTATAGATGGTGTATGAATGGATTTGTACATAAATGAGTAATTGAAGAGGTGGGTGGCTTTGTTAAGGGTGAGTAAATAGGAGTGGATGAACATGTTTATGAATGCATGAGTAGGTGAATGGGAAGCTGTATAGATGGAATGGGAGACAATGGGTGGGGAGATGGAGAGTTTGTGAGATTTTTCCTGTGGCTCGGCCATGGACAGAAGCTGGTGACAGAGGAAGTCACTGAGTTTTTCCTGAACCTGTCCTGCCTAAGGGTGGCTACAGGCTGGCAGTGTTCGAGAAACCCTTGGCCAAAAACCAGCTCTCTGTTCCAGGCTCCCTGCAGCTCGATCTCAACCGCATGCCCAAGCCAGCCAAGACAGCCGAGAAGTGCTCCTTGGACCAGCTGGATGACACTTACCACCCAGAATGGTTTGTGTCCCTTTTTGAGCAGAAAACAGTGAAGGGCTGGTGGCCCTGTGTAGCAGAAGAGGGTGAGAAGAAGATACTGGCGGTAAGTCTACTTCCTCCAGCCCCCGTGGAGGGCATGGGGGCGGCTTCTTCCATACACATTGTCAGAAAATATATCATCAGAAAATACACGCTTACTGTTCCTCCTCCTTCCTCCCTCTCTCCTGCCTCCGTCCCCCCTCTTTCTCTATTTTCCAAAGCATTCTCCCTCTTTCCTCCCAATTCCCAGCCTTCTTCTCCTTTGAGGCTCACATCCCAGGGGAAGCCTATTTAAATCAAAAGATGACTCTGTTTATACTCTGCTCATTGGCTTTAATAGAGACCTGTGTCCTGGGTTCCCTCTGATCCGGACTTCCTGGGTGAATGGACAGGGGTCATGCCTCTCCCATTTGAGCAGGACCCTCCAAGGGACCATCCTTGTTCTACTCTCTGAGAGGTCTGCTTAGAGGGGTGACTGGAGGGCCAGAGGGAACCGTCCTTCCCTTGAGCCCACAGCAGCCATGGAGAGGAAGTTGATCCCTGAAAGTCTACTTAGAAATTGCAGGCAGCCAGCCAACCCTGAAAGTGGTCCTTGAAATTGAATCTACTTGTTATATAAAGAATGGTAACGAAAGAAGCGCTAGCACCCCAAGGGAGAAAGGAGAAAGCGACATGCATAGATAATTCACAAAATAATTACCAATGTCTGCAGAACATTTTTAAAAAGATTTAGTCTCTCTAGTAATTAAATAAAGGGATACAGTAGTCCCCCCTTATCTGCAGGAGGAATGTTCCAAGACCCCCAGGGGATTCCTGAAACTGCAGATAGTACTAAACCCATATTATGTACTATGTTTATTCCCATCTATACATATCTATGAGAAAGTTTAATTTCTAAATGAGGCACAGTAAGAGAGTAACAACAACAATAATAAAATAGAACAGTTATAACAATATATTGTTACAAAAGTTAGATGAATATGGTCTTTCTCTCTATGTGTCAAAATATCTTACTGTACTGGCCCACAGGTAGCTGAAACCCTAGAAATCAAACCCAAAGATAAGGGAGGGCTACTGTATTTTAAAATGTGGGGTTTTTTTGTCTGTTAAATTATATATATTTTAACAATAGAAATGCTCATTGCTGCTGAGGATGCAGAGAGAAGACAAGCCCCCCTTTTACTTCTGCTGGGAGTGCTAATGGTTTTACTGTGTGGAGGAAGCAATTTGATAACGTATAGTAACAGATTTACCAATATTTCTGCCCTTGGACTCTGTCATCCCACTTCTAAAATCTCTTCTAAATAAATAAGCCAACAAAATGTAAAAATCTAGGTTCTGGGATATTTGTTGCAGCATTATTTATCCTATCAAACAGTTGGAAACAACCTAAATGAACCAAAATAAGTAGTTTACTAAATAATTATGGTCAACCATCCCATAGAATGTTTGGCAGTCATTCAAAACCAAACTTTAAAGAATAGACAACTACATAGTGAATATTCCTAAGTGAAAAGAAGCCAGCTATGGAAATGTATATGCACAGTGTGACATTTCATACACCTGCAGAGAAAATCAGCTGTGATGCATGCAGATGTTAACAGTGCTTGTCTCCATGTAGTGGACGTGTGGGTGAGAGTCTCCCTTCTTTATACATTTCTGAGGTTTCCAAATGTTTTACAAAGAGCAGGTGCTGCGTTTATGTTCAGAAACCCTACATCTTTTTTTATTTTTATTTATTTATTTATTTGTATTTTTTTTTTTAATAATGAAGGGGCCCTTATGTTTTTCCTGGCCTGGTTATTCTCCAGGCCACTGAGCAGAGCCTTTGTGCCCCTAACCAGGCGCTCTCTGTCCCCTCAGGGCAAGCTGGAAATGACCTTGGAGATTGTAACAGAGAGTGAGCATGAGGAGCGGCCCGCTGGCCAGGGCCGGGATGAGCCCAACATGAACCCTAAGCTTGAGGACCCAAGGTCAGTGCCCAGCCCCTGAGCCCCAATGCCCACAGGTCTGGGGATACAGGCACAGTCCAGGAGGCATCCCATTGCATGGCCATGTAGAAGTCACAAAGCCCACATGGCTCAGAGAGAGGCATAACTTATCCAAGGCACACAGTAAGTTAGGGGGCAGGTGACGGGCATCTTTCCAGAGAACACTGGGCTCAACGAATTCAAGATGCAGGTGCTATTGGGTACCTGTCGGTTGTGTGCCAAGCATGCTATCATATGCATGTATACATTATTCTATGGAACCTTCCCTGCAGGGTAGTTGTTATTATCCCCATTTTACAGATGAGGAAATAATCTCAGCAAAGTTAAATGAGGGCATTCCAGCTAGGACAGTGGTGAAGCGGAAATGCTCTCACCTGGTCTGATTGGCTCCAGAGCCCGATCAAGGTCTTGACCCTACCTACCAAGCTGCCTTCCATGGCTCTCCTGTGGTGCCAGTATGACTTTCAAATGGTCTTTCAGCCTTCATTTTCCCATCTGTGAAATGGGGAGCCCAATCCCTGTCTTCCCTACATCACAGGCCTCTTAGGGAATGTGCTATGATTGTGCCATGGGGCTGGCAGACCAGTGAGAGGCACCCTTGCCCAAGGATGCTGGGATCTGCACAGGAAGAGAAGAGAGACCCATGAGACACCAGTGTGCAGTCTGAGTTAACGGGGCCATGATGGAGACACAGAATCCTTCACGTATTTTGAGTTGTGGAGCTGGCCTAGGGAAAGGTTTTGAGATTCTTGGTTGTGAGAGAACTAGCTTCCTATGTTCTCTTCCCACCATCCCTCCCTGAGCATGGACCAGCCATGTGCATCTGAGCAAGTGGCTTGGCTTATCTGGGACTCAGTGGGCTGGGGAGCACTTTGAGGCACTGCCCAGCTACTAAATCTGTAGTTCGAGATTAAGTCCTGGGTCAGGAATGGGCAAGGGCACCAAAGAAGGTGTCCTGGAAAGGGTGGCAGAGAACTGGGCCCCTGAGGATGCTTAGGGCTTGGCAGCACCCAGAAGAGGAGGGCAGCACAGGTGGGGGTGACACTGTAGCAAGGGCCTGGGGGAGACGGAATACAAGCGCAAAGGACTAGTTTAGGGACAGGGCCTGGGCAGGCGCTGGGGGTGGACTGTGGATGGCCAGGCCATTGGACCTGTTGTTGAGAGCAGAGTTTGGAGAAAGCAGCCCTAGTAGAGGATGCCCAATTGACCTCCAGGATCTCACTTCCAGGCGCCCTGACACCTCCTTCCTGTGGTTCACCTCCCCATACAAGACCATGAAGTTCATCCTGTGGCGGCGTTTCCGGTGGGCCATTATCCTCTTCATCATCCTCTTCATCCTGCTGCTGTTCCTGGCCATCTTCATCTACGCCTTCCCGGTGAGCAGGCCTGATGGCGCTGTGGTGGGGGAACTCTGGGTCTAATGGGGGAGTTCATCGTTGTCCTAAAAGAGCTCTCCCAGTCTAATGGAGAGAAGTAACCTCTGTCCTTAGAGAGCCCCTTGGTCTGATGAGGATACAGAGCCCGGCTCTGGGTGGTCTCCAATCTGGTAGGTATACAAAGTTCTACCCTTGGAGGCTCTTAGTCCAGTGAGAGAAACTGAGCACTTGCCCTTCCTGGTGAGACAAAGCTGTCCTCAGCAAGCCCCTAGAATATGTAATCAAGGGGTTAGGAGAAGATGAGGCCCTTTGGGTTGTGGTGGGCAGGGGGACTTTCCGGAAGGGAGGTGTGGAACTGGGTCTGAAAGGAAGGTGAGATGTTGATGGCAGAGCAGAGAAGGTCCCTTTGTCTTGACAGCAGTTGCAAATCCAGAGGAAGGGAGGAGCTGGGGCTGGGAGAGCATCTCAGGGTCCACCTGAGGCCCTCAATAGAATGTGTCCTACCTCCTGCAGCAGGTGGGCATAGGAAAGCTGTTGGGGAGTGGGAGACTGGCCCAGGAGCCTTTATTTGGCTCGATGCCCATTTGGGTTTCCTTTCACTTGGTAAGAAGCCAGTTGATGAGCTTGTAGGGCCATACCAGAGGTGGCTGTCATGCCCCTGCTCTGTGGGGCCCTGCTTGTGGGAGGAAGGTCCCTGCCTATACTTCCCCAACCTGCACAGCTCATCAGGGAACCCGGATTACCAGGGAGCCTCCCCCAGTGTCTCTGATACTTTAGACCTTGAAGGGGTTGCAGCATTCTCAGGCTGACACCTGATTTCTAATGCTTTTTTAAATGTAAAAGAAATCTTTTCAATATGAAAACTCCAACCCTATATAAAAGTGGAGAGAATGGTGTAATCCACCCCTTGAGGACCTTATGTTGGTGGTAAAGATGCAAACACTTAGATAAGGAAAGGGCCTGGCCGTAGGCTGCACACTACTCTGCGCACACTCCCAATCCAGGGCTCGCTGTGATTCCCGCTTCAGGCCTCAGTCCTGGTCAACACCAGGCCACTGGCCCACAGCCTTGTTCCCATGGCAGACAGGCTGCTTGGGGAACTGCCCCTAGGTGAGCTCTTTGCTCTGTGAGTCCTCCAGGAGAAGGAAAGGGCAAGACCCCCCCTCCCACTGTAGCTGGCCTATGCCCGTGTCTGCAGAATGCATCTCAGAGAGGAAGAGAGTTAAAACCACACATCTTTCCATGCAGTTCCTAACAGCTGAACGGAGAGGAGCTGGGGAAAGGACATCTGCTTTGGATGCCCAGACTAGCTACCCTCTGGGCCATAGTGACTAAGGAGAGTCTAGAACCAGGGTGGTGATGGGTCTGCCTATAGGCCAGACCTACTAAGCTGGCTGTGGTCGCCTGAGGCGCCATGGCAAAATGTTTCTGAGGTTCTGAGGTTTGTTGATCAGCAGAATCTGACTGTGGTCCAGGGTAGATCTAGGTTGCAGGGACCCGAGGTGTGTACCATGTGGGAGGCCTCTTTAAGCAAAGAAAGATGAGATTACAAATATAAGCTGAGATACAGGACTATGGAAGGGTGTGTGCACGTGTGGTGTCCTGTAGCATGAGCTGTCGCTGTGACCTGAGATCCGGGGTCAGGTGCCAGGACTTCTGCCTGGTGTTTCCTGCGCAGGCGGCACCTTTCCCAGCCTGCCTCAAGCTCCTCCTCCCATTCGGAGCCCAGCTGGCCAGTGTTCAGTTAGCCACAGAGACTCTAAGCACCTGTGTGTGTCTGGGAGGTAAGGGCGTGTTTTGGGGATAAGGGAGAAGAGGATGAGGCCTCGTGCCACTGGGGAGTGCTCAGTTCCCTGGGGAGACACTGAAACCAGAGAGTAAGGAAAAATACTGTGGATGGTCAAACGCTCTTTCGGGAGGCTCATGCCATGGGAGTTTAGGAAGAGAAGAGCTGTTGCAGACCCTTGCCCTCTGTGTGGTCTGAGGACTAGCAGCAGCAGCACCAGGGAACTCACTAGAAACTCAGAGTCCCCAGCCAGCCCCAGCCTGCTGAGGGGGAATCTGCGTTTGGGCACATGATGGTTGGAGAAACCCTGTTGGATGTGACAGAGCTCTGTCGCTGGAGTCAGGATTACTGACTCTCCCTGTGACCTTGGCAAATCCCTCCTGCTCACATGAGGAAGGGGCTGCACTAGGCCAGTTCTGGCCTTCTGTGGCTGGGACTGTGCTTAGGGGAGCACCATCATCTTCCCTGGGTGCTTTAAGCCAAGCCTCCTTCTGAAAAGCCAAGGGGAGGGGAAGGGCAGGTCCAAAGTGGCATCACCACCACCCATGACATGCTTAAGCCCAGCCCCTGCCAGCTGCACCCTGCACTGTGAGGTTACTGGGCCGCAGATCTAGGCCTCTAGGGGCCTGGGGAAGGAGGCCCTGCTGCCTGGCCGGGACAGGAAGGAAAGATTTCCAGTGACTTCCAGCCTGTGGTCCTTCCTCATCCCTGTGGGAGGAGCAGAGTGGCACTGTGGGGGGCCTAGTCAGAACTCCTCCCTGTCTCCTGGCCCCCCAACAGTGGGCCACTCTCCTTTGAGTTCTTCTGGAAGTTTTCCTCTTTAAAATATGGACCCTGCCTCCCCTCTCCCAGGGCTGGTGTGGGGGTGTCAGATCCTAGGTGAGGGGTCTAGGGATGAAGGGGGTGGCCTGGGCCTGAGGCTGCAGACTGGCTTTGCTCACAGGTCTTTGCTGCAAGCTAAGCACATCCTGCCTCCCTCCACCCAAATCACTCAATCATTTGGCCAGTACCAGACTATGAGGGCCGGGCCCTGGTGACCCTCACCTGGCTTTCAGGCCTTGGGACAGAGGCTGCCTGCCCCAAGCCAGGGCCTAGTGGAGAGGGGCTCAAGGACAGGGCAGCTCCCTCCAGTTGGCCTAATCCCCCACCCTCTTGGAAATTCCCTTGGGAGGGGTACGAGGGGGCAGCCTGTCTGATTCCTCTCAGCTTCCCCCTCAGAGCCAGCCGGGAGCAGGGCCAGCGTGGGGAGGCAGGAGGCGTTTGGCGGGGAAGGAGGCCCGCTCTGTTTCCAGAGTTGGCTTTCCCCGGCCGGCGCTGGGGAACATACTGTCCCAATTAGGAGCCCTGTGTTGTGTTGTATGTGTTTTCATGGTTTTGGGGGGGAGAAGTGGGGAGGGGAGGATACTGTCAATCCTGCAGCAGGCAGGGCTCCATCAAGGGCGCCCCGTCTCTAGTGCTGGGCTGTGCCGTGGGTCATCCACGACAGCCCGTCCCCAGCTCTCTCTCTCTCTGCTTTCTGGACAAGGGTGTGATGACCTGTGAGCCCTGGGCTGCCATGTTGGGAAGGACCCTGGGCCCTGCCTTCAGCACCTGTCTGATGAAAGAGGCCAGGTCCAGGGTGCTCAGAGTCCTCTGGGCAGTCAGCTGGAACCTGGGAATGGGCCTGGCTTGATGGGGGAGAAGACAGCAATTTGGGCAGCTTTGGCCCCCAGGTGGGAGGGTGCGGGTGGAGTTTTGTAGGGTATGGGTTTGCCTGATGGGCTGGAGCAGTAGGCAGGGCCGAGTGTTGAGCCCCGCATGGGATGGATGGCAAGTGGTGAGGGCGAGGCCTAGGCAGGTGCTTGAAGAGCCACGAGCCTCCTTTCCCAGCCTCTTGCCTGCTGGCAGCTCAGCCCCATCCTCTGAGCCCCAGATCCGGGACAGCAGCTCTGGCTGTGCCTGCCCCAGTGGGATCACCATGTGTCCCTGTCTCCTCCCTCCCTCCCTCCAGAACTATGCTGCCATGAAGCTGGTGAAGCCCTTCAGCTGAGGACTCTCCTGCCCTGTAGGAGGGGGCGTGGGGTCCCCTCCAGCATGGGACTGGCCTGCCTCCTCCACTCAGCTCGGCGAGCTCCTCCAGACCTCCAAGGCCTGATTGTCCTGCCAGGGTGGGCAGACAGACAGATGGACCGGCCCACACTCCCAGAGTTGCTTACATGGAGCTCTGAGATCACCCCACTTCCATCATTTCCTTCTCCCCCAACCCAATGCTTTTTTGGATCAGCTCGGACATATTTCAGTATAAAACAGTTTGAACCACACAGCAGTGTCAGTGTGTGTATCTCTGCGGTACCTGAACAGGGTGTGACTGTGAAGGGGGATGTGCCTGGGTGGGCGGGGAGGGTGGACTGGGTGTGGGTGCTACTTCCGGCCCAGCCTTCTGGAGGGAGAGGCAGCCCAGAAGCAGTGGGTGCGGCCCCGTGGAACTGCTGCTTCACAAGACTGGTTGGGGGTGGGGTGGGCCTGGGGCTTGGTGTCTGGCTTGCCTTAGCCCCGGCCTTCTCTGCCTCCTCTCCAATCCAGGACTTTCCTCTTTCCCCCTGCCTTCTCCTCACTCGGGCACCCCTGTCTCTTTCCCAAGCTGCTACAGGAGGGCAGCTACCTGTATCTTCTGGTTTCTTTGACCATGCTGGGGAAGAGGTTCCATTTTCTAGAAGGGGAACTCCAGGAGGGAGGGTTCGGCCAGGAATCCCCTAGGCAGGGAAGCCACAGCACCTCTGGCTTTGGCCTATTCCCATGGAATCCTGGGATTGCTTGGGTTCTCTCTCTCCGCTTCCTCTCTCTGCTTTCAGAATCTGATCTTGACAAAGACACCTTTTTCTTGTGGTCTAAAGCTTAGTTGTAGCCATTGGTTTGACATTTCCTGCAGGAATTGGGCTTAATCTACAGGAGCAGCAGGAACATACTTGGAGAGAAAGCCAAGAGCTTGAAAACATCACGTTTCCAAGAGTCTCCTGCCTCTCTCGCCCAAGGGGCTGAACTCTGTGAGCACAGTGCTGGCAGCCTCCGCTCCTGTTACCCAGGAGGTGTCCCCTGTTTTCCACTGTGACCCTGCACCCTGGCCCAGTCCCCCTTGGCTCTTCACTGATTGGCAGGACTGGAGGTGGTTGGGACAGGGTTAATGTCTGGAGCCTTCCTGAGTGAGAGAGCTGCACCTTGAAAGCAGGGTGATTCTTACTTCAGGAGAGCTTCAGGCTAGAGGTGGCTATGAGTTCTGAGACCCTGACACCTGAACCCTAGAGCCAGGGGCCACAGTGCACACAGGACACAGCAGGGACTGGGGTCAGAGCTTTTCTGGGAAGGTCAGTCTGGTGCTGAGCCTTCACTGAGCATGCTAAGCATGCCTGTGGGGAGGCAGTGAGAGGAGGCTGGCCTTTAGGGAGGGCTAGAGGGAGAGGAAGGAAAGGGTGGGGCCGCCGCTTCAGGAGGCCCCGAGCGAGTTTTTAGGAGAGAGGAAACCTGAGAATATTTGAAGGGAGGAAAGCGGAAGCCACTGGTTAGGGAAAGATCAAAGACACAAGAAAGAGTATGAGGTAATTCATGGAATCAGTTTCTGGAGAAGGAGAGGAGGGGGTTTGCTTTGGAAAGAAGCTCTGTTTTGTCTTCCAAGCTCAGAAAGGCAAAAGGAAATGCATGAATACCATGCATGAATACCATGCAACTATCAGCTGGATTAAAAGAACGTTAGGGGTCATTGTGCTTATTTTTTCATTTGTTCCTTCACTTTATTCTTGATTCTCTGGGTTGCAGGTAATGGAAAACCCCATTCAAGCTAGGAAAGGGAATTCAATGGCTTTACAGAAATGAAACACCCAGATGATTGGCTTCAGGTAAAGGCTGATCCAGCTCCTCAATGAGGTCATTGAGAGTTTGTGTTCTCAGGGTTGGCTTCAGTTTAAAGCTGCCTCCATTCATAGGGCTGTGCTTGAAGCTGCTCTCTGAGACCACATAGGCCACTAAGAAAAACTCAGAGGGGGATGAGGAATGGATGGCAAGGGGACACCATGTCCAGCAAAGGTGCCTTGAGATGCTCTATGTAGCAGGCCTAGAGCAGGGTCTGAGGATGAGTTGCATGGGACTCTTGGCCTTCCATAGCTCCCAGGATGGTGGGGAAAGTTCCCTTTTGGGAGTATCAAAGAAGGAGTGCCCACTGCCCTGGGAAAGGAAGGGGCAGGAGACTCTCAAGAAAGAATATCATTTGAGTGGAGCATTGGTCTGGCCCGGCGGCTAAGAGAGGAAAGGTGTTCTCAGTGGCAGAAGTGGAGGCCGAGTGGCGGAGCTATCAAAGAACTCAGCTGGTTCAGGGCATGGCTGGGGAGAGTGAGTCTGGAGGGAAGTGGCCCAACAGATGAGAGGGAAGAGAGGCTGGAAGGGCAAGGCCAGGTAGGGAGGGCCTTGTGTGTGCAGCCGAGGAGTTTGAACTTCATTGTGGAGGGGGTGAGGAAGGCCAGAAGGACTCGAAACTGGACAGACCTTGATCAGAATGTTTTTCTGAAAAACCATTCTAGCTTAGTGCTTGGGAGTACATGGGAGTTCTGGGGGTACATGGGTGGGCTTCAGGTATATAAACCTTATGTCAAACTGCCTTTGATGGGGTGAGGGCCCAGTGATCCCATCCAGTTCTTAAAATGGTCCGTGGTCACAAATGGCAAAGGACAATTGCTCAGGCTGCTGTGTGACTGGTTGCAGGGGGACATTCTAGAACACTGGTTCACTAATCCAGGAGCCAAATGGGAAAGATCTGAAAGAGCTCAGGGTGATTCATCCATTCATCCATCCATTCATTTGCTCATTAAATAAATATATATGTAATATATATATACATAAAACATATATATATTACATATATGCGGCGGGGGGCTATCTGTGTACCAGCCAGGGTGGTAGCCTCTAGAGATACAATCTTGAGTAAGATAAACATGGTTCCCACCCTCCTAGAGCTCACAGTTGAGTAGAAGAAGCAGACAAGTAGATGGGCGATTACAATACACTGATGGATGATGAACAGGAGCTGTGGAGTCAAGAGCAGGGGTGGAGAAGACAATAGAGGGAGCAGTAGTTCATAACCAGAAGCTGCTTCAAAGATCTCCAGGAGTTTCCACGTGGTCACAGGGCCAAGGTTTCCGGCCAGGGGCACTTTTGTCCTCTAGGGCATATTTGGCAATGTCTGGAGATATTTTTGACATCACAACTGGCGGGGGAAGGGAGTGGTGGTTATAACAGGGACTGAGGCACCTTTAGAAATGTTTTCTCCCTAATGAAAAGGGGCACACAAGGAGACACATCCTCATCTTCTGCCTCTCAATCTTACGGAAAAATGTAATGACTAGAGCTGTGGCTGCCATCTTGTGATCCTGAGGCGATGAGCCTGAGGAAGAAAGCCAGCACACACAGGACGGCAGAGGAAGTGGAGAGGACCTGGTTCTTGGTGACGCTATTGAGGAAGCACCAACCCCGAAGCCGCCGTAACACCAGATGAGACAGCTTGTGACTCAGGGCCGTACATTCCTTATAGCGTAAGCCATCTTTGGTTGGGTCCTGTGTTATCCACAGCTCCAAGCCTCCTTGCCGGCGAATTTCATTCTGCTCCTCTGAAACCGGTTTTCACTGCCATCTGCAATAACCACGGCTGCTGTGCACAGGCACCACATCTAAGACATCATACGTTTATTATTTATTATAGCAATTTTCCCACAGATGGCAGTAAAGTGTTTTGTTCTAATAAAATCAGTGTGTTACAGTAGTTTTCTGATGGAAGTAAATTACCTTGAGGAAGGGGCACCTTTTTCTAATTCACACAAGGGCACCATCTAGCCTTGGTGGTTAAATCTGTGGACGCCCACCCTTCACGATTCTTAGCTGTAGCTGACAACACAGACGTTCTCTGCTTCTTGATCAACTTTCTGTCTGTACCCAGCTTCCGTGATACCACAGTCGCCTGGTGGTCCTCCTCTCCCTGTGGCCTGGCGTCCCCCCTCTGTTGGTCTGTGGTGTTCCCCAGGTCTCTTTCCCCGGCCCTGTTCTCATATTGTATGGATCCTAGACACCCTCACCCACCCCGCTTTCTCTGCCCTCTACAGGTGAATGACCCCAGAATCCCTCACTGCAGCCCAGTTTCTCCCCTCCGCTGCAGGCGCCTTAATGTACTGCTTACGCACCGGACTATGAACTCAAACCCTCCCCACTCAAAGTCTCCATTCTCTGCCCCATTAAAAAACTCCTGCTCTGTTGTTCCCTCCACCCATCTAGTCCCTGGAGCTGCACCTGTGGGAGGCATCCTTGAGTCCTACCCCCTCCTGCTCCTCATATGCAAGACATCACCAAATCCCACAAATTCTGCTTCTTGAATCTAAGTCAAGCTACTTCTTGTCCCATTACTAACATCTCCACTTATGATCAGGCCCCCAACAGGCCAACGTCATTGAAACCCAAATGCTACTGCCTTTGGCCATTCCTCTCTCTCAGATCTGCCCTGTGTGGTTCTCCACTGCCCTCAGGAGGGAGGCCAGCCCTGCTCACTCTCCCTGCTCACTTCTTGCCTTTCCTTCTGCCGTGCCCATCTCTTGGGTCTCAGCTTGGCCCTGTCCTCCAGGTGTTCCCCCTGTCCTGCCCTGGTGCCTGTCTGCCACGCTCAGTCAATGCGATCCCTCTTCGGTTACAGGGCTTGTTAACACTCCATTGAAACCGGCAGACTTGACTGTCCCACCCCCACCCTGGAGTCTGCGCCTCCAGGGCTGAAATCACATCTCAATTCTTAATGAGATGTCTGCTTCCTTCACTGAAGGGACTTTACTAAGTGTTTCATTGCAAGTTTTCTTTAAATAGCCAGGCTCTCAGAGCCATTTCAAACAGGGTTTTATGTTCCTAAATTCAGTTAGTTCTCAACATTTGAGACCAATTCTTGCAGTAAGGTGAAGAATAACTCTCATCTGTGAAAGAAAAGTGGTTCAGTAAAGCTTGATAAGCCTTTTGTATCCAGAATACTCAGTTCCCTGCCTTGATTTTGTCTGCTAGTGTTTTTGAGAGATTCTACACACACACACACACACACACACACACACACCATTTTCTGCTCCTTTTCCAGGGCTGTGTGGACAGCCCAGGACGGGGTGACGGGAGTGTGGAAAGACAGAAAGGGCTCTGAGCGTAGCCCCTGCTGTCCGGCCCACAACCCCTTCCCAGTTTGCCTCCACCCCCAGGGAACTCAAACTTGTCTCAATCCTCTCTCCATGTGTTTCATAAATGTAGGATTATGGGATTTCCAGAGGAGCCAGGTGGGCATCCCCTGACTGGGACCCGGTGACAGCCCAGGAAACGTTTCCTGCTTGGGAAAGAGAACTGGGTGAGGGCAAGGGTTCACCCTGACACGCGAGGTCCTCACACGGCTGCCAGCTATTGAAATGAGTGACGCCAATCTTCCCCTCTCCCCTTTCCCCATGTGCTTTTGTTCCTCCCTCTGGGGAAAAATCGCTGCGGCTCCTATTCCCTGTGGCTTGGCCCAGCATGGCTTGCAGACTCTGTTTCTCTGCCTTTGTTTTGGTCTCAGTTTTCATGGGGTGGGGATGTGTGTGCAACAGAGAGACAACAAACGAGGCAGATGCAGAGAGAAACAGACTCATGGTGATGGTGAGGACCAGAGACAGAATGTCAGGGGCAGATGGGGACAGGAACAAGACCAAGAACCTCACGCAATCGCTGGAGCATTTCCTCCTCGTGCCCCTTATCCCTGCAGCTCCAGAACCACACCATTCTGCTGGCGCCCAGGCTTACCGCTTGCCCCCGCTAGCCGGTTCTCCCTGTTTCCGCCTAGTCTGGAGCCTGCCTCTGCTTCATACTCCTCAGACTCCCACCTCGCACTCCCGCAGGAGATCGGGGCCCCCTGGGGGGCCTTTGAGGAGCCCACTTGTGTCCCCACTGAGCTCAGGCCTAGGTAGGACACTCTTCCCTTTACATCAACAGAGATGTTCTGGGATCTTTTCTAAAAGGACTTGACTGAGAACCAAGGGCAAAACAAAAGAGCGAAATACACAAATCACTCACATGTATAAAGGGTAATACATTTTTAAAATACCTGCTGGTGTATTTTGCCTCTTTGTGATCTGTTTTTCCCTCTCCCTCCCCTGGAGCACTTTTACCATCTGGGCTTACTGCCTGGAGAAGAGGACAAGGTCAAAGATGCCTCAGGATACGAAAGACAGAAAGATACACTGAAACCCCAGGAAAGGTGCCCCTCTCAGCTCTCACAGGAGCCACTGGCCTGGGAGCGCTCCCCCCATCTTGCAGATCCAGATGCAGCTGGGAGGCTTGGTGAGGCAGCAGCACTTCAGGGCCAAAGGCTTCTTCAGTCTAAAAAGGGATTCCCAGCCTAACAGATGCCTGGTTAGCAGAGATCTTCCTCCAGTCTGGTGGTCAAGGGCATGACGTTTGGAATCAGTCACACAGTGGTCCAAGTCCTGCCCCTGCCACTGAGCGATGTGACCTTGGGCAAGTCGTGTGACCTCTAGGCCTCAGTTTTCTCATCTGAAACATGGGAATGATGGTTTTTTCCTCACGGGGGTATTGTGAGGACTACCTGAGATGATGCAGAGCAGGTGCTTAGCGCACGAGAACTGTAATCATTCACTTAAACAAGGAGCTCTGTCTGCCCTGCATGCTGGGGAGGAGGCAAGGATTGAAAAAGACGGAGCAGTGGGGAGATGGCTCCCCTTGTTGGGAGGCTCCTCCAGTGTGGGGGCAATGCTGACTCATGTCTCCATTTAGAAAGGCTGGGCTTTCTCCCTAGAAATGGGGAAGGACTGCAGGGAAACTGTGCAACTGCCTCAATGTCTCTCCACCCAACGCTGTCCTGGCCACTGTGTCTAGGCATTCCTTTAATAGCTAGCTAGCAGCGTGACTTCAGTTATTCCACATGCCACCTTCAGGTGGGCTATCGCCTCAGATGACCGCAATGGGGCTCCCTCCAGATGTGCACACTGAAGACCCCTTGTATAGACCCACTCATGCAGCTGGTTATGCCCGGCCACACTCCAACTCACCCAGGACACACCTGTACGCCCTCCGACCCAGTCACAACGCAGGCATCAACACAGCAAGCACCCAAGTGTGCTCTCCACACATACATTTCCTCTCCGTGTGTGTGTGCGTGTGTGCGTGCTTCACATTGTTGGCCAGAATACGCTCTGGAAACCCAAGCAGAAAGGAGCATGTGAATGTGGCCATCCGGGATAAATTAATCCCAGACATATAAAGGGATTTTTTTTTTTTTTGTTCATTCTCGGCCGTACTGCAAATTCAATTATGACTCTCCGCCAGCTACTGAACTGAGGGGACAAGCAAGTACGTGGCTGAGCCTGGAAAATGGGGCAGGGAAGGGGACCCTTCTGAAGCCACACCCTCATTCCCCTTCCCTGCTGTCCCTGGATTCCTGGATTCCCTGCACCAATCAGATCTTGGAGCAGCAGCAAGGTGCCATCCAAGACATGGAGCTAGTGGAAGCAGAGCTGCCTTCTGAGAGCTGAACTAGGAAGGGACTGTGTGCAGGCTCAGAGCATAGACTGGCAAAGCCTTGCCAAGGAGGCCACTGGTCCCAGGTCCTGGCAAGTCTTAATGGGCCGTGCATTCACCCACCCAGGGAGAAAAATGTGAGTCTCAGACACCTACCTTGACAATGTCCGGGAAGAGAGGCTTGGCTTGTGACTCTGTGGCAAGATTTTCTATCCCCCATGGCTACTGGGGTGTGGCCATGATATGTTCCTTGCCCTCCACATTCCCAGGCAGCCTTCTGATGGTGCTGTGGCTCCCGGCACAGGCCTGCTTGCAGGCAGTCCTTGTGTAAATTATACTGACGCAAGCTGTGTTTCCCACTGTGCATTCACATGCTGGCATTTTGGCTTCCATGCCCCTCTCTGAGTTCCGCTAAGGAGAGTCTGCCCCTTTGGGGACACACTCTGGACCCATCTTCCTCAGACCCATACAATCAGGGGTCTTAGCCTGCAAGCATGCCTAGGCTAGGAGCCCTCCTAGGTCAAGACTGTCCCTGGAGAGGCCTGCTGGGAAGACACGACCAGCCTCTCCTTGGAGACGCCCATCTCATGGGATGGGGGAGGCTGGGCATTCATGTCCGCCACAGGCTGGGAACGAGGCGCATCTCCTGTCAGACCGAGGAGCAGTCCTCTGTGACACAGCTGCCTCCTCCTCTTCTTCTGGTGGGGAGGGCTACGATGGGCCATCCCTTTAAAGGAATCCCTTGGGGTCTTTGAATTGCGCTTGATTGCATAAGAATGGCCAGAGGAGGCCAGGTGGAAGCCAGTTTTGAAAGAGGAGAGAGAATTGGAGGAGATTGGATTGACTGTTGTTTCTCAGGTGGTGGTGAGGTGGTGTGAGTGGGCAGTCGGGGTGTCTGAGATTGGGAGGGAGGAGAGTGATGGGGAAATTTGGTCCTAGTAGGGGAACCGAGGCCCGCAGGGGAAAGCCCCCATAGGAAGAGGTCCCTTAGGGAGAAGTCCAGGGCCTCGAGGAGCAGGCCTCAGACTGGAGGCGGGGGCTCTGTGTGCCACTCCCTGGGGTCCTCTGGAGCCTTCTTAAGTAACCTAGGTCTGGCCAAGGAGAGCTGGGTTTTCACAGTAAGGCTCAGGTTGCCAGAAGAATGAAAAGAATGGGCCTGAGGGAGCACCTCCTCCATGGAGGGGAGGAGGGAGGAGGACAGAGGCCCATGTATGTGTTGTGGGCAGCCGCGTCAGCCCTGGGTCAGCACCCAGTCTGTCTTCCCTGGGGTATCTGCATGGGGGAGGCTCCACACCCTGTACAGTTAGGCTGCCCCAGGTGCCTGGGACTCACATCCCACCAGGCTAGGCTCCCAGGCCCTCACCCAGGACAAGCCCTCCTCTCTGCTCCTCTCCTTTTTCCTCCTGTCTGCACCAGGTAAGGGAGCTTGGGAGAGAGGGAAGGAGGAGGAGAAGGAGTAGGGTGCTCCCCAGAAGCCAGCCCTTCCCCCACCCTCCAGAGATGGCTCATTCAGGGCTGAGGATGAAGTTTGAGACTGGCCCGCCTCCAGGCTGGTCAGAGAGGGAGCCCTGGCTACCGAGTGCCAACTGTGTGTCAGGCACTGTGCTAGGCAACGATGCCGTCTCTAGTCCTCACACATGAGAGATAGCTATTTTGAGCCCCATTTTAGAGATGAGAAAACTGAGTCTCAGGGAGATCATGCAGCTGTTAATGAAAGGCAACCCCGGCCACATGGACTCAGAATGTTTGCTTTTCGTGCTACCCCAACCTCCTGACTCTGTCCCCAGCACAGTCACCCCGCCCAACCAGTCTCACATCTGCTGACTTCCAGGCTAGACCCAGAACTCCTGCCTGGTGGGGAAGGGGGGACGCAGGAGGCAGGCGGGGGGGCATTGTGTGTAGAGGTAGTGTTGGCACTGTGAAGTTTACAGGTTTTTCATTTACTCAACAAATACTTATTGAACAACTCCTGTGCCCAGGCTCTGTTCTGAGTACAAACTTCTTGCCCTTGTAAAAGCTCCTGGTCAGGGAGTCAGATGAGAAACAATTTCAAGCGGTGATAAGGAAGCATTAGGAGGAAAAATAAGCCAGGCGAGGAGGTTAAAAAAAATCACTATGGTGGGAACTAACTAAACGAATGAGCCTTTTTAGATGGGAGAGGGGAGAAGCCCTCTGGAAATGGGAAGCGGAAGCAGAAACCTGGCTGAAGGACAAGAGTGAGCCGTGCAAAACCTGGGGGACAGCATTGCAGCAGTAGGGGGCACAGCAAGTGGCAAGGGCCTGAGGCAGGACTGAGCTTGACTTAACTGTGTTTATACTGCCTGGAAGTGGGGCCTTCAGCCCTCTGTGGCTCATCGGAAACTTTGGGCCAGGGAAGGTGTCTCTGCTCATTCCTACCTGCTCCCTGCTTGACTCTTTCTAGGACCAAAGTGGGTGTCCTCACCCCGCTAGGCTGAGCTGGGAAGACAAGCACAGAGCCCCTTGGCCGTCTTTTTCCTGTGGTTGGCCACCTGGCCCCCAGCCTGGGCTTGGGAAATGCTTCCGGAGTTCACACTCCTCGCTGCCCACTCTAACCCCCGCCAGTGATCAGCGCAGCACACTATTTCCAGATGGGCATGGGAGACTATTTATTTTATTTTTAAAAATAGCTTTTATTGGTTTTTGTCTTATTACAAAAGTAATATATGTTCATTATAGAAACCAGAGAAAACAGCTAGCAAAAGGAAGAGTATAAAACAGCCACTAATCCCATTACTCAGAAAGAACCACTGCCGGTACTTGGGTATCTCCAGAATTTTCCATGTGAGTATAAAATATATGTTAGTATTTTTTTTTTAAATGTGATCTCACTGTGCAGAGTGGTTTGTAACCACTGTACCGTGAATATCCATCCGTGTCTACATATTCATCTACAACATGATTTTATGGCTGTATAATCATTGATCGCTCAGAGGAACTGCGGTGTCTTTAGCCAGGGCTCCTATTGATGAATTTTAGGTAGTTTCCTTTTTCCTTCTTTTTGAGCATCTTCTCTGCAGGGCTTCTCCATGGCCATCCTGGGTGGCTGTTTTGAAGCGTCTAAGCAGTCACTGACATAGAAGGGCAGGATGAGAAGGCTCAGAAGGCCAGAGGTCCTGACGGGTCTGGGGTGGGTGGGTGAGTCTCTGCTTCCTTGTCTAAGGCAGGGATCTTTTAAGTCTCTCAGACAGCCCTAGGCAAAAGTTGAATCACTGGAAAGACTGAGGAGTTAGGATTAAACTGGGAAAATGGTGTTTTCCTTACAAGTGGTGCTGCCATAGAGAAAGGACACTCAGGCCTTCCGCCTGCCTCAGGGCACCTCCATGATCCCTGCCCATAGTAGGCTGGGGTGGGGGATTGTGGGAGAAATGAGTTCACCGGTCAGGAGGGCTGGGGTGGTCAGGATCACCTGCCTCCTCTGCAGAGGGCATTACGGGAAAGCTGGGAATGGGGATGCGGGTGGGGGGTATTAGGTGAGGCCCCCAGGGACGTGTAGATGTAGTATGGATGAGGGAGGCTGTCTGAGTGTCACCAAGGGTGAAACACCTCCTTTGCCTTCTTCATGAAGCTGCCTCTGATTTCTCCATCCGGGGAGGCTTGGAGCTCCTGCTTTCGTGGTGTGTGTCTCCTCAGGGCCCTTACCACCCGCTGCTTACATTAACAGGAATAATTCAGGCCAGCCTGAACTTGACTCCAGCTCTCTGGCTTCTCTCCCCGCCATCTGTGAGGCCTGGGGCAGTTGTGTCCCTGCTCCCCCTAGTCAGATGCGGTCAGGTCATCAGAGCTCCTTCAGTTCCTGTGAGGTCCAGATGCCAGGAATGTGGAATGTGGCACCTGGTAGATGCTCAGCTTTAAAATCTTCTTTTACATTTTCTTCTCCCACCTTTGACTAAGTCTTTGAGGGGATATAAAGCATCTTCATCTTTGTACCTCCCCAGGGATGGTCTCTAAATCTCTCCCTGGGAGGTGCACAACACTTCACTGGGGTATGGGAAGAAAACATTTACAAATCCAATCTGTTACTCTTTCTTAATATATGATGTTTGGATAGACCTTGGACGCCACTCATGCCATGTGACTCATGGTCATGTGTTCTGTGCTAAGTGCATAGGAGTCCTGAGGGAAGGCAGTGGTAGTGCCACCCTTGTTTTTCAGCTTTTGGTGTATGGCTTTTTGTGTCTTAGCTTTTGGTGTGAACCTGGTCAGTTAAGGGGATTTACAGATTACACATTCTGGATTTAACTAAAGTAACCCTCATGGAAATGGACACACAGCTTAAAATAATTCCTATTGTCGAACTACTCTGATTGAAATTAAGCTAAGCATACAAACAGGGGAAAATGGTGGCTGGGAGATAAGTTAACCATGGGAAGTAGAAATGAGGGCACAGCTAACCCATGCATTCACCACATGCAGGGGCTCCCCAGAGAAGCTGCATTAGGAAGTAAAAAACATGCCGGGTGCAGTGGCTCATGCCTGTAATCCCAGCACTTTGGGAGGCTGAGGCGGGTGAATCACCTGAAGTCAGGAGTTCAAGACCAGCCTGGCCAATATGGTGAAACCCCATCTCTACTAAAAATACAAAAATTAGCCAGGTGTGGTGGCGGACGCCTGTAATCCCAGCTACTCAGGAGGCTGAGGCAAGAGAATCGCTTGAACCTGGGAGACAGAGGTTGCAGTGAGCTGAGATCGCACCATTGCACTGCAGCTTGAAAAACAACAAGGACATAATCGGATCTGCCAAGAAGTCAGTAACACTGCTGAATGACCCAGAGACCTTGCATGGGTCACCTGCAGCAGTGGCCCTCATCCTAGACCTAGAACCTGCCTTGAAGTCCTCACTGTTGTCCATGGATAGATGTGTGGGGAGAGAAATCAGCATCTCGGGGAGTGCACGTTCAGACTTTTCACCAGTGGAGGTTTGCTATCAGTGCGTTTGGAGGCCACTGCTTCACAGCCTCCAGCCCCAGGCTGGGCACACAGCGGGGCTCAGGAAGCTTGCACAGGCTGATGTGTGTCTTTGTGTGAGTGCGTGTCTGTAAGAGGTTTTTATGACTAGGTGTTCCACTCACCTCCCTCATTCAAAGCCCTCACCCCTCCTTCTCCTCCACTCCCCCCCTCAATTTTTCTCTCATTTATTCCCTCCTGCCAGTGGGTGCCCCTGCCTGACCCTCATTAACTCAAAGTGTAAAAACCATTTGTCTGCAGCCCCCTTTCCTCCCTCCTCCCCCAGCTGGGGCTGGGGCATGGCCCTTCTTTCCTCCCATGGAAGCTCAGACCTCTGTGGTTTATGAGCGAGACCCTAATCGGGGAGGCCCCATAGAACAGGCAGGACTTGTTAGGGGATGGCCTTAGGGCTGCTCAGAAGATCTGTAAAAAGTGAGTGATACCCCTGGGGAGCCCAGATCCTCTGTCATTCCTCAGAAGCTGGCAGTGCACTGCACACCACTAAGAGCCCCGTCTTCAAGGACAATGATGTAGGTGTCACCCCCCCAACCCAGGGCTGTGTTGGACATGACTCTGCAGCCATGTGTGGATGGATGGTTCTTGGCTCTGCACCCCTGCCCGATCCTCCAGGGCAGCTCTTGCCCCAAGGATCTCTGACCCCAACCTTCTCATCTGGGGAGGGCAATTGTTGATTCCTCAGCCCCAAAGGAAGGGGACTTGGACAGGGAGGAAGGAGGGCAAATTGGACCTGAGAGTACACTAGCTAATACATGCTTAGAACTGGATAGGAGTGTTTGTAGTATGCCAAGGAGGTGATGGATCAGGATGGGTGGCTGAGGAGTAGGTCCAGAAGACTTGGGTGGTAGCACTGGAGATTATGAGGACTGCAGATTGTCCTTAAACGAGGAGAGAGCTTCCCAGAGTGGGGATGCTAAACTGCCACTCAAAGGCAGGTGGCCTTCTCCATCAGCTCCGCAGGATGCACTGGAGGTGAACCCCAGGGCAGGGGACCCAGGTCCTCCTCTGCTTCCATCTTAGCCGGCTGCCAGAGGGGCTGGTTGGCTGCCCACCAGGGCAGAGAGAGGTGCGTGGACTGGGGACATTCCTGCCCCCCCTCCCCCGCCCAACCCGCCCCATGCTACTCCCTCTGGCAGCAGACCAGAGGAATCTAGGAGTAAGAGGTAGACCCAGGGCTTGTGGCTAGGATCCCTGCCTGGCCCTGTGCAAGAAGGCATTGAGTTTTCATTCCTCAGGGGAGCCACAAATTTCCTGACAAGCGAGCGTGGTTGGGTTTATGTAACGTAAACACCTCAGCACACAGTGTTCCACCTGCAGGGGGTACAGGTGGGGGCCTCAAGTGCTGGCTGCTGGAGGTAAGAACTGAGGAAAAGCCAGCCTCACCCGGGAGCCAGGTAGGAGCCACCTAACCAGTGTGCCAGCTAGGCTGGTGCAGAGTCTGAAACTCATCAGTGTTCACTCACTGGCTTCAGCAACGACCTCTCCCGGATAAGGGTCACTGAGCAGATAGCCCCACCTCAGGGCAGGCGAGATGAGACCCTCTACTCCTCCCTCTGCTTTCTCCATTCTCAGACTCTGATAGCCCAGGGCATCCCCAGGAACCCCGAGGGAGGTGGGGAGGTGGGGTGGGGTGGTGGTGCTTGACCAGGAATGGCTGGGGAAGGGCTGCAGGAATCTCCACTTCTGTTCTGAGCTGACATTGTTCACCAGACACGGACAGAAGTGAGTGCCGGGGCAGAGCCGGGGAGAAATGTGACGGCCCTGGTGGGGCCCCTTCCGGGGATGCTCTGACTCGCTCCTTGGTCTGAGGCCGGCCTGACCTGGTACTGCACGGGGGCTGCCTGGGTGGCCCTCCGCCGGTCTGGGCTGTCCCTAGGCTGGGACTAGGCCCTGGGTGGCTCCACTGGGATTCACTCAAAGCCACCGCTGACCTGTCTCCCCGTCTGCCAGGGTAAAAATAGATGTTTCCACTGCAGCCACCTCCGCAGCTCAACTTTCTCCTACTTGAGCCCCTGCCAGTGCTCGGCTCGAGGACTGGAGCATGAATTACAGGGCCGAGCTTGGCGTCGGGGCCTGGCGTCAGGGCCCTGCTGCGGAGCCAGGCTGCTCATGAATGCCCTATTGTTTGGGGAGGTGACCCTGTGTGTCCCTCCTTGGGGCCTGGGGCCTGCCCTGCTCACCTCCAGGCCTCTTCCCATTCCCTTTGGCTTTGTGCCCACCTGGCCTCTGAGTTCCTCACCTGCGCCTCATCTTACAAGGGAGGCACAGTCCCTTCCATACAGGGCCAGCTCTACGGGCATGTGACTTATGCAGTCACACAGGGCCCCATGCTCAGAAGAGCCCCACATTTGGCTTAATGCCCTGCTATCACCACCTTGACATTCCTAATAATTTTGGAAAAAGGCACATTTGTATTTTGTACCTGGCCCTGTGGATTATGTAGGTGGGCCTGCTCCATTAGGAATCACTACTCTGATGAGGGAGACACAGCCTCTGCCTCCACAGAGCCCCATGTCTGATGTAAGAGCATCTGCTCTCCTTCAGGGAGCCTTAGATTGGAGAAAAAGGCATGGCTGCCCTTAGAATGCACACTGATAGGGCACACGTGGACTTTGCCCCTTGTGAGCCCCCAGGCCTATGTAGGAGACCCCATCTGTGCTCTCAGGGAGCCTCAGGTCTGAGGAGGGGGTAAAGTCCCTGCACTTGAAGAGCTCAGAGGTTGGTGGGGAAGGCATGGCCATTGCCATTGGCAAACATGTATTCTGATGGGGAAGACAGAGCCTCTACTAACCCCACAGTCAAATGGTGGAGATACTGCCCTTGGGGGCCCTTGGGACCCACGGCAAAGACCAGACAGACACTCGTTCACATGTGTAGCAGGGTTGGTCCCTGCCGAGACTCGAGGCCATTCAGGGTATGGGGGAGTCTGACCAAGG
>NW_016806811.1:468656-588674 GCF_001698545.2 Rhinopithecus bieti
GGCAAAGACCAGACAGACACTCGTTCACATGTGTAGCAGGGTTGGTCCCTGCCGAGACTCGAGGCCATTCAGGGTATGGGGGAGTCTGACCAAGGGCAGGGCATGGGGACCTGGGTAGACACAGGCCGCTATGAGTGAGCTGCCGAGGAGGAAGAGCTGGGGCCAGGCCCTGGCAGGAGAGGAAGGCAGGCATGTGGGTCCTGCAGGGGTGCACGCTGGCTTGTGAGGGGGTCCTGGGAGGATCAGAAGGATGTTTCAGAGGACCCAGAGAGCATGGTAGAGCTTGGATGGTCCTGAGGGTGGCAGGCCCAGAATAGCAGGGGCTGGTGTTTTCCTGGCAGAGCAGCGTTCGGGCCGGGGCCTTGCCTGCCCAGGGCTGGGGTGCAGCTTGCAGTGGAGGCCGGGAGCGCAGCAGGCCCAGAGGACTAGGACACCTGCGTGAACCCCTAGGACCCACTGAACTCCCTGGGACTGGGTGGGTGTGAGGGGGCCTCACTGGGGTCCTGTGAAGGGGAAAGTGGTGACTGGATGTAGGGCCAGCTGCCTCCCCAGCCACAGGGAGAGCAAGTGGCTTGGCAGCAGCTCCTCTGGAAGCCTTCAGAGCCGAGGGACCCTGGCTCACAGGAGGCCTTTCCCCATGAAGGGAGGCTTCCTGGAGGAGGTGGCAGGAGGATCAGAGCTCTGAGAATGTCTCTGCCTGTCCATCAGCCTGCCTCTTTTTTGGGGTGCACGTTGCCCTCTCAAGGCTGCTAGTATAAAAGGACCCTCAAGAGGTACCCACATTAGAGATGGTGAGGAGAGGTCTCTCTGGTAGGTGACGGGCTCCCCTGCCCTGTGAGGAGCTACAGTGCAAAGGCGAGTGGCAGGCAAGATGGAGCCCTGGAGCCAGCTCCCCCTGCATGAATGTGAGGGCTGTGCCCTGGGGCTGACCCTTCCTTCATCCAGAGCCCGGCTGTGGCCGCTGACTTGCCTCTTACACCTCTCTTTGGCCTGGCAAGGGTGGCCAGGAGTTGGCACCCCAGGTCAGAGCACCCAAGCCTTGGGGAAGCATCTCAGGGTCTTTCCCATGTAGAATCCTGGGCAACGTCTTGAGGAAGCAGCACCCCTGAGTGGTCTGTGAGAAGCAAATTAAATCATGGTCAGAGGCCACAGCCACTGTGCTGCTCTGCCCCTGGAAAGGGCTGGGGGCCGCAGCCTACCCTGAGCTGGCCTCAGCCAGTCCACCAACCACCTGATTCCCAGTGAAGGCTAGGAGATGGACCTCACGGTTAGTGGTGGCTATGGGGCTTGTTTGACCTCGACTGTGAGGCTCAGAGTGTGCAGGGAACTCTCCATGGGGCGACAGGAAGAGTCCTTTCACCAGGAGTTTGGCGACCAGGGGCTGTTGAGGAGGAGAGAAGGGAGGAGGGAGAGATGATGTAGAGAGTGCTTTTGGGAACCAGGGTGAGGGCTCGGTCTGTGGCTGGGAAAAGACTTTTTAACCTCTGCAGAGTGACTGTACGCATCCAGGTGAGGTAGAACTGGGGACTCTGCCATCTGGTCCACCCAGGCCTGCCTTCTCAGCAGACATGTCCCTTAACCAGGCACCCCGGGCACTGTCCCTGCCTGGCTCAAAACCCAGCTCTGTTGGTGCTATGCTCACTGTGCATGATGTAGCAGAGTGAGCTCCAAGATGCCAAGCCCTTCCTCAGGAGCCCTGCCATCGTGGCCATAGCAGCCGAATTGGGGGATGTGTGGCAGATCAGGGGAGGATGGAGGACAGCAGCAGGGGCCTTGCTCCTACACTCCCTATCCCTCATTGCCCCTCGGAATGGCACCTCTGCAGGTCAGGCAGCAGAAGGGAAGGCAGTCAGACACCAAGGGGGACTTCTGGATGGCCCCACCTGGGAATGCATCCTGCACCAGAAATCCAGACATGTGTGGAGTTTCTCCTTCCTGGAAATTGAGGGCAAAGACACCCCCAGGTCCACACCTAGAGCTGGGTGGACCACGTGCCGACATTCTGGGGGGAGGAGGAGCCCTTCCCTTTCTTCCCCAACCTGGGTGCTGACTTCAGGGGTCAGCTCAATCCCCACAGCTGTGTTTGCCTTCTCTGCCCTGGAAGAGCAGCTTCTGCGTGCACCTTTCAGCCCTAGCCCTCAGATCCGTCCATATGGGGAGATGGTAGGGCCCCCACCCAGCTGATCCAGTCCACCTGTGAGGCCAGAGGCGGTGGGAGCCTGCCTGGGCCCACACAGCCACACAGCAGGGAGCAGAAAGCAGAGCTCCACTCTTCCTCTTGCTGCCCACTTACATGAGTGTCATTACTTCATTCATTGATTCAATCAGCCAATAGGTGCTGAGCGTGTGCTGAGCCCAGAAGGCTGTGCCAGGAGCTGATAAATGAGACTGCCCCGGCCCTTGGGAAGGCAGGCAGATCTGGGCAAGCATGTGTCCCCATGCCCTGCAGGGTGGCAGAGGCTGCTTCTGGGACAGGGAGGATGGTCTGTCCTACTGGAGGGTGGGGTGTCCCTAGGAAGACGCCTGACCAGAGACTTGTGGGATGAAGAGGATGGGATCAGGCTGTCCATGTGAGGCAGCTGAGGCTGAGGGCTGAGAAGCTGTGGGTTGGTTGTGGGGACCTCGGTGTCCAGCTTTCTCCTAGGACCCTGCTTTCCCTCTAGGTCTGTGGGTCTGGCCTCTGCATGACCTCCCCTCCCTCTCACCTCAGGGCTGGGGCGCCTCTCAGTCACCCGCTTTTCTTCCTCTGCCTTCTCCTCCCTTCCCTGTCACCTCCACTCCAGAAAGCAGCTTTCATTTTCCCCACCTGCCTCTCTCCTCTCATCCCCCAGCATCTGTTGGGGAAATTGGGCCATTTGAAGAATAAAGGAGAAGGCAGGAGAGAGGAAACTCCCATCTCAGGGCCCAGCCCACAGCTGGGGTGAAAACCTGTTCCTCGTTAACACCCTGAGTAAGGGACCAGAATTGGGGGCGTCATGCTCCCCAGCCTCCCTCAGGGACTAGGAGGGGAAAGGCATGCTGGGAGACGTTAGCTGCAGTGATTGGGAGCAGATGGGAAGGGGGGGTGAGGGGCAGGAACACTGGGAGGAAGCCTGTGAGGGTGGGAGGGAGCATGTGCGGAGGGGCCTGGGAAGACCCTCACTTGACCTCTAGAGTCCTGAGCCCATTATCTGGAAACAGGTCTTCCACAGGGCATCCTTCCATCCAGACTGAAGGGAATTCCAGGTTTGGGGTACGCAGAGGCCTTCGGGAGAGTGGAACCAAGAGCCAGGTCTCTCTTTGGGAGAGCTAGTGGAAGCTCCTGTGTGTGGACACTGGGGGCCACACTGCCCTGGCCCTCACCTGAGACCTTGAGGGTCAGAAGATCCCTGTCTAGGATCCTGGCAGGGGTGAGGTGAGGATGGAGCATACGTTTGGATCTGAACTGTGTACAAGGAAGCCAGGGTCTGCTGGCCCAGAGCAGGAGGGGGACACAGCCTGCAGGGAGCAAGGTGGGAGCCCAACAGAGGGGACATTCTTTAGGGCACTGCTGGCTGGTGACCAGCATTAGGGGTGTGACAGTGGTGGTGATGACAGTGATGTGGAGGATTGAGGTGGCGGTGATGGTGCTGACGGTGACTGTGTGACAGCAGGATGGGGTAATAGCGGTGGAGACATGTCCTTGCTTGGTCCACTTTCATGGGGTTCAGGGGGTATCAGAGGGTATCAGCTGACCCTTCTCAGTTTCCTCTTCAGCACTCCCCATCCACCCATCTCCAGCCCTCAGAAACACCATAGGAAAGTGGCCTCAATTGGAGATCTTAATTTAGAAGCTGTGGAGTTCTGAGTTACAGCAAAGGCAGACCTGTCCCCTGTCCCCACGGGACTCGGCTGAGTGCAGCCCCCACCTGAGTGTCTGTCCTGGAAACAGGTGTGGGCTGAATTGGGCTAGGCCTGGAGAATTTCACTGGCCCAGGTCCCACTCTTCACCCCTGCCTCTATCCTCAGCCCTCAGCCCAGAGCCCATTGTCTCTGCAGAGAGTAGTGACATGGTGTCAAAGTCCCCAGCCATTTTAGAATCCATATGATTGAGGTCCTGAAGGAAGAGGCAGGGCTTGGAATGTAGGGTCAGGACCATATTTGTGTTCCTCTTTGGCCCCAGCTCCTCAGCCAAACACTCCTCCTACCCCACCAAACCCAGGCATAGGCGGGCCCCTGGTCTACACTTCCTGCTCCACGTGGCTTGGACCCAGATTCCTCCTCCAGTCTTTTAATTAGATCCTGCACTCATTAGCTGCCCGAATGCCTTCCAGACACTCGCAGCTGCTCTGGCCCTCTCCACACCTGCCCGTCCAGCTGGGCCTCCCCACACCTGGAAGACATAGAAGCCTCCAGCCAGGGCCCCCAAATGGCAGCCCCTCCCTGTGGCCTCTAACAGCAGGGGCCAGAAGAGACACAGAACCTTCCTCTGAGGGACGTTGGGGGCTGCAGGAGAGGTGCCTCCCCAGCCCTGGCGATGTTGGCCCTTGCAGGGAAGGCTGGGAAGTGAGTTGTGGCCACAGCACAGGAGACAAGAAGTCAGAGGACCCTTCTGACCATAGCCAGAAGAGCCAGTGTCTCCCTATACCTAGGCCCTCCCTGCAGGACCACCCTTTAGAGAACCTGCTAAGGGCTTAGAGTGTTTGCCATCTGTGTGTGGGGAGAGGACAAGAAGGTCTGTGAGAGAGCTCAAAAAGAGGGCTGGAAGAAGCTGTGGCTTTAATCTCAGCAGGCTTCCCTGATGAGGGGCAATTCCTAGAGGATTTGCTGGCCCAAATCATCATTCAGTAAGTGTCAGAGGGTTCAAATCCAGGGTCTTGACGCAGCCTTGAACTCTCTTGTCTCTAGTGGCTGTGCTCTTTCCTGGTCCACTGAGTTGCACCAACTCCTGGGCACCAGTTACATGGACTCAAGTGAATGAATTAATTGAACACTCACATATGAGGAGTACTTGTGAGGAGTCAGGCACTGATACAAGTGCTTGCAAATATGGCCACTTAATCATCACACTAACCCTATGAGATAGGTACTATTACCTGTCCCCCTTCCACAGACAAGAAATAGAATAGTCGAACGGCTCACACACACTCACATGAGTTGTAAGAGGCTAGCAGTGACAGGATCCCAATTCCTGTCATCTCTACTCTCTATCCCCATGCCTGATTGCCTCCTTAGAATACACACTGTGCATGCTACTGTCTGGAGTGGGGCAACAGTGGTCTGGGGCCTTTCCCTCCAGGAACCAATAGGTGCTGGAATTACTGTCACCCCTCCCGGGGAAGATGGGAGATCCTGGCTGCATGGCCAGGGCCAGGCAAAGCAACTTATTTCTTGCATACTCGATGTATAATGTGAAATGGGAAAACTGTGCTTGGAACTGAGCATGACATAGAGAATGGCAGGGCCTCCCCTATCACAGTTCCGATCCCTGCCTGGAAGGATGGAAATATCCACTGCAGCTCAGAACCTCTGCTGCCCCAAAACCCTAGGACGATATTTTTTTGAGTTTTAGATCTTTTTCACTAAGTAAAATGTCTAAGGACCCCAATTTATTAAAACAGGTAAAAGCAGACCTGAGCTGGTTTAGGGCTGGTTTGGATGGGAGTGATGGTGAGGAGGCTGATGCTGGGGTACCTGGCCCCTTAGGGCACCCCCAAAGCACCTTGAACAGCCTCAGGACTCCCCATACTGGGAAGCCATTGTCCTGATGGGACCAACTGAGCATCTTTCGGGGGCAGATGGTGGCCTGGTTGATGTCCCAGCCAGTCCTCTTGAGCCTGACTTAGACCACTCTCCTTCCTCTCATGTGATAACAATTCCAAACTGAGTGAGTTGGCCTGGGGAGGACACATGGAGGTGACAGCATTGAGCTGCAGTTCACTCATATACAGGGAGCAGAGGAGCAGAACAGAGAGAGCCCCCCTAGCCATCCTAGATGTGTGTGTGTGTGTGTGTGTGTGTGTGACCTTAAAAAGTTTTACCACTCGTCCTCCACCCCTCATTGTGTTTCCCCAGCAAGACTCTGGGAGGGGCTGGCTGCCAGGACCAACTCTAAATGTCAAGGCCTGGAAAATCCAACTTGGGGCCATACATTCCTACCCCAGGTGGCAAGATCATGGGGGCAGAGACTGGGGCAGGATGGTGAAGTTAGCCTCTTCACCCCATCCATGTTCTACCGCTGCAGAATAAATCTATGTCTAGTCTGGCCCCTGGGCATCCCAGATCCAAGCTCCTCCTTGGCCATTGCACACATCTTGGTCAACTCAGGCCATGTCATGCCCCTGCTGCTCATGAACCTCCAATAGCTCTCTATTCTCTGACAGTGCCAATATTAGGTCCTCAGCCTAGCACCTAAGTTCCTGCCATGAGCTGATCTCATCCGTTTCATGTAGTCACTCCTGCACCCCCTTCTAGAATCAACCTTCTCTGAGAAACCTTTGAGAACACCAGTGTTTCTTAATACATGGTCTTGTGCCTGGGAAGATGAGCTGTCTATTCATCATGAGTGGGTATATCATATCTGCACACAACTAGATTGAAACCTCTGGAGAATTGAGGATGTCTTCTGATTCAATTGGAGCTGAGTTTGGATTCTGTGTGCCCAGCTCTGTGCAGTTGTGTAACTTTGGGTCACTTGCTTCTTGCTATCTATAATCTATGATTATAGACAGGCATGTTAGTCTGTTCGGGCTAACATAACAGAAGACCACAGGCTGGTTGGCTAGAACAACAGAAATTTATTTCTCATAGTTCTGGAGTCTAGAAGTCTAAGATCAAGGTCCTGTCAAGGTTGGTTTTTGGTAGGTCTTTCTTCCTGACTTTTAGCCGCCTTCTTGCTATGTCTTCACATGGTCTTTCCTCGGTGTGTGCGTTCCTAGAGAAAGAGAGCTCTGGTGTCTCTTTCTCTTACAAGGACATCGGTCCTATGGAATCAGGGTCCCACCCTGCCCTTCATTTAACCTTAATTACTGTCTTAAAGGCCCTATCTCCAAATAGTCACATTGGCTGTTAGAACTTCAGCATATAAATTCTGGTGGTGGGTGGCACAACTCAGTCTATAACAATGGTTTAAAAATGAAGGAAAAGAAAAGACTTCCACGGTTGAGTAAGTTTGGGAAAGGATGAATTCAAACAAATCAAACAGGAATCTTGATGGCAGGTCTTCTCAGAACCTTTCACTGTGAATGACTGGAGGAGATATATAACATGCTGTGTGTTTCTCAAACATTTTGCCTTGGAATTCACTTCTGGTTGATGATCTTGCAGAGCCAGTGTTTTCTGGAGCTCTGTTCGGGACCTGCTGCCCTAAGCAATTCCTGCATAATTTTTTCTAACTTGAGTACCTTACAGACAGGGTCAACATTACTGTTCTCCCCAGAGAACCAGACAGTAACCAGAGAGCTCTTCTTGATTAATACTAGATCTTGAATGAGTAACCTCAGTTTGTGATATTATCAATCCTGCTTGATAGAGTGCTTAAAACTTACAGGTTTCTGTTTTCTTTTTTTTCCTTTTTTTCTTTTTTCTTTTTTTTGGGGGGGAGTCTCCCTTTGTCACCCAGGCTGGAGTGCAGTGGCGCAATCTCAGCTTACTGCAACCTCCACCTCCCAGGTTCAAGCAATTCTCTGCCTCAGCCTCCAGAGTAGCTGCAATCACAGGTGCCTGCCACCACGCCCAGCTAATTTTTGTGTTTTTAGTAGAGATGGAGTTTCATCATCTTGGCCAGGCTGGTCTTGAACTCCTGACCTCGTAATCCACCCGCCTTGGCCTCCCAAATGCTGGGATTACAGGTGTGAGCCACTGGGCTTGGACACAAGTTTCTTCTTTGTGTAAGGTTCCTAATGCCGACTGGCTATTGTACCCTCACTTGGCCCTAAGATCATAGCAGTTGACCTGGATCCCCGGAGGCAGCTCTTTGCCATCATATGGCACCACGTCTTTGTTGCATTTTGGTTGCAGCCTTGCTTGGAGGCTGAGTGATGGATAGCCCTCAGTGGGATAACCCTCCATCTTCCCCTTTGACTTTTCATGCATGATCCCCAAAACACTTTGCTGAAATTGGTACTGCCCAGGAAATGTGGTCCAGGGCCTTGTTACTCCAGGATCTGAGGACCAGCAGCATTGGTATCACTTGGGGGCTTGTTAGATGTATGGAGTCTCAGGTCTCATTCCAGTCCAACTGGGCCAGAATACGTATTTAACAAGCTCCCAGGTGATTTATTGGCAGGTACATTAAGATTTGAGAAGTACTAGTCTGGAGTACTAATTTTTCAGAACCACATGTCATGACCTACACTGGGTTGTGAAAGCAATGTCATGAGTTACAATCAGCGTTAAAAAAAAAAAAAAAAAAAAAAAAAGAGTAGAATTAAAAATATAGGATGCATCAACTTAATAAGGGCAAGTATTTTGGAGGAAAAGTTTGTGTATTCTGGGTTGTGGCATATAATGTGTATCACTATAAAAAAGAAGTTTGAAGTCTAAGGCAAAAGTCTAAGGCACATTCAAGGGTGGGGAGACAGGGGACTGGCTGTGGTGACCTCTGCCTGGCCCCGCCCACCTCTGGCTTCCACCTGGCCTTTCCCCAGCCATTCTGGATGTCTAAGGGTTTCCCATCACTGACCACACACACCTCGTCACCACACCCTGTGGCCCAGCGCCTGGGCTTTGGGGTGTGGTGGGGGAGAGCTGGAACCAAAAAGAATGACTTTTAAAATAGGTTCTCCAGGTTTATTTTTTCCCTGGCTCCTTCTCCTCCCTGCCTTTTCAGCTCTTTGCCCTGGGACTTCTTTCTTCTCCCTCTCCTGTTCCAAGCTAGATGGCAAAGCCAAGTACAGCTCATCAGAGACTGAGTCTCTCTCCCTCCATGCTGTAGATTTTTCTTTCCCAAGAAGCCCTCACTCCATATGGAGAAATCGAAATAACCCAACTGACCCCACGCCTGCAGGGCCATTCCCACCTCTGGCAGTCTGCAGTCAGCCCATGTCTGCCAGAAAATTTATCTGATCTTTGAACCTCGCACTCGCTTGGAGATAAACGTAGGCTACTGCTAAAGGCATCAGCGCTGTTGTAGAGTTGGGGCACGTGGAGGTGAACAGGGCAGGGAGAGGGCAGAAGGCCTTGCAGCAGAGGGGCTGCAAGGAAGGTGCAGGGAGTGTCTGCAGTCATTTCTCCCTCCCTTCGTGCTCATCCCCTGGTTCCAGGCCAAATAGAAATGCCTGAACATCTACCTGGGACAGTCCTTTACTGTCATCATCAATATCATCATCATCATCATCATCATCATCATCATCATCATCATCATCACTACTCTAGATGACATAGGGTGATCATAGTTTCCATTTCCCTCCAACATTTGGAGTTGATACCTGTTCTCTGGGTATACTTATTAATACTACCCCCTTTCACTCTCAAGAGTACTCCAATTTGGATTTCAAATGATTTCATCCCTGTATATAAGAAAACAAAAGAGCCTGCCAAAGGTCACAAAGCTAACAAGCAGTTCAGCTGGCACCAGACCCAAACCACATGCTCCTCCAGGATGCTTCATGGCCTTCCCAAGATGCTTCACAGTCTTCCCAGGATGCGCCACAACCCTCCCAGGATGCCTCGTGGCCCTCCCAGGATGTCTCACAGCCTTCCCAGGATGCCTCACAACCCTCCCAGGATGCCTCACAACCCTGCTGGGATGTATCGTGGCCTTCCCAGGATGCCCCACAGCCTTCCCAGGATGCCTCACAACCCTTCCAGAATGCCTCAAAACCCTCCCAGAATGCCACACAGACTTCCCAGGATGCACCACAATCCTCCCAGGATGCCTCACAGCCTTTCCAGGATGCATTACAACCCTCCCAGTATGCCTCACAGCCCTCCCAGGATGCCGCACAACCCTCCCAGGATGCCTCACAACCCTCCCAGGATGCCTCACAGCACTCCCAGGATGTCTCACTTTCTGCTTTTCTCTCCACCTGGCAGGAAGGATAGTGTAGATCAGTGTGTGATCCTGTGTGCTGAGGTCCTAGACTCCTTTCAGAACTTGAAAGCTAGATAGAGGAAGTCAGTTCACCTTCTAAAAATCTCCCTCAGCCTTCAGGATGGGGTAGAACCCTAAACAGTTTCTGAAGCCTCTGATTTTGCTTCACGGGTGGGCAGGGCTGAGAGGGAGGGATGCAGGATCTGTCCACTGGTGCTGTTGGGTTTTACCCCTCAGGCTTGCTCAGAATCCCACCTGTGGGAAGCCTTAACTTCCTGGAGTAAAAGACACACAGGCTGTCTCTTTCTGTTCTCTGCAAGGGTGTGTGTGGAGGGTGGAATGGGGGAGGTGGACCTAGGAGTTAGTGATGATGTGCGGGCGGAGTGGCGGCCAGAGCTAGTACTTTGCATACTGGCAGTCTTGGGGCCTGGGGACAGGATTTTAGCTGCAGGTGGCATATACTGGCAGTAACTGCCCCTTGAACTTGGATTTGGCGCTGGGGTAACAACTTTGAGGCACAAGGCCACCCCAAAGGCTTCTGAAATTTTCATTTCTCCAGGCCACCCATGGGCACTGAACTCCTGACAGGCCTCTGGCTCTGTTAGTGATTCTGTCCACAGACAGAGGAGGCCTGGGATCTTGTCCCACTGAACCCAAGCCCTGAAGCTTTGCTGGGAATCTGCCACATCCAGTCTTAGGAGTGTGTAGGAAACATAGGTGAGGGCGCACTGTAGGGAGTCTCCCACAGGGAGAACACTGCTGCTCAGGGATGGAAGAACATCTAAAAAACATACACACACACACCCAGATGCACACATATAGACACACCCAGAAACATAACACGTTCACAAATACTCACATACCTCATACAGGTCTACATGCACACCAAATATTCACATGCATACAGGTGCCTTCTACACACTCTCCCATCCATGTTTATGGACAGGTATATCCATGCACCCATGGAAACACATAATCATGCACACACTCATATCCACATGCATGCACATCGACATGTGGATACAATTATTCACACACTCTGCATAAGAGGTACTCATATGTGCAAGTTCCCTTGGCCAGTCATGCAGGAATGGGGAATGGCCCCCTGACATGAAATAATGGGGGTCCAGAGCTCTGAGAATAGGGACTGTATATGGAGAGCATCCTGGTTCTCAGGAACCTGGAGGCTCTGGAATACGAAAGTGGGAAGAAGCTTGGAGCAGAGGCACAGCGGAGAGTGTGGGGGACAGCATAAGCCAGGAACCCTCAAACCAGGCTCCCATTTCATTGTCCATACCCGCTGTCCCAAGGGATGAGCCTCTCCTTGATCCTTTGGTACCAAACCCATTTCTTCCTGACTTATTTAGAGAGAGATAACAGATAAGCTACAAAAGGAAATCCGAGTCAAATTGACATGACTTCTCCCCAGCAATGATGTATGCAAGAAAACAGTGAAACTTTATTTGAAAAACTCCAGGCTGGTCTCCACTGAGTTTTGCTGGAGGAAGGACAGGGCAGGTCCTGCATCCACTCTTGGATTGAAAGGTTGGAGAAAGACACTCTTCAGTGACCCTCTTAGAAGACATTTCCTGCCCATTTCAAAGATCTTTGAAAAGCTAAGTGGAGCAGTCAGATCAGCTTCCTAGGGTGGGTGAGATTGCAGGTGGCAGGATTAGAGTAAGCAGAGAGGAGAAGGAGGCATGCCTGGCGGGGAACTGCACTGCAAAGATCCACAGGCCAATAAGCTGGTGTGCTGGGCAACTGCGTGGCCTCTTTCTGGTGTTCTGGATGCTGCTTTGAAGCCCTCTTGCCTGGGAGACTGATTGCTGCAGGTGGCCCTGGGTTTGCACAGGACAGATCCTCATTTTTCTGGCACATGTGGCTGTCACTCAAGTAGAGCCAGACTGACACCTGTGGGCCCTGTGAGGCTTGTGATGGCATGGTCCATTCCACTAACCCTGGTCAGAGGTCAGGGGTCAGTCTGTGATCCAAGTCAGGGTGAGTTTTGTAGCCAGGGCAGGATGAGTCTTTGGACAAGGTCAGTTTTGTGGCCAGTATCAGAGGTTAGTCTTGGCCAGGACTGGAATCAGTCTGAGTCAGTTTCAGGATTGGTCTGTGGCCACGGTTGTGGTCAGTCTGAGGTCACACTGATGTGACCAGAATTAGGGCTGAGTATGGCTGGGAAGCAGTTGGTCCTCAGTGTAACTGGTGTGGATGAGACTTGCAGTGAGGCCCCAGCTCATGAAAGGTCTCCCGCCCATTCCTCTGATGGAGACTCTTGCCATATCTTGATGTTAGCACCTCTCACTTCCAAACTCCTTGGCGAGGTCTGGGGCAGGGGACAGCAGGGCTCCCAGGCCATGTGTCCCCAAACTGGATGGCCCTAGCTTCTCAGTGGCAGGACTCCTGCCTATGGCGTCAGTCTGAGGGGCCTTGGGAGGACTATGGCAGATGGTTTTCCTGACTCTGGGCTTGACACCTGGAGGCCAGGCTTTGTTCTGTTTTCCTGGCAATGTGGCCCATGGCTAGGGCTCTTCAGATCTGAAGAGCTGACTGTGGACTCTGTGTAAGCCTTTAGCAAGGCTGGATGACAACCTCATCCTCTGAAATAACCAGGAACCTCACTCAAGGTCATTTCTTTGCCTAAGGAAAGGGGCAACCAAGCAGCTTCTTTGCTTGAAGCTCATGCCTTTTAATGTGCTGTTCCAGAAGGAGAAGCAGGGACAAGGGGCTTGGAAGGCGGCGTACAGTTTCAACTTCTTCTGTCTTCCTGGCATGTGGCTTATGATTGTGAATGATCCTGTCTGCGTTTACTTATTTATTTTACATTGCTCCCATGCCATTAAAGTGTAACCCCCAGGAGGAGGGACTTTGTTGTCTTGCTCACTACTGTATCCTCAGTGCCTAGCAAAGGACTTGATATGCATTAGACACTCATTGCATTGCTGCTGAATACATGAAAGAATGCATGTTTTACTTCTCTCTGTCTCTCCTTCTCTCTTCCAAGTATTCACTGTGTCTTGTGGTTTCTGTTTCCTATTGATGTCTTGGGACTACCTACCTCTCCCTACCTCCTACCTCCATCAGCTGAGTTCAGGCTGCTGCCATTGTTCCCCTGGATGTTCACAGTGCCTCTTAAGTGGCACATCCCATCCAAGCCCTCTCCCATCCACTCTCCATACTGTGGCTTGAAGGATCTTTGTAACATATAAATGGATCAGGCTACCACCTGGTTAAAACCCTTCAGTGGCTTCCTATTGCCCTCAGAAGTTTCCTTAACACAGAGTCCAAGGCATAATTTGGCCCCTACATACTTCTCTAGCCTCCTCCTGTCTCTCTCGTCTTTTCTTATCTCTCTGTCTCATTCTGAGCACCAGCCAGGCTGCCCTTCTTTCACATCCTCAAAGAGCCCCCCTTTCTTGCAGTTGGAGCCCTTTTATATACAGGGGTCCTGCCTGGAGTCCCTCACCCCTCTGGCCCCTGCCCCCCAGAGGCTCTCCTGACCCCATCCCCTGGCTAGGCTTCCTGTACGTCCCTCATCTTCACGCTCTCCTTCTCAGCACACTTGATTCTGAGCATCTACCAGAATAGCTCCTGGGTCTCATTCCCTCCGATATGCACAGTGCTGCCTGGCATATTGTGGGCTCTTGGGACATCTTTGTGGAATGAAGGGCCAGTGTCTGACATTGGGACCCCAAAGGTGGCTGCACCAACCCTGCATGCTGCAGCCCCTTCCCCTACACAATTGCAGAAACCTTAACAGCCGCAGCTTGGGGAGGTTCAGCAGTTCCTCTCTGCAGGGTCCTTGCTGAACTGACATACAGTACCTGGCCCGACTATCAGGAACAGCGATGGGGAGGGTTTGGCACATCTTACTTTCTGAGTTGGAGGAGTGTGCCACTACTTCCCATAAGGGCACATCCAAGGAGGATTCCCCCGGATTGGAAGGAGGCTGAAGGCAGGATTGGTGGAAGTATGATAAGTGTGGATCATATCCTGCTTAGACAGAAAGTGTTGGGCTTTGTGGGATTTGGAGGCACAGGCAGTGAGGATAGTGAGGAAGACAGGGATGGTCTCCTCAAATTCCCCATGGGACCCTGATGACTTCGGCCAAGGAAGGACTGGCAGAAAAGTAGTACAGCTTGGTGACCTTGGGAGCTTGGGGACATACTTGGGTATGGATGGGGTCTCAGGGGACAATGGCAACAAGGGCTGGGGTGAGACTTCTTCAGGTGGCTTACAGGTGAGTAGACATGGAGGAGGAGGAGGCTTATTCTCAGCCACAAGTGAGATGCTCCCTGGGACCTCCAGGGAGTGCAGGAGACACCACCATGCAGAGGGGCTGAGATCTGGAGCTGTCTGCCTTGTTTACCACTGTCATAACTCCTTAGGTGGGCACATAACGGATTCTCTAAGTCTCAGAACTCAGAACCAAGCTCTGGCCCTGAAGGAGCAACTTGAGGGACCCTGAGAGGAAACTGATAGGTGCAGAGAAAGATTCGCGACACCGTCAGCCCAAGCAGCTTGCGTGGCCAGGATCCTTCAGGGGAAGGAGGGGGTATGGGTAGGGAGGTCCATGGCTGCCATCTCTGAGGCCCCCACCTAGGTCAGGCCCCTGGCTTGCTTCAGAGACCCCTCTTGGCTCTGGACTTCAGAACTTTCCATTTCTCTCATTTCCATTTCTGACTTGAGGCCTCTAGGAGAAAAGGCCTCAGTGTCAGTCCTCTGGGGATTGGAAGGTGTCTGGGGTCTTGACCAGCTCATTTGGGGAAGGAGATAACCTCTGTTATCCACCTCAGGGCACAGCCACGCTTCCTGCATCAAAGTGGCACTTCCAGAAGACGCTGGCAGAACATCGGTTTGTCTGCAGACTTCTCCTGAGCCTTGGGGTCCATCGTCACCAAGGCCCCTCAAGTCCCTCCCCTCCAGGCCTCTGGCTGTCACTTCCTTTGGGAACAGGAGATGCTAGCTGATTTGGGAACTGCTCACTGCAGAGGAGTCTGGCACTGTGTCCGGGTCGGCAAGGCTATATTTAACCGGCTATATTTGCTGTCCCACACACTTGTCCCAACCCGGCCCCGCCCGCCACCCCTCCCCCTCAGCAGCCCGTCCTGCCCCACTGGGGCCGCGCCGTCCTTGCTCACCCTGCTCCAGCTGTGCAATTGTGGTCTGGGCCACAGGCTATTTTTTGCTTGGTGCCAAAGATTATTCAGTTATCAGGAATGTGTGTTTAAGTGGCCATCTCCGGAACAAGGATTATAAATAGGAACTTGGGGTCAAGGCCTGGGCCCCAGTGTCCTCCTTCTCTTTGTCCCAGTTCCTGTCCTGGCTCCAGGATTTTACTTGGGGTGAACACCATGAGGCCATGGCGAGGTTGTCTGGAGGAAAGGACCCCAGGCTGGGAGGTCAGAGGTCCAGGACTAAGAACACTTCTGACAGGCAAGTCACCTGATGTCTCTGGGACTTGCTTTCTCCATCTGGACAATGGGGAGACTCAGGCTCATTCACTGAATGGCAAACAGGTGGTGAGTTCCGGCCAGTCTGTGGAGGGAAATATAAGACAAATGGCTATCTGGGAGGAGGAATTATCAAACTTCAAATCCCAGGTCTTTCTGGGAAATAGATAGGCAAGAACTAGTCTCGGGAGTAAATGCGTAACAGTTCAATTTGCTTTTGGGGAGCTCCCAGTCTTTTGATGGGACTGTGCCTAGGTTTGATCTCAGCACCAAGTGGCCTAAGCAGGATGAAGTGGGCATATTTGGTCACAGGTACCCAAGATGAGGCTAAATCTTTCTCCTGCAAGATGAGGGCTGTTTCCCAAGGCGCCAGTTTTCATGGAGAACAGGCCCAGGTCAGAGGCCTTGACCCCAGGCTGTTTGGTTGGTGTGTGTGGGCAAGGGTGCCTGGTGAAAATGGTTAGGCTGCTTCCTGGTGATCAGTGGCTCCTCCTATCCTGGGGAGAGCCATCTTCTCATGCCCCGGCTTGGGAAGCGTTGCCTCTTTTTCCCTCCATCAGGGGAGGGTAAGGAGGGATGTCAGGGCTCCACCCAAATGCTGGGGTGGGCCAGGCCCTGGGGGCTCCATACAGCTGCCCTGGGCTCCTCCCCATGCTCCTACCTCTGAAGAGGGTGGTGCAGGGGAAGGACATACTGCCATCCTTTCACCTCAGTTTCTCCACTGTCAAATGGCAGAAATAATGTACAGCCTCCCTCTGTGGCGTTGTTAGGTATGAGAGTGATCTAAAAGGATATTCAATCATTCATTATCACAATAAATGAGAATGACATTCTGAGCAGAAAGGCATTGGTTGACCTGAGGGGTCGCAGCTTCCCAATGTCACCAAACTTGGCCAAACCCCAGCAGTCCTGTGGCTTCAATCCCCATACACTGTGTCTCAGTTTTCCCCTTGGGTGCAGACGCTCTCATGTGTTCTCCTCACCCAGTGGTCTTTCTCACCCTTCCCCTTCACTCTGGTAAATCTCAGGCCTGGATGACTGATTGATCTGGGACACAACTATGGAGACCTCTCCTCCACCCATTCGGAATCTCTAGACTCAGTAGGAACTTAGCTCTTCCCCCTATTCAGGTAGGGCCAGTACCTGTCCCATACTCTGTCACAAGGAAAGGACTGAATTGCCAGCTATGGCATTGTACCTGCAGCTCCAGCCCTTGTTCTGGGGCCATTGATGTACACAAGGGCCTCTTCTTTCTGGTAATATTGGTACATTAAATGTGTACTGTAATGAAATGAAATTGACTTTTATATCTTCGTAAGACTTTTCATTTAAATTTTCGAGTAAGATAAAAGATTCTTTGACAGACTACGTTTTGGATTTTTTTCTCTCTCTTTTTTTTTTTTTCCTTTTTGTGGAGAACGGGGTCTCACTATATTACCTAGGCAGGTCTCGAACTCCTGCGCTCAAGCTACCTGCCTGCCTCTGCCTCCCTGAGAGCTGGGATTACAGGTGTGAGCCACCGCGCCCGGCGGATTTTTTAAAAAAGTGGCCATAAATGGGGTAGTGGGGCCCTCCCTAGTGGAGGTGAGAATTGGGCAGGGATCTGTTCCCCAGGCTGGGAATGCAGAGGGCTCCACAGTGGATGACCAAGCTAGCTGCCTGGCATGGGAGAGTTGTGGACATGGCAGGCCCATGGAGTGTTTCCATGACAGGCTCTAGGGGAGTCCTTGCTGGGTCATTGCCAAGGGCGTCCTTTGCGTTTTCCTCTGGAGGCTGTTCAAGCTTGGTTTGACAATTCTGAAAGTCCTAGGGGACCTCCGTCTATCTCCACAGGCAAGAGCAGGTGCCATCAGAGGGGATTTTCCCTTCGTATTGGAGAATGGGGTGGGTAATCAGTAGAGAAAGAGAGAGACAGAGAGAGGACATGCTCAGCTTATTCTAGATCCCTACTTCCCAGCTGGCCCCAGGTCCTGGCTGCTCCTCAGCCAACTCCTGGGGCAGTTTTGTGGAAGAGAATGTGGACTTGTGCTCAGCAGCCACCAGGATTCAGTCATGCATAGCACTGGATGGAGACAGAGGTTGAACAGTTTTGAATAGTTTTCTCTGAGGGCTTAGCTGCCATCTCCCTTTCCTACAAGGTCAGCATGACCCCCAGACGAGAACCTTCCTCAGCCCCCTATCCTGTAGTTCCCACAAAGAAGAAGTGATTTCTTTTCCTTTTCCAAGGTGAATGCTTTCCTCATTCCTTGGCTTTTGGCTGTATCACTGCAATTCTGCTCTCATTGTCAGGCTGCCTTCTCCTATTTTCTCCTCTCTGTCTCTGTCAGTCCGCGCTGGCAGTGTTTCTGCTGGAATAACAGCCTCAAGCACCCTGCTTTGGTGACCTAGCCTGGGCCTTCCTCCCCTCCTGTCAGGTCCACAGCTTGGACTCACTGCCCTCAACTGCCTACTTTGGATAACAGGTCTTTACCTCGGCCTTGTGCTTCCCCACTGGCCTGGTGGCCCCTCTTTTCAAATAAGGTTGAGCCATGTTCCCAAGGCTAGCACTAGGGACAAGGAGAAATGGTGCCAGCACAGGCCTGCCCCGGAGCCCCTGGAGGTAGGGCCAAGATTCTAGACCTGGGTCACCTGCCCATAGGCAAGTCGGCCCTTTGCACGCAAAGGCAGGATCAGGAAACTGGACTATTTTTACAACAGCTCTATGGGGTGGGCATTGCCATTACTGGTTTATGGACGAGGAACCTGAGGCTCAGAGAGGAACAGATGGTGACCTGAGGTCACATAGCCAATAACAGAGCCTGGACCGAAAAGCCGATGTTGCTGCCTGCCCCCCGGCCTCCTTCACTGTAGAGGTATAAAGAGCCTTGTTGAAAGGCTACTGCCTCCAGCCCCAGGACCACCCTAAGACCTGGGCAAGAAGGACCTCATGCCTTGTGGCACTCTCCTTGAAATCTAGGTTTCTCTCTGTAGCTGGAACTGACCAGGGCTGGCAGTGCCATCCAACTGGGGCACTCTGAGCTTGAACTGGCACCTGTGTGGGCCCCAGTCCCTGTTTCTCCTCCTTGAGGTACCCTCTGACACTCAAACCCATGTGTGAGGTTGACTAGATGTACCAAGGAGCAATGGGCCTCATGCCTGTGCAGTCATCTTGGGGCCACATAGCTGGACTTGGTTCCTGGCAGTCAGTCTGGTGAGTGGATTGCTCCCCTGGCTGGTGAAGAATTTTTTATGTGGGATCACACGAAATTGGGCTTCCAGAATGGTGCTGACATGCTGATTTTGAATGACTCAATTGTTTATATAGACAGCAGCCTGGCAAAAAAATATTTGCCCAGGGTCCCATTCACTCTAGGGAAGGCTCTGTCATCTCCCTGACATTAAGCCATCCTGCTGTATTGTTGCTTATTGTATTGAAATTGATTTTCCCTTTGTTGCTTTGAAACCTCTTTAAAAAGACCTACACTAAGGGAGATTTCCCAAATTCCCTTTATTACCCCCTCCCCACCATGTTTCACAATCCTTAGATTTTAAAATTGAATCCAGATCTGACTTCCAGGCCCTAGTTCTTCAGCTAGAACAATATCCCTTTGTGCTGGCCTCAGTGGACAGTGCTTAGCCCCGTTCGACCTTTAACCTTCTTGCAAAAAAGCAGGAGGCCCACTTACACCCTGGGATTTCCAGGAAAACAAAGATGTGATAAAACCTGCCAGAGATCACATAGTTGTCCAAGGAGGTTTGGGATTTTCAACTACAGTTATTATTTTCACCTTGATATGGGGCACTCTGGGTTATCCGTGGAGGCTGTGGTCAAAGGGACCCCATGGGGCAAGCATCCTTTGCTCTTGATAGCCATTCCTCTTCTCTCTCTGTAGCCTGCTTGCCCAGTCCTGACCCCCTGGCTTCTTTCTAACACATGCCCTGGCCTGTGCTCCCCAGTGAAGTTGGGATGAGGACTTGGAATGGAACAGCCACTGAGGGCCCTACATCCAGGGAGTGGTTGTCCCCTGGTAGATAGAGGTGAATGGACCATCCCTCACTCCGGGAGGTCAATGCCGTGAACCCATATTTCCTTCCCAGCAGCATCTGCCCTTGGGCCCCTCTCTGAGCCTCTTTGTCTCTCTCTTCTCAGTGGGGCTGTCAAAAGCTGAGCCTCACAGATTGTGACTAATCACTAGCAGATTTTTTTTCCATCCAAGAAGAAGAAAAGCTGAAGGAGATGAAGAAAACCCCAACAGTGAATAACTCGGAAGAGTTTCCAACATGTGGGTGTTTTTCTGGGACCAAAGATCAGGAAGATTCCAAATGTAAACAATCCCAAAATAACTCAGCTCTCTCAACCCCAGGCATTCCCAGGACTGGATGTCCACACTCCTTTTCTTTCCCTCAGGGAATCCAAGGTCAGGGAGAGGTGGCAGGGCTTGTGCATTGGGAAGAGTTGCTGGGGACTTCAGGCAAAGTAAAGGGTCTGCCTTTACTTTGTAAAGGCAGGGATTTAGTCTTATTCATCAGATAACAGTGATTATCTCTTTGTTTGAGAGAGGGGCTTCTTCCTGTCTCATTAGACCAGATTGTCCTGGGATTAGAGACCATGACTATGTCTTTTTTTTCCTTCTCAGAGTCATATCCTATTGTGCTTAAACCAAGCTCCTGAGATTTCTTGCCAGCATAATGTAATGGAAAGAACATGGACTTTGAAGTCACACAGGGTTGGAATCTTGGCTCCACCACTTATTAACTGTGTGGCCTTGAGTACATTATTTAGCATCTGGGAATCTCAGTTACCTCCTTATAAAACTGGGGCAATGATTCTCACCCAAGAAGATCCCTTTCTAACACACCTAGTATGATGTCTCTTGTTTAGAAAGGGCTCAACGCATGTTCCCTGTCCCCCTGTCTCTACCCATGAATGTGACTTGAGCTGCAGAAATCAGTAGCTTCTTTTCCACCACTTTCTTTTCTGAAAGAAGAGTGTATGCGTTCAGATGTGGAAATCACTTCTTTATGTTACTGAAAATCACTATGGCAACTCATGGGAGAAGGATATATTCAATATAGAATGTAAAACATCTTTCTAAAGGAGATAATGCTGGAGGATGGTGGAAGTCTTGGTGAAAATGATGGAGGTGATGACTGTGGAGTTGATGGTGAGATAATGATGGTGAAGAGAATGGTGGTGGTGGCAGAAGTGACCATGGTGATAAAAATCATGGAGGAAATGATGGAGAAGGTACATAAAGTGATGGTAGAGGTAGTGGTAAAAGTGGTAATGGAGGCTATGATGCATGTAATGGGGAAGTAAAGGTGAGGATAGTGGTGGTGATGGGTGGTGATGAAGGCTATGTTAGAGGTGACAATGTTTGCTTGTTTAGGATGATGAATAAGTTACACTTGATTTGGTGTCATGGTGAGACAGGGTGATTTGTGATCAGAACTACCTCAACCCAGTCTTCCACTCCAGTAGATAAAGGCACAAAGAAGGCAGGCAAAGCAAGGTAGAAGAATCTTTATGATTAACTGTTACTTTGGCCCTGAACTACAATAGAGAACATTAAACTTCTTAATTGTAGCTGATTGAACACACATGTTTATTTTGGCTACCTCCAGAAGCCCCACTAAAATGTCACTAATACAGTTTTTTTAAAGGCATAAACCCACAAGGAAAAAGAGAATGGGAAAGGAAACATCAGCAAATAAGAGAAGCTAACAATTTGGAAATGAGAAAGTACACGGATGAGTGGTATCTGACTTAGCAGACCACAGAAAACTGAAACCCAAGACTGCAAGGGTGTGTGGGTAGATGGTAGAAACCAACAGGTAGTGAACTATTTCTAGCCACAGAATCCTACAGAGGCCTGGGAGTTGGAGGCACCAGTTACCTCTAAAGGCACAGATTCAGAGTGCGGCTGAAAAATGGGAGGGTTGATTAGAAGTTTTTTAAAGAAGCAGTAAGAGGCCGCGCATGGTGGCTCACGCCTGTAATCCCAGCACTTTGGGAGGCTGAGGCAGGCAGATCATGAGGTCAAGAGATCGAGACCATCCTGGCTAACATGGTGAAACCCCGTCTCTACTAAAAATACAAAAAATTAGCCAGGTGTGGTGGCACGCACCTGTAGTCCCAGCTACTCAGGAGGCTGAGGCAGGAGACTTGCTTGAACCCAAGTTGCAGTGAGCTGAGATCGTGCCACTGCACTCCAGCCTGGGTGACAGAGCGAAACTCCATCTCAAAAAAAAAAAAAAAAAAAAAAAAAAAAAAAAAAAAACAGTAAGAACCTCCCCATCCCAGATGTATTCCGTTACTCTGTTCATTCAAGTAAATATCCCTTCCCAGGACCAGAAAGGTTCTGGGCACAAGGGCAACAGGCACAGTTAAGGGAGGAGTGAGGAGCCAGTCTGAAAACTAGGATAATAAGGATAAATTTGTTTTCTGAAAGGTGAGGCTCTTAGCTCTCTTCTCATTCAAATCCCAGAATACTGGTAGCCAGGTTAATATTACATGAGCAAGACATTAGAAGAAACTTTCCTGGGAAAAGTTTTCTCAGAAAAACTTCTGTTGATTTTCCCAAGAGAAAAGACTTGCAGTTGTTGACATTTGGTCTCCCGGGGAAACTGTGAGCCCACTCAGCCACTCAATGGTGAAGCCCACCTGTTGGTACCTTTCTCTCTTCTCCTCCCACCGCTTTCAATCAAGATTTTAATGCCTCACACTTCGACGTAAATGGGGACCTAATAATTACTTGACATTTAAGAAAGCCCTTCAACACAAAAGGCAGAGATCAAAACAAAGAGGAAAAAGGACGGTAAAGGAAACAATGAAAAAAGCAGCACAGAAATTACAATGAACATTTTCAGAATGATGAAATGAGGTGAAGTTACTTTTATTTTTAATTTATTATTATTATTTTTTGAGACGCTGTCACCCAGGTTAGAGTGCAGTAGCGTGATTTTGGCTCACTGCAACCTCTGCCTCCCGGGTTCAAGTGATTCTCCTGCCTCAGCCTCCCTAGTGGCTGGGATTACAGGTATGCGCTACCACATCCAGCTAATTTTTTATATTTTTAGTAGAGATGGGGTTTCACCATATTGGCCAGGCTGGTCTTGAACTCCTGACCTTGTGATCCACCAGCCTTGGCATCCCAAAGTGCTGGGATTACAGGTGTGAGCCACCACACCCAGCCCATTTCTAATTTTTTTTAGAAGACAAGGTCTCACTCTGTTGTCCAGGCTGGAGGGCAGTAGTTCCACTGTAGCTTATTACAGGCTTGAACTCCCGAGTGCAAGCGATCTTCTCACTTCAGCCTCTTGAGTAACTAGTACTACAGGTTCATGCTACCATGCCTGGCTAATTTTTAGATTTTTTTTTTGTAGAGATGGGGTCTCGCTTTATTGCCCAGGCTGGTCTTAAACTCCTGGCCTCAAGTGATCTTCCTATCTTGGCCTCTCAAAGCACTGGGATTACAGATGTAAGCCACTGTACCCAGCCAATGTCTCTCTTAAATGAGAGCCAAACGTTATATTTTTTAAAGGAACAGAAAAAAGAAATACAAACATAACATTCATATTTGATTTAAAGATCAAATCAAAACAGAAGAAGGGTTGGAAGATAAAGTCAAGACAAATTCCCAAAAGGTAAAACAAAAGTACCAAAGAAATGGGAATTGACAGAAAAAGTTAGATTATCAGTCTAGGAGTGGGATTCACAACTATAAGTCCTAGAGAGAAACAGAATAAAGGAAGGAGATGAAATTACCAAAGGAAAAATATAACAAATTAACTAGAACTGTAAAATATGAATTTAGAGATTGAAAATTTTCTATGGGTACATGACAAGCTGAATTAAAAACATCAACCAAACCAAGAAACCGTTCAGCCAAAGACACACTGCAGTGAAATCTCAAAACTCTGGAGACAAAAACTTTAACAGTTATAGAATGAGGAAAATAGTTGATTTACAAATGATTGGGAGTCAGAATTGCATAAAAGTTCTCAACAAGTACCATATAAGCTAGAAGAAAATAAACAATGCTTTTATATTCTGAGGGAAATGCTTTCCAAAGCAGAGTTCTATACCCAGCCAAACTAACAATTGAGTGTGACAGTAAAAATAAAGATAATTTTAGATATGAATGATCTTTATAAACTACTTTCTAAGCATCATTTTTTAAGGAGGATATTGACAAATGTTATCCATTTTGAATTAGGAAGTAAACCAAGGAAGAGAAAGGAATCAAAGGACCTAACAATCAGGATAGAGTGAAAGGGAAGTCTGAGAATCACGGAAGGAAAATTTCAGGATGAGAGTCATCCAAATATATATAGAACAATCAGTCAGATGGGCCATAAGGATGGAGGACTCATCAGGAAAGAGATCCACAAGAAAAAAATGGAACTGACTGCAATGTACAGCCAAAGGAAATTTTTAGTTCTGTTGGACAGTTTGGGAATGAATTGGTAAATGATCCATGGACAATTGAGCGAATGGTAAAACAAGGCAACTACTAACTCCTAGAGAACGAAAGAGTTGTATAAGAACCAAAAGGGGCTCAATTGTGAATGATAGTCATAGTCATATAGTAATAGTAATGCAAAGCCTGAATATGGCTGTGATCAATATCAATATCCGTGTGTGTGTGTGTGTACACGTTAGGGGGTGATATGTGTGGGTAAGTGGTAGTGCAAGAGAACTTAATCCTCATCGTCCGTAAGCATCTAGATCAATACTTATTGATAGGTCAAAAGATGAAATCTAAAGCTGAAAAATGCAAAAATACCATATTATCATGTCACTTAGAAATATGGAAATAAAGAATACAAGAAAGAGTTAAAACAATTCAAAATGTTTGCCTCAGGAGAAGAAGACTCAGAAGTGAGCAGGATTGGAGCAGAAGTCTGATGTTTTTTATTATAACCCTTGTAGAACATTTTACTTTCAAAATATGTACATGTATTACTTTGATAAAATAAAGATTTAAATAGAATATAAAAATGAGAACTCTAGTGAGCCATGCTAGATTATGTGGAGAACATATTGACCAAATAAGTCAGTCCAAATGGCTCAGAACCAAAATCAGCTAAAAGACCTGCTCCATCTACTGTCTCTAGGTCCAAACCCAAGTCTTGGATATGTCCACGCTCACCAGAAAGCCACAAAAGGGAGCTTAAGAAACACAGAAACATCTTGCATTTGCTCCATTGCTCTGGCCTTTCCAGGACCATGTGGCTGCCACATGGGAGAGAGAGGAGTGGGGAGAAAAGGTTCAAGCCAAAAGCCTTCTCACTGGGGGAGCAGTCCCCAGCCCTCATACTTCACCCATGTGGGCTAGACATTTAGTCTGGCACACTATCTCTTCAGCACAGTGCACCATAAGCTCTTTTCAGACCTGAGTAAGCATTGCCATCCTCCTCCTTGAGGGTAGGACAAGGGGGAAGGGAGAGCTGTGAATGACTCCTAGAATCTAACAGTGATGGTGGCAGTGAAGTTGAAGGTGATAGTGTGATGATGGAGTTGACAGAGGTGGAAAAAGTGGCAATGAAAGTGGGGGTTTTTATGAGAATAAGAGAGGAAGTGACAGGAGAAGTGATAGGCAGTGATGGAGCCAGTGATAGTGAAAATGATATTGATGATGATGTTGGAGATAATGGTGAAATAGTTACAGTGCTACAACAAAAGTGATTGTATTAGTGATGATAGAGGTGATAGTGGCAGCAAAGGCAGACATGACAGAGGAGGTGCTACTAGCATAGACAGTGGAGGTGATATAGTGGCAGTAGTGGTGGTGGTTTGGGAGAGATGGTAATAATGGGACTGATGGCAGTAATGAGGGTGATGCAAGGGGAGGGGTTAGGAATAAGGATAGATTTGATAATTACGGCAATGAAAGTGAAAATGAGTGGTGGTACTGAGTGATGACAATGATGGGGATGGTGGGAGTGATTGCAGAATTGTTGTTGAAAGTGGTAGTGGTGGGAATGTTGGCAAAGATGATTGAATTTCATAGTAGTGGGGATGGTGGAATTGGAAATGATGGCAATGATGGTAGCTGCAGCAATGACAGACACTATTGTAAACATGAGGATATTAAGATCAATGACAGACATATATGTAGGGCATCTAAAGTCATTAGTTTAGACAGGCTAGATTATGCTGCAGTAACAACCATCTCCCACATCTTAGGGAGTTTGTGCAGCAAAAGTTAAATCCTCATACAAAATGTTTAAAATAAGTTAGAAGGGGGACCTGCTCTCATCGTCACCTATGGACCTGTGCTGATGAAGGATCCAATTCGGTGTGCTCTTAGGGTCACCATTGCAGTAAGGAGAGAATGTGATGAGTTATGCACTGTTTCTCTGTTGGTCAGCTTAGACTAGGTTATAGTGTGGTAATGAAAGACTCCAAAATTTCTATAGTCTTTACCAACAGAATTTCTCACTCACACTCTCTGGACACTGTGGGTTGGCTGTACTGTGCTCCTCATCAGTTTCACTCTGGGATCAAGGCTGATGGTTCAGCCTCCATCTGTAAGTTTGCCAGTCTTGTGGCAGATGAAAAAGAGAATATGGTTAAACATGTGCTGGATTTTCAAGCCTCTGCTCAGAAGTGACACGTATCATTTCTGCCTACATTTTATTGGCTAAAGCAAAACTAATTTCAGAAGAGACAGAGAAATACAATCTTCTTAGGTGCCTGGAAAGAGGATAACTGGAATTTTTGTGAACTCTCTAATGATTATGATAGGCACTGTTTGCTTATGGAGTGGGGGACGTAGAAAGAGCAATGGAGGAATTACAGAAGGCTGGTATGGTCATGGGGGAGGAACTTGGCCAATGCGGAGGGGCTTAGGGATGAGGGGAAAACAATTTAGAGAAAGGAAACACCAGGAGCAAGAGACAGGACAAGTCATGGCAAAGTCCACAAACCTGCTTGCCATCATTGGTCCTTGGTTTTTCTGGTATTTCTGGTTTCCCAGAAATCCAACAGATTCTGGGAACGTTTGTTTGGAGCACAGGATTCACTGAAAGAAGCAGCAGACGACAAGGATGGAAAAATTGGTAGATCCGGAACATGAAGGGGATTCAAATGCCATGCTCAGATATTTTGCAACATAAACCATAAGTAAAATGCACCATAGTTAAATAACGTTGGGGAATGCTCTATGCATTGTCCCCCTTTTGTACATTGGTTCTCTTTACATCAGAAAGCTCTCTGGTGACAACACTGCAGTCCTCAATACATGGCTTCCAAAGTCACCCCAGGTGTCAACATCCTGGTCAATGGGAGGAGAAAGAACAAGGAATGGCCCATGGGAGGTTATTAATAGGCCAGGCCAGGAAGTGGTGCATATCACTTCTACTCAGCTATCACTGGAGATAACTTAGTCACATAGATGCACCTAATGACAAGGGAGGCTGGGCAGTATAGTCTGAATGTTTGCCCAAATCCAGAGAGATGAGATTTTGGAGGACAAGTAATGGTCTCTTCATGAAAACACCCTCAAATCTTTGAAGGACTTGAATGTGAACAAGGGCCAAAACTTTCTGAGTATTGCTTCAGAAGAGAGAAACATACAGGGAGGCAGGTGTTGGCTCAATGAATGGAAGGAAGGACTTTCTTGACCGTTTTATCAGAATCGCAGATTATCAGGATTAGGAGTGACCTTGGAGTTCAACCCACCTCTGAGGCTTGAACCCTGCTTCTAAGAACTCTGTTTAGAAACCTCCAGCAGTGGAGCACTCCATGTATGGAGCAGCCTGTTCCATTTCCTGAAAGTTTTGATGGCCTAATTCATGCAGAATTGCACGGCAGCCTTTACTTATGCTCTGGGGGTGATGTTTTAGGGGTTGGATCCCTGCAAGTGCAGCTTAGGTGATAGCTTCAAGAGTGATCTCTAGACCTTACTGTTCTGAAAAGTCTTTTAGTCTGCTGCTCATTCTCATTGACTGTGTTTCTTTGCAGACCCAGCCCTGCTGCTGTATTACCCAGCCCAGCCCCTCCCCCCAGGTCCCAGGCATCCTTTTTTGGTCCTTTGGATTCTCTCCAAAATCTGTCAACCTTTTGATTTTCTATGCTGGACAATGTATTTCCCTTTGCCTTCCATCTCTCTTCCGAGGCCAGCTTTGCCACCACATGGTCCTCCAAGGTGCTTAGTTTAACACTAAGGTATCTACTTAAAAGAGGCATTATATCATAGGAAATGAAATTACTACAGTTAGGATGTTAAATGATTTTTGGCTCCCACCCCTCCCCCCATTCATCTATTTGTTCATTTAGCACCTTATTTATTGAGCACTTACTGTATGCTGGGCAATAGTAGGTTGAATACTTAGCACAGATCAAGGCTTCAGTGACTGGTAGCTCATTTTCTTCCCTCTCTTCCATTAGAAAATCCTCCCTGCTGGTGAAATGACACTTCCCACCTTGAAACCTCTAGTTCTGGGTGCTGAAAGAGAGCTGTCCAGCTGAAGGATTGGCTGCCCCTTGTCCCTCAGATTCCCACAATGGAGACTCTATACTGGGGAGGGGTCAGGCCCAAGTGTTCAAACTCCAGGGCCACTTTTGGCCTTTAACATTTCTGATTGACAATGGCAATGACCTTGACAGTCTGGTATGCCCTGTACAGGCAGGAAATCTAGTCTTTAAAACTGATAAACTCACAGGGCTCTGGGCAAAGTGATCCAGGGGTGTCTGGTTTAGCCCCCTACGTGCCAGATCTGACAAGGTGTTCCTATCTCTTCTTTGTCTCTTGGAGTAGCTTTTGGAGATGCAATGGGGTGGCATTGGGCTAGCTTCCTCCTGCAGCACCCTCTTGGGAAGCAGCATGAATTTGTTTAGACTAGAATGTCTTTAGCAGAACTGTCCTTCTACAAGGATCTGGCTCCCAGACAGCCACCCAAATGGTCAGATGACTATGGCAGTTCCACTCCCCACCCAAGGACCCTTCTGAACAGTTACTGTCCCAGCCATAGGATTGGGTCTTGTATTAGTCCATTCTCATGCTGCTATAAAGAACTGCCTGAGACTGGGTAATTTATAAATGAAAAAGGTTTAATTGACTCACAGTTCACAGGGCTGGGGAGGCCCCAGGAAACTTACAGTAATGGCAGAAGGGGAAGCAAACACATCCTTCTTTACATGGCGGCAGGAAGGAGAAGTGCCAAGCAAAGGGGGAAAAGCCCCTTATACAACCGTCAGATCTTGTGAGAAGTCACTCACTATCATGAGAAGAGCATGAGGGTAAACACCCCTGTGATTCAATTACCTTCCACCAGGTCCCTCTCATGACACATGGGGATTATGGGAACTACAATGCAAGATGAGATTTGGGTGGGGACACAGCCAAACTATATCAGGTCTGCAGGTCTGCAGCACTTCCTAGAGCACCCTTCACATTGCAGTTGTAAATGGGCTCATGCTCCCGGGGAAGCCATGCTTAAAGGCTACAATGTGAATGGTGCCCCAGACATCATTGTTTTTTAGTTGCATTAATGTTGTGTTCTCTTCAAGTGCAAAAAACTTTAAGGTCTCAAAGCACACCTCTGTGCTTTCAATAGATCCTCACTTTAGGGTCAGGTGGCATTTCCATTTAATAGAAAGGAAACTGAGGCTCTGAGAACGAAAGTGACTTCTCCAGGGTCACAGAGCTAGGAAGTGGTGGAGGAGGAGCTACGGCCGTATCTCTGACTCTTAGCACAGTGCTCTGTCTGTAGGATAATGTGAAAGCTCCTTGTCTCCAATCATGATGCCCCCAGTGCCACCAGGCTCCTGCCACTGACCTCCTGTCTCCTATTCTGTTTGAGTCCAGGCCTCTCAGTTCCAAAGCAAATCGGTGATAATAGTTTGGGCTGATGGGAGAGGACAGAAGTGCAGGCTGTCCGCCAGGAAACACAGGTGTGTTTTCTTAGGGGCCAGATCATGGTGGGCTCCTTTGGTGCCCTAATGGGAAGTGAAGAGGGAAGGTAGCAAACCTGCCTCTGGCCCAGGATAAAGCAAGGAAGGCAGAAGCAGTGCTGGGGTTGGGGGAGCACCTCTGGCCTCCCACATCCCACATTCCACCTTGAGTCCATATGCAGCCCCCTTCTTGTCCTCTTCCCTGTCTGTCACATGCTCCTGACATCTAGAAATCTGAGATGCCTGGAAAAGAGGGGAAGAGGCAGCAAGCACGATGAGCTCATCCATGCCGGCCGGCGCCGGGCGCCCCTGCGGGACCCTTTTTCCATGTCGGGGTCCAGGCTCCTCGGGTGGTGATGACTTCAGGGCTGGAGATTCCCCACTGGCCTCCCTGAGGGATGACTACTGGCTTGTGGTGCATTCCAACCATGTTCCCCTCAGCCCTGGCGACGTGAGAACCAGAGCCCATGACCCTCTGTCTCCCGGCTACTCTCCAGGGGAGCCTGGGGCCCAGCGTGTGGCTGGCCATCCAGGCGGCACCTTCGCCTGACCCAGACCTTTCCAGGCTCCACTCTTCCTGTTCCAGGGATGGAAAGCCCAGGACCAAGAGATGGTCCTTCTTCTTCCTTTTGGTCTGTCTTCCCCTTCAGCCTTTCTTCCTCCTCCCATTGCCCCCAGCCTGCCCCGAGCCCTTGGCCTTGCCTGCCCCGTAGACTCAGCTCAAACAAAGCCAGTATCCTCAATGGTGATGATGTCCATGAATGCTGTGACTTGAGAGGGGCAGCTGTGTGACAGACCTTTCTGGAAACTTATCCTTTCCTTCCCAAACCGTTCATGAAGCACCTTACTGCAGGCCTTACATAGATTCCCCTTCTGTCCAGCCCAAAGCAGCCATTGTTTTGGCAATGCCCTCCTTTTTCCTGGCCCCTTTCATGACCTTGGGGTGTTTTATGGGTCCCTGTGGCCTGGGATGTCCCTACGTATTGGCAGCACCCCTCATTGCCCCCTTCTTGGCTAACCCAGCCACAATGCTCTAGTTGAGGGCTTACATCATTCCTGCAAAGAAGGGGCCTCCTTACGCCCTCTCTCCCACCCACACCTCATCTCCTGGCTCTCCATGTCTCTTGAAGTTGTTGTCCACCCTCGCTTCTCCACTCAACCTGCCGTGCACAGTTTGGCTGACAGCCCCTCCACTCCAGTGAACTATGCTTACTGCAGTCACCAGAGCCTTATTACCACATCCTCCTTTGACCTCTGCAAAGCCAATTACACTGACCACCTCTCCTCCTTGGCCTCTCTCTGTTACCCCTCTGAACTGATGGAACCTCAAATACAAATTAACCAAGACACAAATTCTTTCCTTTCTTGAGTACAAGGCTGGGTGCATGGCTGGTGTGGTGGTTTGATGGTGTCAGGATCTGTTCCTTCTACTCGTGTTGCCATCTTCAATGTGCTTTCATTTCTTGGCTTGGAATGGATACTCCAGACCCTGTCATCAGTGGGAAAAAGAAGAGGAAGGGGATGCCAGCAGCTTCTTTTGAAAGATAGGACTTGGAGGCTGCAACGTCACATCAGCTCCCTTCCCCCGGCCAGAACATAAGCACCTGGCCACGTCTCACTGAGGATGATACTCTCCAGGCAGGTGGACATGTATCTGGCTAAAAATCCTATTGTTTGTAAGGAGGGGAGAACAGATGTGGGGGCAGGCGAGGGGGGAGGGTGCCTCTCCCTGACGGTTCCTTGTCAATGTGTTTCATGGGATGTTTTCCTCTGTCTGCCCCGTCAAGTGCTGCTTGCTGCTCCCAGGGTTCCCATTTTAGGCCTACTCTCTTCTCTTTGTATGTGTTGTCCATTGGACTTAAAGCTCTCCAGGGCTTCACTGCCCTCCCCAACCCCTGAATAATGACTTTTAAGTGGCTAACTTTAGTACAGATATACCTCCTGACTCAACACCCACAGTTTCACCTCACAATTGAGTAATTTCTTTTGGTGGTCCCACTAGCACCTCAAAATCGGTATTCCCCAAGCCTAACTCATTATTTGCTTCCTGAATCTCCTTTTCCTCCTGGGGCCTTTGCTCTTGTGTCTGGCACCCTCCCCTGGTCTCTCTCCATCATTCTCATGTAATCCATTCCTCAAGCTCCCTCAAAGCCTTCGGTTCTCTCCATCTCCCCTGCCTTGGTCTATGTCCTGTTCACTTCTCACCTGGCCTCGCAGCTGCCTGCTGGTTGTCCCCTTGCCTTCTGCTTGCATTCACCTTGGGAGGTCTATGATACAGCCATACTCTTTCAAAATGTGCTTTCAATCAAGCCATCACCTACTTATAGACCTCCGTGGCTCTCACTGCTTGCAGTGGACATCCCGCTGGCTGCTTCTTCCTATCTAACCCCTGGTCTCTGCCTCTTCTTCGTCCTGCTTTGCTGTTCCAAACAGCTTGGTGAGCTCTGAAAACTGTACATCCTTGTTTCTGCCTGCATTTTCTGCGTCTTCTCATTCTCCTTCTCCTCAACCACATGGCCAACATCTTCTCAGTCCTCAGGACTTGGCCTAAGTGTCAACCCCTCTGGGAAGCCCCTTTACTCCCCTTTCCATGCGTTTTGGGGGACTGAGATTTATCTCTGATCCTTGGCCTCCACAGCACAACTTCTGGCCCATACCAGAATTATGATGATCCATTTATGAATCTGTCTCTCACCTGCCCAGGAGCTCTATGAGGGCAAAATCACACGCTTTCCCTCTCCCAGTCCTCAGCACCTGGCACGATGCCTGAATGATAACAAGCATCCTCAAGGTGTTTGTTGAATGCTTGACCATGTAGCAAGGACCACCTCTTGGTCCTGGATTACAAGCGTGAGCCACTGAGCCCAGCCTGATATACATATATTTTAAACAAAACTGAGAAATAGAATGAGGTACTAATGGTAAACTTGTCAACCTGGCTCAGGAAATATTCATAGCATCTCTTTGACTATATAATAAAGTCCACGCTCTTTTCCAAGGCATTTCAGATGGAGACTGTATTAGTCCATTCTCATGCTGCTAATACAGACGTACCTGAGACTGAGTAAATTATAAAGGAAAGAGGTTTAATTGACTCACAGTTTAGCATGGCTGGGGAGGCCTCAGGAAACTTACATTCATGATGGAAGGGGAAGCAAACACATCCTTCTTCACATGGCAGCAGCAAGGAGAACTGTTGAGCAAAATGGGGAAAAGCCCCTTAGAAAACCATCAGATCTTGTGAGAACTCACTATCACAAGAACAGTGTGGGGATAACCACCCCATGATTCAATTACCTCCCACCAGGTCCCTCCCACGACACATGGGGATTACAGGAACTACAATTTAAGATGAGATTTGGGTGGGGACACAGTCAAACCATATCAGAAGCCATCAGGTTTTTCCATTTCAACTCCCTCTTCATCACCTGGACATGCTGTTTCTTGCCATAACCACCCACTCTTGGGCTCCTGTGTTTGTCATTTGCTCCTCTCAGTCTGGAGTGCCTTTGCCTCCTTCTTCACCTGTTGAACATCTGCTCATCATTTGGGCTAACTTTCATGCCACCTCCTTTGATCCGCCCAACTCAGTCACATAGTCTTCCCTCTGCACCCCGCTGCTCACATTGCCATATAGTTCTTATTGTCTGTCATCAGAGTGCAGTGCCTCACTGAGGCAGTAACATCGAGCACTCCTTCTTTCATCTGGAGTCCTCTCCCTTCCCTGATGCCCCCATCACTCACCTGGCTGAAGAGAGGGAACTGCCCTGGTCTTTGACAAGCCTATCTTTATGATCACAATTGATAAACTTTCTCAAGCTAAGCCAGTCATAACTCCTCCCCTTCTGGTTCTAGTTCATTGCTTCCAGACCAGCCATGTGTCTTCCAGGCCAGAGTCCTTCCCTAATATATATATGTTATATGTGTGTGTGTGTGTGTGTGTGTGAATATATATACACACACATATACACATACACACATATATAATATATTTATTCCCTGATATATATATGTGCAATATATATATTTTAAATATATTTATATAAAAGTATGTTTGTATATTTAAATATATTATTTAACAAAATATTATATAAAATACTTAAATAATTCTTTAAATAAAAAAATAAATATTAAAAAAAATAATATATTTTTTAAAGAGATGGGGCCCATTCTGTCACCCAGCATGGAGGGCAGTGCACAATTAGGCTCAACTCAGCCTCAAATCTTAGACTCAAGCAATCCCCCCACCTCAGCCCTCCTGAGTAGCTGGGATCACAGCACATGCCACCACAACCTGACACTTTTGCATTTTTAAAAGAGATAGTATTAATTTCCCAGTCTGGTCTTGAAAAACCCCCCTCTTGGGCTCCAGTGATCCTCTGCCTGCGCCTCCTGAAGTGCCGGAGGCAATAGCGCTTAGGCCTGGACAGGAGGAGTCGGAACAAAGGTGGAAAGGGTGCTCCATGAAGGGTTGGGAAGAAAAGGGATAAAAAGTTCCAGAAATTTTCCATCAAACAGCTGTCCCTCTCAAGTGCAGGTTCATCAATGATCAGTGTGGAATCTGGCTCCCATCTGAGCTAGTCTTTGGGGAAAGCAAGACCTAAGGACTTTTTGGGACCAGGCTGGGGACCCAGTAGGAGGGAGGAAGGATAAAGGGAAAGATAGACCAAAAGAAGAAGAAGGAGGACCATTCTTGGTCCTGGTTAAGGGCATACACCACCGAATCCCAGCCGAGATAAATAATATATATATATATATATATATATATATGTTTTATATATATATATGTTATATATATATATGTATGAGAGAAACTGAGACATAGAATGAGATAGAAATGGTAAGCTATATAGCCAGGAAGTTATTGGAGGTCTTTTTGTGTGTGCATGTGAAGGGAGCCATTGCTCAGTAAGAGAAGGAAGCTAACACCAAGAGAGTCATGGGGTTGGGCGAGAGAAAGAGTGGGAGAGTGTTCTGGAGCATTTGAAGGTTTTCTGAAGCCCAGCTGCATCCTGCTCTTGCCATGACATGGTTGGATTCTTTGAGTGGATGATATCCATCTCTTTTCCTAATCTGGTTCAAGTTGCATTCAAGAGTGCTAACTAGTACTTAAGCCTATTTGATTCTGCTTAGTAGTGTAGCTATCTGAGTACAAAAAAGACTCCTCCCTTATTTGTCTCCAAGTCTGTAGAGGACACAGCTACATTGAATGCACCCCATTACAGCAGGGTCCGGGTCTCTTCTCACCCCAGCCCACAGCCCAGACCAGGGCTGATCCACCTTTGCTAATTCAATGACTAAATGCTCACACACAAGAAGACTGGGCTGCTGCCTAACCATGGCTTTATTCCCATTTTAAGCTGTGTAAAGCCATCAACAATCAGCAAATTAATAGTCTGTAAGCCAAGGTCACTCATGGTTTGTTTACTACAGCCACTATTCCCGTGGGCCAGGGAACCCTTTCCACAGGTGCTTTTTGAGCCTGGGTTTGATTTATTGCTTTTCCCTTCCCCTGCTCACTTGGGCTAATTATTGCTTTTGTTTACAGTTGAGTTAAGTAAACTGACCACCATCTTCCCCAGCAGAAGCCTCTATGCCTGCACGGTCTATTAATGCTGCCGCCGTGTGGCTGGAGATCAGCCAGTTGTAGGACACCAAACATCTGGATACTGGAGAGGCTTCAAGGGCTGCTGCTAGAGGGAAGTGTCAGGGCTTGGGGAAAGGGATACTACAGGAGACTTTCACTGCCAGTGACCCGAGACTGCCCGACACTCAAACCAAAGTGTCTGTGAAGTACAGTGGTGAGGTCAGCCTGGGTGTATGTTCTGAAGCACGGGCCAGGCCTGGGAAAGGAGCAAGATGTTTCTCTGGGAGGAAACCATGGAGCAGATCCATAGAACAGGATGGTGAAATGGTCGTGGCTGAACAGAGGGGGCTTTGATGGAGGAGAGGAAGGCGCCATTCTCTGCTCACTGGGAGCCACTAGGATGGGAAAGTCCCTGAGGGGCCCTTTCTAGTGGAGGCAAGAAGGTGGAGCTACCTCACGGAAATTGGAGCTGCAGGGACTGCGTCCAACATTCTCCAATGACCCATTCCATCCAGGGACCCATAAATACTTAGTTGTTCTTGGTGTACAAAGACCAGCTACAGGCTCATCAGCGGGGTGTCCTCAGCTGGGAGGAACAGCCATACTCTTTCATTCTGGCTCCCATGTGGCTCCCAGCACACGGGGAACTGTCTGGGCGGGGGCTACCAACCAGGCTTGGCTGCCCCCCAGCTGTTGCCCTAATCCCTGACGTCACCACCCCAGACATCTGGCTGTCAGGTCTAATTGAGCTCATGCGTGGAGGGAGCTGGCAGGCTAGGAAGCCTCATTCCATGCACTTCCGTGCCCACCCAACCAGTATCACTCAGAGGCACTGCATCCCTCCTTGGACAAAGCACTTAACCACACTTGAGTCTTGACATCGTCATACATTAAACAAAGATAATAATAGCACCTGCTGGAAGGGTTGTCATAAGGATTAACAAAGATTGTATGCTGGATGTATCTTGCATGCAGGAACTGGCACACAGTAAACACTCAGCTAATGACAGCTACTGCTAGTATTATAGACAAGATGCTCCGCTTACTCCATGACACTAACATGCTGTGTGACCTTGGATTAGCCATGCTCTCTGAACCTCAGTTTCCTCATCTGTAAAATGAGAGCATTTCTATCAAGTTTTTTTTCCTAAACCAACAGTTCGTTATCTATAAGTGAGGATAATATTATTTTCTCAATTATCTTATGGGGAGAGGGAAAGGAAGATGCTCCAATGACATATGGTCAATGTGATAAAGTTTTAAATAGTATAAAGAACTATTTTAATTCAATGGATAATAATGATGCTGAGCAGTAATTGTAAGTGCTAATCAATGCTAATGGTCAGGGTGTCAATTAACAATGGAGATACGTTCTGAGAAATGCATTGATAGGCCATTTCATTGTTGTGTGAATATCATAGAGTATACTTCTCTAAACCTAAATGGTAGAGCCTACTACCATTTGGGCTATATGATATAGTCCATTGCTTCTGGGCTACAAACCTGTACAGTGTGTTGCTGTACTGGATACTGTAGGCAGTGGTAGTGCAATGGGAAGTATTCGTGTATCTAAACAAAGAAAAAGGTCAGTAAAAACATGGTATTATGATCTTACAGGACCCCTGTGGCATATGTTGTCCTTGTTAACTGAAATGTCACACTCCTCTTATGTTACGTGGTGCATGGCTGTAGTTTTCTAACATGCTTCCATTCACTTGTTAAGGGTTGGAGGGGAGAATTTCCAGTTTATGTGGCAAGGAGGAAGCTGGACAGAGTGGTCCTGGGCAGAATGTAAATTATGCAGGGATATGGCTGAACTGAAAACATTCAACCCACTCTTGGGATGTCTCCAAATTATTAGGTGTGTGGTTTGGACAAGCTCCCCAAGTAGTTCTGATGCTCTTGACTGCCATCCCCTACTTCTTCTTCTTGGTTATTTCTTACTTTAGCTCAAGGCCTTGAGGCTTATTATAAAGTCAATGCCCCAGAGATTCCATTAACAGCTGTTCTCAGATTCTCACACCTGTGTATGAAAGAGATTTCTGTAAGGGAAGAGTCTGGACTAAGGGAGGGTAGACTTGGAGTTGGATCAAAAGGGGAGAGCTTCATAAAAGGGAGGACTGCAGGCAAATGCCAGTGGTCCTGGTATGTCTTCTTTTTGTGTTGGCTGGGATGGTTTCAGATTCTGTGTTCTCAAGAACCAGTACAGGGTCCACATTAGGGTATCTCAGCCTCTTTAATCCTGTACATCTCTTTCTGCCATCCATTGACTTACCCCTTTCTTAGAAGGAATTATTGCTAGCTTTTGCATCTCTTAAGAGGAGAGTGGTAAGCTTTACGTTCTATACCTTTTATTGTCAGAATAATACATGCTTCATTTTCTTTTTTTTCTTTCTAACTTTTATTTTAATTTCAGGGATACATGTGCGGGATGTGCAGGTTTGTTACATAGGTAAACGTGTGCCATGGTTGTTTGCTGCACAGAACATCCCATCACCTAGGTATTAAGGCCAGCATCCATTAGCTATTCTTTCCAATGCTCTTCCTCTTCCCACCCCACCCCCCACCCTCTGACAGGCCCCAGTGTGTGTTGTTTCCCTTGATGTGTTCATTTGTTCTCAACACTCAGCTCCCACTTATAAGTAAGAACATACAGTATTTGGTTTTCTGTTCCTATGTTAGTTTGCTGAAGATAATGGTTTCCAGCTCCATCCATGTCCTTGCAAAGGACATGATCTTTGTTCCTTTTTATGGCTGCATAATATTCCATGGTGCATATGTACCACATTTTCTTTATCCAATCTGCCATTGATGGGCATTTAGGTTGCTTCCATGTCTTTTCTATTTTGAGTAGTGCTGCAGTGAACATAAGTGTGCATGTATCTTTATAATAGGATAATTTATATTCCTTTGAGTACATACCTGGTATGTACTCAAAGGGTAATGGGATTCCTGGGTCAAATGGTATTTCTGCCTCTAGGTCTCTGAGGAATCGCCACACTGTCTTCCACAATGATTGACCTAATTTACACTCCCAACAGTGTAAAAGCATTCATTTTTCTCTACAATCTTGCCAGCATCTGTTGGTTTTTGACTTTTTGATAATAACCATTCTGACTAGTGTGAGATGGTATCTCACTGTGGTGTTTAACTGCATTTCTCTAATGATCATTGATGTTGAGCTTTTTTTTCATATGTTTGTTGACCATATGTGTGTCTTCTTTTGAGAAGTGTTTGTTCATGTCCTTTGCCCATTTTTTAATGTTGTTTTTTTTTTTTTTTTTTGGTAAATTTGTTCAAATTCCTTGTGGATGCTAGATGTTAGACCTTTGTCAGATGGATAGATTGCAAAATGTTTATCCCATTCTGTAGGTTGTCTGTTCACTCTGATGATAGTTTCTTTTGCTATGCAGAAGCTCTTTAGTTAAATTTGATCCTGTTTGTCAATTTTTGCTTTTGTTGCAATTGCTTTTGGTATTTTCATCATGAAATCTTTTCCTGTGCCTATGTCCTGAATAGTATTGCTTGGATTTTCTTCTAGGGTTTTGATTCATCACATAAACAGAACTAAAGACAAAAACCACATGATTATTTCAATAGATGCAGAAAAGGCCTTTGGTAAAATTCAACATCTCTTCAATCTTAAAAACTCCCAATAAACTAGGTATTGGAGGAACAGACCTCAAAATAATAAAAGCCATATATGACAAACCCACAGCCAATATCATACTGAATGGGCAAAAGCTGGAAGCATTCCCCTTAAAAATAGGCACAAGGCAAGGATGCCATCTCTCACCACTCCTATTCAACATAGTATTGGAAGTTCTGGCCAGGGCAACCAGGCAAGAGAAAGAAATAAATGGTATTAACATGGGAAGAAAGAAAATCAAACTATCTTTGTTTGTAGATTACGTGATCCTATATCTAGAAAATCCCATTGTCTCAGCCCAAAAGTTTCTTAAGCTGATAAACAACTTCAGCAAAGTCTCGGGATACAAAATCAATGTGCAAAAATCACTAGCATTCCTATACACCAATAACATGCAAGCCGAGAGCCAAATCATGAATGAGCTCCCATTCACAATTGCCACAAACACACACACACACACACACACACACACACACACACACNACATCTCTTCAATCTTAAAACTCCCAATAAACTAGGTATTGGAGGAACAGACCTCAAAATAATAAAAGCCATATATGACAAACCCACAGCCAATATCATACTGAATGGGCAAAAGCTGGAAGCATTCCCCTTAAAATAGGCACAAGGCAAGGATGCCATCTCTCACCACTCCTATTCAACATAGTATTGGAAGTTCTGGCCAGGGCAACCAGGCAAGAGAAAGAAATAAATGGTATTAACATGGGAAGAAAGAAAATCAAACTATCTTTGTTTGTAGATTACGTGATCCTATATCTAGAAAATCCCATTGTCTCAGCCCAAAAGTTTCTTAAGCTGATAAACAACTTCAGCAAAGTCTCGGGATACAAAATCAATGTGCAAAATCACTAGCATTCCTATACACCAATAACATGCAAGCCGAGAGCCAAATCATGAATGAGCTCCCATTCACAATTGCCACAAACACACACACACACACACACACACACACACACACACACACACACCCCGCTAAGCATACAGCTAACAAGCTGTATGAAATGAAGGACCTCTTCAAGGAGAACTGCAAAGCACTGCTCAAGGAAATCAGAGATGATAAAAACAAATGGAAAAACATTTCATGCTCATGGATAGGAAGAATCAATATAGTGAAAATGGCCATAGTGCCTAAAGCAATTTATAGATTCAATGATATTCCCATTAAATGACAATTGACATTCTTCAAGGAATTAGAAAAAAAAACTATTTAAAAATTTATATGGAACCAAAAAAGAGCCTGAATAGCCAAGACAATCCTAAGCAAAAAGAACAAAGATGGAGGCATCATACTACCTGACTTCAAACTATACGACAAAGCTACAGTAACCAAAACAACATGGTACTGGTACAAAAACAGACATGCAGACCAATGGAACAGAACAGAGATCTCAGAAATAAGACTTCACACTTACAACCATCTGGTCTTTGACAAACCTGACAAAAACAAGCAATGGGGAGAGGATTCCCTATTTAATAAATGGTGCTGAGAACACTCGCTAGCCATATGCAGAAAATTGAACATGTACCCCTTCCTTATACCATATACAAAAATCATCTCAATATGGATTAAAGACTGAAATTTAAAATCCATTTTCAAACATAGCATATTATGCTGCTAATTAAGTATCTTAGGTGGAATCCCTAGAAATAGTCACTGAGACAAGGATTTAAATGTAAGCAGGAAAGTAACCCCCAAAGCATGGGAGGGAGGGAAGAAGAGAGATAAAGATGAGAAGAAGCCAATAAAGGGAGTATTATCAAGCAGCTATCAATGTGGGCAACTGGGTCTCCATCTATGGGAAACTATGGAAGACAGAGTTATCCAAGCCAGGAGGAAGAAAGCTGGGATATTTATCTTCCATCTTCCCATCTTTCTTTGACTGAGGGCTACCTCTGGGAGCATTAATTCTCCAGTGCTGTGGCTTGTCCCATGCACAAGCAGAGTCACAGTTTTGTAAAGAAGGCAGTCTTTGGTCTGTGGAGGTAAGTATTGAGGGGCTTTGGACAGGGCACCAAGAGAGCTTGCTGCCATACGATTTCACGAATAAGGTACCTCTTCCACCCTTGCCTTAAACCTCACCAAGAGTCTGATGTGCAATCCAGAGTTAGGAGTCACTGTGCTGGTGTGCTATGACAAGGTTTTTGGATAATGCTGGAGATGGTCATTATGAGATGAATAAAAAAAGATAATGAAGTGCCCTGTTGGGAGACAGTTTTCTATGGGTCTGTCATGTTTCTGCACATCTTGCCAGCAGAAGCACAGGCTCCTTTTATACCTGACTACCTTTTCAAGGTTGTTTGCTTAGTTAATAGTTTGAGAAGATAAATATATCTCCCTCTGGAGCAAAGTACACTGTTGTTTACTGTCCAATATAATAAAGACAATGTCTTCCTCTGGGTCAAAATCTAGGCATTATTATGCCTATTATAAAAGATTCAGGATCCCTAAGCTAGGGATTCTCTCCTGTAATACAACCCACTGTGTGTGCAGGCATAACCTGGCCTTCTTAACATTACCCTGTAGGAATTAGGATTCATGGGACTGGTGCAAATGTTGATTCTCTGGTTACTGCTTATTTTTGTGAGTAATGAACTATCCTTTGTCTCTGACCCAGGAGTCTTGTGTCTTCTGCCAGCATCCGTGAAACAGTGGCAGCTAGCTTGCTAGTTTGCAAGAAGGACAGAATCTCAGCTCCTTCACAGTTCTTGACGCCTCTTCCCTAATCCCCCACCCCAAAGTCCCTGGTCATCGTGTAGTTGACGAAAAGAGATTTCCTGCTTGGGAGCTCATAATCTATTTGGGGAAATTAGACAAATGAGTAGGAAATAAGAAATTATCCACAACGTTGCCTGATGGATAACAGCATAGTCCTTGAGTAGAGGCTCTGAGAGTGGACTAGAGGGACTAGAGGGAGGGAAGGGTACTTTGGGCATGAAGAAGATCTGGAGCAAAGCAGGGAGGCTGGGAGTAAACACAGGGTGTCCAGGATAGTCCTGGGCTAGGTGAGGTTTGGTCCTAACACTGAGAGTCAGGAGTGCCCAGCTGGGGAGTGTAGACTGGGCTCTGTGGGTCATGGGGAGTTCTAGAAGCCCCTATATCCTGTTGTCTTTTTTCCCCATGTTCCACCCTTTTTCTTCTCTAGTACTCACTGACCTGACCCCTTCATCTCCCCAACTCACTGTGCCCCAAGGCGTCTTGGAAAAATCCCCAAAGAAAATATGGTGGTTTTGTTTGTGTGGCCTGGGAGCTGGTGTGGGAGCTGAGTCCAGAGTCCATAAGAGCCCCCACCTACTCTCCTGGGCAGCAACGAAAGACCACCAGGAATGTCCAACAGGGAATAGATTTATGGCTAAGCCAGAAGGAGCATCCCTGTGAAGACACCTACAGAGTCGTTTCGACAGGAGAATTTACAAGCGCCCTCCTTCGCTTGCTACTGAGTGGAAAAATACACTGGGCCCAGAGCAGTGAGCTCCTTGCCAAGGCCTGTGACTCATCCCCAAGTCATAAATAATGGGTCCCTCATGACAAAGCAGAGAAGGGAGCCGGGCCCAGGGCCACGTATTTATTAGAAAAGAGAGTGGAACCATTAGTCGGGGGCTTGGTTTCCGGAAAACTCAAACCACACCACATTAGAGAAGGTCAGGAGGCCCTTCCACAGGAATTCAGACCTGACATTTTTTTCATATTCTCAACCTTTCATGTGGGGAGGAGACCCCTGCTACATCCACCAGAGGCATCCCCCGGCCACCCAGTTCCTTGGGCCAGAAGGAGTCTTGCTGTTTCCCAGGTCCTGGGGGCCACTCTGCAGTCTCCTGTCCCTGATGCTTTTGATGGCAACCAGGGGAGGCAGAGCCGCCTGTCTCGGTGGCCCCACTGCTGTGCACATCAGGAAACGTTTAGTGCCTGGGAAGTGTGACCTCTGACGAGTTATGGCTCCTCCTGAGGCCTCCATTTCACAAACCTTCCAGGGCCACTGTCAGAATGAGGTCGGGGAGTAGACTCAGGACTGTGCATGCCCGCGGGATGAGCTCACAGCCATGAGCGGCATGGTCTAGGGGCAAAAGGAAAGAGAAGATTCGGCTCTACTGGTCTCTCCCTCTGGGTCGATCCCCTTGTGTCTGTGCTCTTCTCTGTCTCTGATTATACAGGACTCAGAATCTAAAGGATAATAGATGCAGATGGATGGAACAATAAATCATGTGTGGACTGTTGATAAAACCTTTGTGCTTGAAGAAAATACAACCGTGTGTGGTTCTGAGAAGGCTGAACTCATCATCTCCCCCTAAACCCACTCCTGTGTGGTCAACAGCACCTCCCTAGTTGTTCAGAACAGAAAAATGTGTGTCTAGGTTGATACCCCACATCACCCCTACTCCCTGCAGCAGTGACCTTTGAATCCTCTCCCCAACTTCTCTTCCTTGGTCCCCACCCCTGCCAGGATACTGACATCCTTCACCTAATAGCGTAGGTCTGAGCACATTGCACTCCCAACCCTTTGGTGGCCTCCCCCAATCTTCTGGCTAGGCCTGGTGGTGCTGTGCCTTCTCTCTTGTTCACTTCCCAAGGCCAGGGGCTGGCCCCTGCTTCTACATGCTCCTTCCTCAGAGCCCCTGCCCATGCAGACACTTCCCTTAGCCTCCCGAAGCCTTGGTGACCCCTGACTGCTCGTACTCATCTGTGTCCCTGGCCTGGCCATGCACTCCTTCAGGCAGGGGCCACCTTACTCATCTAATCCTTCTTGGCTGCACAGAACCTGGCCTGCAAATGACAGCTGGGGAGAGCTCAAGGAGTGAATGATGAATGGCTGAAGAGATGAATGAAGTGATGAATCAATCCTGCCTGCATGACAGCTCTTGGCACAGACAGGAATGTGTGCTGCATCTGCTTCCCTGCTCTGAACTGTGCCCTATTTTCATTGCCTTCTTCTGGCCCTAACTAATGACTGGCCTTACACACAGATGACTAATGGAAGCTCTGTGGGTCAGCTGTTTGATCTTTGCTACCTCAGCTATCAGGGAAACTTCACTCTTCCACCCTGACCTATGCTGGGCATTTCAGACACTGCAGGAAGGTCAGGAACATTTATTAATGTGAGTTTCCAGGGTCCCAGTTCTGAGCTATCGAGGCTGGAAATGCATCTCCCCAGGTATGTTTCCATGTGTACTGCATTCCCAGAGCATGAGCATTGAAGCAAAATGAAATTGCAGGCACTCAGACCTGAGAAGCCTCACAGGAGTGCTTTGGACCAACGTCTTCACTGTACTGATGAGGTCCTTGGAGGCAAGTGCTCGACCTGCAGTCCCCTGTGTTGGTGAGAGGCAGCCCGGGAACCCCAGATTCCTGACTCCCAGTCCGTGGTCACTAGTGAGCCTTCCATGCTTGGCAGTTGCCTCAGCTGTCTCCCCTTGCCACTGTCCCTCTTCCTGATGTCCAGGAGCCCTGGGCTGCTTAAGCTCCCTCTCATTCAGCCAGTGCTGTCTACAAACTCTCTCTCTCCAGGTATTGCCAGTTCTGTTTATTGTTTCTTTTTGCAGATAGTTCTCTGCCTCCCATCTAGTACGTGGGACTTAGAGTCTGTTGCGGTGACAAAGAGGCCTCAGCCTTGGTGATAACAGGTTTGGGTCTCAGAATCCCAGGGCTTAGAATCACCTTCTTGGGACTTATTCAAGACAGCAGGTCATCCAGGTGCCTTGCTGATCCTGTTTCAACTTCTCACAGGCTCAGAAAGGGCTGAGAAGGACCCAGAGTGGAATTACTACAGGCTCATCCATCTCAGCGGGGCTAAGGGTGTTCGCTGATCAGGGAGGGAGGGCACACCCAGCCACAGGCCATAAACAGAAGAGGAACAAGTTTGGATAAACATGAGGCAAACTCTGTGCTTCACTCTTGAGTCTTCACCACTTAAGTTTTCAGAATCAAGTGGATCCACATTGGGAGGACTTCTTGGAGGAGATAAATTCTGGGAAAGTTCACTGGGAACCTGGGAAAAGGTGGACTGGGAGAAGAGGAGGGACAGAAGCTGGAAGAATGTCTCCCTAGTCCTGGGACCCCAATTAATGCTGTGGCTGAAGTGTTGCCATATTTAGCTCAGGGAGTGGAGAGCCTCATCCTCTGTAGGGTGGGAGGGACTGAGAGGTTTCGATTCAACCTAGAGGGGTTATTCAGGCTGATGTCTTGGGCTGGAGCCCTTGGTGTGGAATCTTCAGCCTTAGGTTCCAGAGGGACATTACCTCCCCACCATGACCCTCCTGAGCCAGCTCTCAGCCTAAGCTGCTGCCACTGCCCATTGCTTGAATGGGCTTGAATGTTTATTCCCCTCAAAACTCCTGTTGGAATTCAGTTGCCATTGTAACAGTATTAAGAGGTAGGGCCTAATGGGAGTTGTTTAGGTCATGAGAGCACCACTCTTACCAATGGATTCATGCCACTATATGAAGTGTATATGGGTTCACTTCTTCCTCCTTGTGCCATGTAAGGACACAGCAAGAAGGCCTCACCAAGATGCTGACACCTTGAGTTCAGACTGTGCAGCCTTCAGAACTGTGAGAAATACATTTCTGTTCTTTATAAATATTCCAGTCTCAGGTATTCTGTTTTAGCAGCACAAATAAGCTAAAATACCCATCAAACACTTTCTCTGGAGAGAGAGACACAGTCTCCCAGTAAGCAGATACAACCACTTGTCCACCTTTTCTCCTATCCTAGTAGTGGTCAATTGCGTTCGTAGAGGAATGAGCATTTGAGAAATACAGTTCTAGAGGTGGGATTTGAGGCAGCAGTCATGAGCTTGAGTATAGATAATGCTTGAGGAAGGAAGCAGGCTGGTCGCACTGCCTCTGCACACTGCACCTGCACAGTGATGCCTCTCAGGGAATTCTCCAGTTTGGAAAAAAGTTGGTACCACTGGTTTTTCCAGCCGTGTTTTCTGCCTCAGCCCATCTTCGCCTTGAAAGGATCTACATATTCTCAGTTCTTGCCCAGGCTGTTTACTCTGCCCTTTCTACGAACTTCCTACCCCTATTTCAGCCTTCATTCTCTGGGTAACTCCTACCTGGTCTTCCAGAGCCCACCCATGTCACAGGCACGTCAGAAGTGTTGAACCAAACACCAGGCACTGCTCAGGGGCTGTAGGAACTGAGAGAGCTGAGTTCAAGCTCTCTAAGTTCTCTTTGCAGAGAATCCCCTGCACCGAATTTGCTTGTGATCTCGGGCAAATCACTCCCATTCTGTGGCCTCAACTTCTTTATCTGTCGATGAGGCTGCTGAGCTGGCTGAGCTGTGAGCCTTCCAGCTCTGACACACACCCTGGGTGGCAACGAGGCCAAGGTCCTGGCCCCATGCTCTCTCCCTGGCCTGCCTCACTCTCCCCAGCCGGGAGGAACATCCTGAACAGCGTTAAGAATAATAAACACGGGCTGATAAACATCAATAGGCCCTCCTGGTGCCAAAAGGAAAAGAGGGAAGACTATGCGTTGCTGGCGGGAGCGTCCCTGGACCACGGAGCTGCTGCCAGCTCCTTAATCATCTGGAGACAGCCAGCCGGCTCCCCGAGCCCCGCCCTGGGCCCAGGGCAGGCAAAGGCCAGGCCGGGCCCTGGGGAAGCCAGCCACTAGGTCCTCAGCCACAGCTAGCCACAGATGCCCCACCCCCTCCATGCCAGGGCCTGTCTTTGTATGGGGACGTTATGTTACTGCCTTGCTTGTAACTGTCAGTGGCTCACCGTTGCCCACAAGGCAGAGCAGAGCCCACAGAGGCTTGGAGGCACTAAGGGCTTCGACTCTGGCCTCAGCCTTGCTCGCCAGCCTCATGGCTCACCTGTTTCTAGATTACAGCTGTGGAGAGTCTGCCACTTCCTACCAGGCTCTATTCCTCTGATATTTTTCACAGACTGCTCCCTACTGGGGAAGGGCCTGGTGCCCCTGGCAACCCTATGTTGACACCCATTTCGGGCACCAGGGCCCTGTAGAGTTAGTATTTTTGGCTCAGGGTGCTCAATATTCTAATTCTTTGGTTCCTTGTCTGACTGTCTCAAGGATGAACTCTTGAGAGAGACCTGTTCCTGGAGAAGTAAGATATGTTGCTGCTCAGAGCTTGAACTCGAACCAGATGGTCTGGGTTCAAAACCTGTTTTGGCACTTTGCTATGTGGCCTTGGGCAAATTACTTAACCTCTCTGTGCCTCAGTTTCCAGTAAAATAAAGATAATATGAATAATATAATAATACCTATCTTACACAGTGGCTGTCAGGCTTACAAGGGCTAATACATGCAGCGTGCTTAGAAGAGTGCCAGGGACCCAGCAATGCTCTCTGAATGGTAGCCATTATTATTTATCTCTGTGCACCATATGCTACCAGCGCCTGGTGCAGAGCAGGCTTCAGCTGCATTTGTGGAATGACTAAATGATGGTCAGACTCATGGCTAGAGAAAGGACCATAGGCCTGGCTCCCCCATGGAGTCCTGGCTGCTGTGGTTATGTGATGAATATCTGCTGAGTGCTCAGCTGTGGTGGCCAACAGCGTGGCCACAGGACAGGCCCCCACTGACGGCAGGGCTGCATTTTCTCCAATAGGACAAGGGCATCATTTCACAGGCAGCCAGTGGGTATTAGTGAACTTGTGGACTTCTGGGTACCTAGGCCTTGCCAGGGGTGCTGATAAACTCACTGGTCAGTGGCTCTGGGTGCTGAGTCATGTAATGCTTGGAGTCAGCAGTGGCTGGGGGAGGGAGGGTGGCCAAGGCAGGAAATGGCCTGCTGTGGCCAGGGTGGGCTGCCCCTATGACCTCTGGGGCCTCAGAGGCTCTTCCCAGAGCAGGCAACCTGGCTCATTCATGAAACCGCACGTCCAAGGGAATCGCCATTCCCAGGGACGCTCAGCCCTCTGCTTTCCAGCCTTCCCGCGTCCCTGGGGAAGCTGTGTCTCTCTGCTTTGGTCCAATTTTCCATGTAGGTCATGTGATAGGAGACATGGTTCGGGAACTTCATGCATTTCTAGAATTCTTAACTCTATTTTCAGATGTCCGCTCCCCTGTGCATACCCCCTACCCCCATCCCAAACATACCCTTTTATTATGAGTAATATCCTCCTTCCCAATGAAGAATAAGAATATTAGTAGATTCATGAATCAGATTTTGAGAATTATCCCTTAATCTGAGAAGATGTTTCTACTAGATTTTGGTTAACACTTGCCTGAGGGGTCTTTGTGGGAAATGTACACCACTTGGAAGGCAAATATACTGGAAAGAATTTGAATACTCTGCTGTTGGTTGGGGGTCATCTATTGTCTGGTTACTCATAGCAAGGGGTGCAAGGGGCTGCCCTGACCTGCCTATCAGAGAACTCAGGGTGACCCTGCTACAGGCTGTCTCAGGGAAAGTCATGTCCACAGCTTTGCGCATCTGTAGACTGCAGCAATCTGCAGCAGTGTCAGCTCTGGACATCCCATTCCTAGTAGTTTATAGGTGGTGATGAGTCTGGGGCAAATGGCACTGAAAAATTCTGTTACACAGTCAGTGACTAGAGATGGTGGGGCATGGGGGGCAGGACCTTAGCCTATAGACCAGGAGAAGGAAAAGCAGCTGGGGAGACTGGGGTTCTAGGAGGAGGCAGGACCAGTGTCCTGAGGTAGGGAAGGTGGGGCAAGGAAGGAGGTGGGAATTTAGGTGTGCGCTCATCACTGCAACTGTGGACAAAGATCACACCTTTGTGGAAATCAGAAATAGATACCCCCTCTGGCTGGGTATAGCCCTGAGCTAGCACAAAGCTTGCTGGGTGCTATCTGGGCTACTGGGACCATTATGCAATGAATGCATGACCTGTACAGCCTCACACTGCGGCCCTGAGCTCTAGAGCAGAAGTACTTTTGCATGTGTGTATGCTGGGGCTTCCAGATTAAAGACTGTGTCTCCTCTATGTCCTTCTACTCTTCTGTCTTGGGGAATTCTCCCCTGTAGGGCCATGATGTGAGGACTGTGAGGCTTGCAGGGAGGGGTCAGCTGCTGTAGCATTGGGCCTTATTAATGGGGTACTGGATGCAGCCAGGGTGCCCTCTTTCCCTCTGCTGAGGTGCCCTGGGGAAAGCTGATTAAGAGCCTGGCACAGTGTCAGTAGTGATTTACAGGCTGCCCAGAAGCTTCTGCCTTGAGAGCTAGGCTGCTGCATTATTCATAGTGGTAAACCATAAATCTGCTGCTGGAGCTGGCTGCTGGCTTGGCCATGGAGGATGAAGGCCGAGGGAAGGGTAGTGGGGGAAGAGCAGCGGCTGCCAGGACAGGAGAGGTGTTCGGCAGGCAGGATGGGCTCTGAACAGGAATCTAATGCTTGCTCTTTAGTTCTGGTGTATGGCCCCATGAATCATCTTGTCCACTCCCTTGCATTTCAGTGGTGAAATTCTAGGTCCTCCCTTGGTTACTCAGGTCCAGCAACCTTCCTCTTATCTAACCTGGCTACCTTTAATTGTGGCTGAAGGCCATAGTTCCTGCCAAAATGCCAGAGGAATTTCTTAACAGGACTTAGAAATATCAGATCACATTTCTTTAGAACAAATTATCTGCCTAAAGTCCTGCCATCTGGCAATGAGGGCCCCTATGAGCTAGTCTTAACTTTTTGCAGTGGTTACTTTACCTCACTCACTAATACCTGTGTGTGAGAAAATGCACTGCAAGATATAGCCATGGGTATGAGAAGAAACAGTGCAGGGGTTCTCAGACTTGAGTGTGCATCAGAATTGCCTGCAGGGCTTGTCAAAACACAGATTGCTGGGCCCCACCCCCAATGTTTCTGATTCAGCAGGTCTCAGGTGGAGTCTGAGAATTGGCATTTCTTTTTTTTTTTTTTTTTTTTGAGACGGAGTCTCGCTCTGTCGCCCAGGCTGGAGTGCAGTGGCTGGATCTCAGCTCACTGCAAGCTCCGCCTCTCGGGTTCACGCCATTCTCCTGCCTCAGCCTCCTGAGTAGCTGGGACTACAGGCGCCCACCACCTCGCCCGGCTAGTTTTTGTATTTTTTTTTAGTAGAGACGGGGTTTCACCGTGTTAGCCAGGATGGTCTCGATCTCCTGACCTCGTGATCCGCCCGTCTCGGCCTCCCAAAGTGCTGGGATTACAGGCTTGAGCCACCACGCCCGGCCAAGAATTGGCATTTCTAACAAGTTTCCAGGTGATACTGATGCTGCTGGTCCAGGGATCACACATTAAGAACCACTAACTTAGAGTAATTTAACCAAGCTTTGCTGTGCTAGCATCACCTAGTGAGGGCGAGAACTATCAGTAAAATATACAAATCATTAAATTCATTCATTTGTTCGATAAGCATTTATTAGAACCTACTAAGTGGCCCTGCTGTGCTCTGAGCTGTGAACACAGATATGAAGAGCCAGGCACTGGCTTTTCCAGGCAGCTCACAATTCAGTTGGGAAGAGGACACATGGGAAGGCATTTGCTGAGAGGTGAGTCAAGCAATTCAACAAATTCATCCCCTGTTTGGGGGTCTTTAAATGCCCTCATTCCTCACTGTTATGATCTAAAGTAAATAGAAAGGCATAGTCTTATGCTTTCTCTCCCAAAGCTGTCTGGAGAAACACCCAGAGATTTGATGGGCTGTGGGTTAGATAAGTCTGAAGGTACTGCTGCCCTGAAAAGGAGATGACCCTACAAGTTGGGAGGTTAAGAAGATTTCGTATTGGAGGTGAGACCTGAAAGATGGATTTGGGAAGGAGTATGAACCAGTAAACATGACTATCCATACTAGATTAACAATATTTTAAAAACCAAATAAATGTGGCCACCCACTTGTCTCCCATGTGTTATACTGAAAAACCTTTCCCCTGATCTTATTGGTCCCAGATTTTTAGTTTTTTACAGTTCCTCATTTGCACTTTCTTTTGGGACTTGCAGACAACAAACATGTTTGTCTCAAAGACTTAATCGTAAGTTCAAACAGACAGTAAAATGTGTCTGGGCAATATCTGAGCCTGGAGTGGTGGTGGAGGTAGTTAATGTGGAAAGGGATTTGTGACAGAGTGGAAATGGGTTGCAAGGAGCTATAATAGGGCATGGGGTGTCTGGCTGGGAAAGCGAAGTGGCTGTAGGATAAGGAGCAGGTTATTTGGATGCTACAGCAAAGGGCTCTGTTAACTCCCCTCAAGACTGCACTTAACTGTCTTCTCCCATCTTACTTCCCAGACAGAAATATTTTAAACTTTTTAAAGTGCTCGTTTGGTATTTGTAGCCATATTTGTAATCTAAATGGATGCACTGCTTTCTTTTTGTCCACCAATTTCAGACATTATTGACTTTATAACATGATAGATGAAAATTTAAGCTCATTTATGAACACTCTTCTGCATCTGTTCTCCTAAGATCATTATATCTCAATTCTTAGTTAAAATCATTTTCAGAGATTTCATTATTATGGCTATACATTTTGCTTAGCATTGACACAAATGGTATAGTCTGATTATACTTTAATTCTTGCACAACTTTTGGTTTTTCCTGGAGTTAATGATTGCTCCAGTTTTTCATTTGTTTACTTTCCTTTTAACATCTGATGAATTTCACAACCTTTCACAGTTTTGTAAAGCACCTTTTAATATAATTTTATGATTGGTTGAAACAAATAGTATAGTCTGATTATACTTTCATTCTTGGACAACTTTTAGTTTTTCCTGAAGTTAATGATTGCTTCAGTTTTTCATTTGTTTACTTGCCTTTTAACATCTGATTAATTTCACAACATTTCACAGCTTTGTAAAGTACCTTTTAATATAATTTTATGATTGGTTGACACAAATGGTATAGTCTGATTCAACCTATCACCACTTGTATTCTCTTCCCTCTGAAATCATGTCTTTTTGCACTCTGTGATCTACTGCTCCAACTGGACTCACTGCTGTATGGCTTCTGCACAGCCTCATCCTGCCTCTTCCTTTCACTAACATCCTGGCATTCCCTTTGACTCTCTCTTATGTGTATTCCGTGTTTCTTTGATCCCATGTACGTTTTCATCTTTCCTGTTTTACCCCTTGCTTTGGGGATGCACATCCTCCAATAGCTTCCTAAGAAATGGCACAACAGAGGGAAATGTCAGAAGACTCTGAATCCCTGAAAATGTCTTTATTCTACCCACAGTCTAGATGGAATATAGGTAGAGAATTGTAGGCTAAGAAGAGTTCACACTTAGAGTTTCCAGCTTTCATTGTTGCTGTTGAAAACTCCAGTTTCATTCTTGTTCTCAGTTCTTTGTTTGGGCCATCTTTTCTCTCAAAAAGCTTTTAGAATGTTTTCTTTATCCCTGGTGTTCTAAAATGTCATGATGATGGATCCTCATGTGAGGTTTTTCTTCCTTTCCTTCTTTCTTTTAATAGTTTCTTTTGTACCATTTTATTTCTTTACTCTGGAATGTCCAGATGTTGAAAATTGAGTCTTCTGAATTTATTCTTTAATTTTTGAATCTTCTATTATATTGTCTGCATCCTTGTCATTTTGCTCTACTTTATAACAAAAGTTACTTTCTTAACTTTATCTTTCAACTCTCCTATTAATTTTTTATCCATATGTTTAATTTTCAAAGGTTCTTCACTGTTGTCTGGTTGTTCTGTTTTTATAGATATGCTTTATATTTCATTGATGAAATTTTCTCTTTTATCTCCTTAAAATGTTAATTATATACATTTTGAGGCATTCCATTTATTTTATTTGGATGCTATAGCATCCAAATAAAAGAGAGCTCAGAAGAAACAAAGACAGCAAGAAAAGAAATTATGTTTTCACATGGAGGATTTCCCCAGATATCTGGAAATATTTGATTATCCATTTATATTTAGAAGTGAGGATGAAAAAAGTGAATCAAAAGCTGGGAAAGAAGGTAGGGCTTGTGAACAGGTAGTTGGATAGCTCAGAGTCTTGTTATGAACCTCCAACAGATCTATTCTTTAAGGTAATTTAATTTCCCTACCAAAAATTTTAAAAAAATTTAAATTATCCTCACTTATACCACACGGATGCTGCTAGTGTTCTGTAACTTTGTTGATTTGGTACATTAAAGATGGTCACTGAGCTTTTGGAATTCTCCTTTTAAATGGTGGAGTTATTTTCTCTCTTCCTCAAACTGGGTTGGCTTTGTGACTGCTTTACTAGTAGAATATGGTAGAAGTGATGTGATAATTGTTCTGAGACTAAGCCTTAAGAAGACATGGTAGCATCTACTTTTGGAATCTAATCCTCTAAGCCTTAATTTAATTTAATGGAATTAATTTAATGGAAGCTCCTACTTTTGAAATCCTTTTAACACCATGTCAGAGGTCTAGCTATCTTCCTAAAGAGGCCAAGTAGAGAGGTCAAGCATAAAGGAGGTGGCCCTGAGATTATGTGGAGAAAGAGGCCTAGCCATCCCAGCATCCCAACAGACTCTAGCCTTCAAGCAAGACCAACCAAAGCATCAGATATTTGAGTTGGTCATCTTAGATGTTCTAGCCCAGTTGATCCCTCAGATGATGATAGCACCCAGCCAACATTGCCTCATGTAGACATTAATGACATTTTGGTCAATTATGGACTGCATATATGACAGTGGTCCCACAAGATTATAACAGAGATGAAAAATTCCTAGCACCTAGTGACATTGTAGCCATCATAACGTTGTAGCACAATGCATTACTCATATGTTTGTGGTGATGCCGGTGTAAATTAACATATTATGCTGCCTGTCATATAAAAGCCTTGCACTTGCAATTATGTACAGTACATGATAACTTGATAATGATAGTAAAAAGCTTTGTTACTGGTTTATGTATTTAGTATACCATGCTTTGTATTGTTATTTTAGGGTTTACTCCTACTTACTTAAAAAAAAGTTAACAGTAAAACAGCCTCAAGCAGGTTCTTCAGGAGGTATTCCATAAGAAGGCATTGTTATCATAGGAGATGACAGCTCCGTGCCTTTTAGTGACCCTGAAGACCTCCTAGTGGGACAAAATGTGGAGGTGGAAGACAGTGATGTTGATAATCCTGACCCTGTGTAGGCCTAGGCCAATGTGTGTGTGTGTGTTTGTGTCTGCGTCTTAACAAAAAAGTTTAAAAGAAAAGAAGAAAATTAAATAGAAAAGCTTATAAGGCTATGAAGAAAAAATATTTTGTACAGCTGTCCAATGTGTTTTAAGCTAAGTGTTATTATAAAAGACTCAAAAGTTAAAACAATTTAAAAGTTTATAAAGTAAAAAAGTTACAGTAAACTAATTTATTATTAAAGGAAGAAAAATACTTTAAATAAATGTAGTGTAGCCTAAATGCACAGTGTTTATAAAGTCTACAGAAGCGTAATGTCCTAGGCCTACATATTCTCTCAACACTCACTCACTCACTCACCCACCCAGGACAACTTCCAGTCTTGCAAGCTCCACTCATAGTAAGTACCCTATACAGATGACTGCTTTTTATCTTTTATACTGTACCTTTTCTATGCTTAGATTTGTTTAGATACACAAATACTTAACCATTGTGTTCTAATTGCCAAGTGTTCAGTACAGTGATATGCTGTACAGGGTTGTAGCTAGGATCAGTAGGCCATACTGTACAGCCAAGGTGTGTAGCAGGGTCTACCATCTAGGTTTCTATAAGGTACACCCTATGATTCTCACAACAAAGTTGCCTGACACATTTTTCAGAGCTATCCCCATTGTTAAGTGGCATATGATTATATTTAGTTGGGTGCAGCCAATCTACAGAATTGTAAGCAATAAAACACTTGTTGTCTTAAGCTGTTGGATTTTGGGATGGTTGTTATGTATCAATAGATAACCAAAACAAGGGGGGATGAGAGCCTGGGGCTGCGTCACATGGTATAATCTGCAGATTTTCACTCAATACCCTGATTTTAGAATGGCTTCTTACTTCTGCTCTCTCTATACTTAGATTCAGGAGGGTCTGTGGTTTGAAAATTTATTGGCCCAAATTTAAGTACTGATTGACTTCAACATCCCATTTGTAGTGTTCAGGATCCCTACCTTGATATAGTTCAAGCCTAAAGTTTGGCACTGTGATGATCCGTAATTTCCTGGTTCAGTGTCTTGTCTCCAGCTAAGGAACATTTTTCATCAAGCCTCTCCTTTACTTCAGACATTTTCCTTCCCAATTTTTTCTCCACAGGACATTTGTATCTTTTGAGAAGTGGAATTAAAATTCTTTCTGCACAATGTCTTCTTAGGATTATTGCTACTCATGCAATTTCTCCAGCAGCTCTAATACAGACCTCTATCAGATAGTCTTTCTTGACTGCTAATGATTTTAATGAAGGCAGGGTTCCTAGTGTCAATTACAATTAATTAATTAAAATGAATCAATTTGAACTTTCAATTGGCTGTCTCTGATGTGGCCTCCAGGACCTTCTCTCTAAAAATCTATAACAACGTGGGAAGACATGACAATGTTTAACATCATTGAAAAGCAAGGCTGATGTACAACGTATGGTCAGATTATAGAAGGAATTTACTGAATGTGATACAGATAAAGCTGTATCACAAAACCAGAAATAAGTGACATTCTGATGCTCCTCTTGAAAGAAAGCAGAATACTTCTTTACTCCTGCTCTAGTTGCCCTAAGCCTCTCTGAGACCAAACTAATTTAAAAACTAGGAAGCTTTGTGCACATGTACCCTAGAACTTAAAGTATAATAATAATAATAAAAAAAAGCTAGGAAGCTGACCCACTATTGTGTGGGTGCTGCTTATTCTGCTTTTCCACTAGTGTTTCTATATTCATTTGGAGACTGCAACTGCTGGAAAACAACAGGGTAATATGGGGTGACCCCAAAGGGGTGTTTTGCATTTTAGGAAGTGTACGACCCTCATATAAAGCTCCATGCCTGTGGATGAGGACACACAGACCTGGTAGCAAGGCATGTGGGGAATCATAGGCACAATGTTTCAGGAAGTTTCAGGAGCAGGATAAGAATCCTCCATATGCTTACCTAGCTGGGATAGAAAGGAAAAAAAAAAAAAGACTCCACCACAGTACAGTAGCACTGTATTAAAAGAAAACCCAGAAACCAGCCCCTGGTAGTTGGGCTGAGACCTCTGTGGATACAGAGCCCGCAAAAGCTCTGTTGCTATAGATATAAGAAGGGGACTCTACTGATTACAAATGGGCAGTGGTGGAACCAAGGGAAATCTATATGTTTTGTCCATCGCTAAAACAGAGTCTTGGTGTGTTTCCTTTATTTTGAAAATGAATACAAAAGGAAAACATTCAACTTGGTTTATTAAAAAAAAGCAAAGGGCAAAGCATGAGAAGGAAACCTCATCTTGATGACTCAGAAGTGCAGAGAGTAACTATAAGACAATTTTAGAAAATTGTCTGGAACCCTCGCTAATTTGCAAAAAAAACAAAAACAAAAACAAAAAAACAAGTGATCTCTATGACGAATAACTAAGGAAAATCATAAGAAGGGAGAAGACCAAGATGTAGTAAGATGAGATAAAAAGATGACAAAGTGAGATGGAAAGGGAACTAGGAAAGATGTAAAAGTGTATCAAGTTACCTATTGTGATGTAATGAGTGGCCCTAAAATGTAGTGGCTTAAAACACAGCATTTTGTTTGCTCACAATTCCGTGGGAAAGAATTAGGACAGGGTCATTTGCAATTCTGCTCCCCATGGCCTTCTCCAAGGGGTGGTAGCAGTTGAGAACTGGGCTGTGGCTGGAATGTCTCAGATGGCTTCAAGTGCACATCTGGCACCTGGTAGCTAGAGAACTGTGGGACCACCTCTCTGTCATGTGACTTGAGTTTCTTTGTATGGCAGCTGGATCCCCCAAATGAAAAAGTAGAAAGTGCCAGATCCAGGATCAGAAGTCTTCTAAAACATTAGTTCCACTAATTCTATTGGTTAGATTAAGTCACAAGATCAGCCAAGATGAAAGGGAAGGGAAATCAGCTCCTGTCTTGGGAGGAGGTGCATGTGCATACAGCTTCAGGAGGAATTGTTGGCAGCCATCTTTGTGGTCAACGTACCTGGGGAATTGTAGGTTCAAAGAAGGATGAGAAAGAAACTAAAAGACTCACTATTCACACCAAAGGGTGTGAGGAGCAGAATTAACACTGTGGAAAACGGGAATAATGATGTGGAAGACAAACATGAGCAGTTTTCCCAGAAAGTATGAATGGATAGAGAGAGAAAACAACAAATGAGAGGATGGAGGACAGGGAACCAAGGTCATAGTGGGACTCCCTTTCTGTGTTTTTGGAATCCTCCATGTTAGGTGCTGTGGTGACAGAAACTGCCTTATACATAGAATCTGAAAAGGGCAGAATCACATTTTCTCAGGCTGCTAGCTAGGGTACCAGCACGTGAACTATGTCAGTCAATCAGGCACACCCATCCAGGACTCTGAAAAGGAAGTTTGTAGCACAGAGATGAAAGAACAAGGAAGAATTCATTTTGAGGTTGACAGCATGAAGTCCAGGCCAGCAAAAGCCACAGAGCAAGCTGCAGTAATGCTACAAGCCATGCCCCTAGCATTCAGTGGTATCATACCTAGAGTCTTCACTAAATGTGTTCTGTGTGTAACATGGCTGTCACTCTGGCTGCTGCTGAGCCTCATATTGTACTGCTCATTTTCTAAGCCTGAGTCTTGATCTTATTGATATTTTTGTAAGATTCCCAATATCCTTTTAATAAATTATTTCATGACAAAGACAGCCAGAGTTAATTTGTGTTGCTTGGAAGTAAGATCCCTGACTAGTGCAAGCACCTGAACAAAGAATGCAGTTGGTCTTTTGTTTCTGCAGGTTCAACCAACTGTGGATCAAAAATAATTCAAAAAAAAAAAAAACAAAAAAACCAATACAACAATAAAAATAACACAAGATAACAACTAATTTACATAGCATTTACATTGTATTATGTATTATAAGTAATTTAGAGATTATTTAAAGCATACTGGAGGATACGCATAGGCTATACGCAAGTACTACACCATTGTATATAAGAGACTTGAGCGTCTGCCAATTTCAGTATCTGGGGGGAGTGTTCTGGAACCAATCCCTACAGATACTGAGGATAACAGTAGCAGGTATTGTTGTTGGGGGAAAACCAGGATAACTGGAACAAAGACAGTGATCAGTCAAAACAATTCCTTTTAATTTCTTAGAAGCCAAAAGGAATCCAAGTATGTGTTCAGAAATGTTTTACTGTATTATAGACAATTTAATAAAAGGAGATCTCATCTAGACAAATTATAAAAGTAATTCTATTAAATAGGATATTAACTCATAAGATAAAATTATATAATCATAAAATTCTAAAAGGATATAACAATATTTACTAGGATAAAATATTCTATAGGAATTAAGAAGTGAAAAAATAGATTATCTACAAGTTAAAATGACTTCAGACTTCTGATCTGCAACACTAATTGCCAATAGAAAGTATAGCAATATTTCCAGTTTTTAGTTTTGCAGGTAAGAGTCTGTGATCCACATTTTTTCTTTTAAAAAATTACTGGAAGATGTTCAGCATGGAACTGAGTTAATGACTGTCACACAAGTCTTCTTTCTGAAGATTGTTTTAGCTATTCTAGGGCCTGTGCCTTCCATACAAACTTTAGAATAAGCTTGTCTATGTCTACAAAAAAATCTTGCTGGATTTTGATAGGAACTGCATTAAATCTAGAAAGCAATTTGAATAAAACTGCTATCTTTACTATGTTGAGTCATAACATGAGCATGAACATGCTATGTTTTTCCATTTATTTAGGTTTTCTTTGATTTCTTTGAGCAATATTTTATAATTTTTAGCATATAAACCCTTAATTACACATTCATAATTTTTATCATACATACTTTGGTAAATGTTTGCCTATTTTTTTGAGTGATTGTGAATGACACTATGATTTACATTTTCGTTTCTATATGTTCATTGTTATTTTATAGAAATGCAATGAATTTTTTTGTTGATACTATATCCTGTAACCTTCCTAAACTCACATATTATTATAGTTTTTTTGTACATTCCATGCAATTTTCATATAGACAGTCATGTTATCTGCAAGTAGAGACCATTTTATTTCTTAATTATAAGTGCTTTATTCCTTTTCCTTGCCTTATTGCAGGAGCTAGGACTTGCAGTACTATGCTGAACACAAGCGGTGAGAGTACATTCTTGCCTTGTTCCTGATCTGAGGGAAGAAGTACTCACTCATTTACCATTAAGTGTTATGGTAATACTGTGATTAGCTATAGGTTTTTCAATAGATGCTTTTTATCAAGTTGAGGTAATTTATTTCTATTCCTAATTTGCTGAGAGTTTTATCCTGAGTGCGTGTTTGATTTTGTCAAATGCTTTATCATGGACCTAAATGTAAAACATAAAAGCATAAAACTTTTAGAAAAAAATAGAAGACAATCTTGGGATCTGGGGCTAAGAAAAGAGTTCTTAAATTTGACACCAAATCACATCCATACAGCAGATAAAATGATAAATCTTATCTTTTCAAACTTAAAAGCTTTTTCTCTGTGAGAACCCATGAGAAGAGAAGAAATCGACAAGCTACAGACTGGGAGAAAATATTTGCAAACTACATATTTGACAAATACTAGTATCTAGAGTATGCAAAGAACTCTCAAAACTCAACAGTAAAAAAAAAAAAAAAAAAAAAAACCAATTAGAAAATGAGGAAAAGGCATAAACAGACATTTCACATGAAGAGAATACATAGATGGCAGATAAGCACATGAAATAATATTCAACATCATTAGTTGCTTAGTTTTTATTTATTTATTTTGAGACGGAGTCTCGCTCTGTCGCCCAGGCTGGAGTGCAGTGGCACGATCTCGGCTCACTGCAAGCTCCACCTCCCAGGTTCAGGCCATTCTCCTGCCTCAGCCTTCCGAGTAGCTGGGACTACAGGTGCCCGCCACCATGCCTGGCTAATTTTTTTGTATTTTTAGTAGAGACGGGGTTTCACCGTGTTAGCCAGGATGGTGTCGATCTCCTGACCTCGTGATCCGCCCTCCTTGGCCTCCCAAAGTGCTGGAATTACAGGCGTGAGCCACCGCACCTGGCCAACATCATTAGTTGCTTCATTGATAGTAGCCCCAAATTGGAAATAATCCCCATGTCCTCAACTGGTGAGTGGTTAAACAAACTGTGGTACCTCCATATGTGGAATACCACTCAGCAGTGAAATTGAACCAACTACTGATACAACAACGTAGATGAATTGCCAGGAAGTATGATGAGTGAAAAATGCCAATCCTAAAAGGTTACTACTGTATGATTTCTTGTATATAATTTTCTTGAAATGACAAAATTATAGAAATGGAGAACAGATAGGTGGCTGGCAGGGGTCAGGGACAGGGTAAAGGGGGTAAAGGGGTGGGAGATAGATATGGCTGTAGAAGAGCCACTTGAAGGGCCCTTGTGATGATGGACTTGTATCTTTACTGTGGTGGTGAATATAACAATCTATTTATGTGCTAAAATTCTATAGAGTTAAAATACACACACACACAAATGAATACAAGAACTGGGAAAATCTTAATAAGATAAGTGAATTAGATCAAGTTAATAACAAGGTTATGACTATAGTTTTTTAAGATACAAGTTTGTGTGAAACTGGTTAAAGGGTACCTGGGGTCTCTTTGTACATGTTCTTACAACTGCATGTACATTTGCAGGTATTTCAAAATAAAAAGGGCAATTAAAAACGAAACATTCGAACATTTACAAATAATAAAATCAAAAGCTAGACAAAGATGCCCACCATAACCACTATTAGTTGATTTTGTTATAGAGGTTTTAGCTAATGCAATTATTTAAGAAGCAAGTAACTAAGAAATAGGAAATGAAATGATTATGATTTGTATATAATAATTTTTTTTACCTTGAACATTCTAGGGAAGTTGCAGAAGAGAGTTTATAAGGGAATCAGTTATGAATTCAGTCAATGAAGTCAAGAGTTTTCTTATAAAATAGCAATAGCTAGTTAGGGGGAAAGATTTCCTTGGCATGAACTATTGAAAACTGTGCAAGACCCATAGGAAAAAATCTTTTATAGTTTTGCTGAAAGACGTAAAAGAGGACTTGAATGAATGGAGGAACCTACTCCTCATTGGGAAGATTCAATATGTAAAAGTGTCATCTCACTGCAAATTAATTGATACCTTTAATAAAACTCAGATAGGCTCTCTGCTCCTCCTGTTCGAGAGTCAGCCGCATCTTCTTTTGCATCGCCAGCGCATCCCTGAGACACCATGGGGAAGGTGAAGGTCGGAGTCAACGGATTTGGTCGTATTGGGCGCCTGGTCACCAGGGCTGCTTTTAACTCTGGTAAAGTGGATATTGTTGCCATCAATGACCCCTTCATTGATCTCAACTACATGGTTTACATGTTCCAGTACGATTCCACCCACGGCAAGTTCCATGGCACCGTGAAGGCTGAGAACGGGAAGCTTGTCATCAATGGAAGCCCCATCACCATCTTCCAGGAGCGAGATCCCTCCAAAATCAAGTGGGGCGATGCTGGCGCTGAGTACGTCGTGGAGTCCACTGGCGTCTTCACCACCACGGAGAAGGCTGGGGCTCATTTGCAGGGGGGAGCCAAAAGAGTCATCATCTCCGCCCCCTCTGCGGACGCCCCCATGTTCGTCATGGGTGTGAACCATGAGAAGTACGACAACAGCCTCAAGATCGTCAGCAACGCCTCCTGCACCACCAACTGCTTAGCACCCCTGGCCAAGGTCATCCATGACAACTTTGGTATCGTGGAAGGACTCATGACCACAGTCCATGCCATCACTGCCACCCAGAAGACTGTGGATGGCCCCTCCGGGAAACTGTGGCGTGATGGCCGCGGTGCTCTCCAGAACATCATCCCTGCCTCTACTGGCGCTGCCAAGGCTGTGGGCAAGGTCATCCCTGAGCTGAACGGGAAGCTCACTGGCATGGCCTTCCGTGTCCCCACTGCCAACGTGTCAGTGGTGGACCTGACCTGCCGTCTGGAAAAACCTGCCAAATATGATGACATCAAGAAGGTGGTGAAGCAGGCGTCGGAGGGCCCCCTCAAGGGCATCCTGGGCTACACTGAGCACCAGGTGGTCTCCTCCGACTTCAACAGCGACACCCACTCTTCCACCTTCGACGCTGGGGCTGGCATTGCCCTCAACGACCACTTCGTCAAGCTCATTTCCTGGTATGACAACGAATTTGGCTACAGCAACAGGGTGGTGGACCTCATGGCCCACATGGCCTCCAAGGAGTAAGACCCCTGGACCACCAGCCCCAGCGAGAGCACAAGAGGAAGAGAGAGGCCCTCACTGCTGGGGAGTCCCTGCCACACTCAGTCCCCCGCCACACTGAATCTCCCCTCACAGTTTCCATGTAGACCCCTTGAAGAGGGGAGGGGCCTAGGGAGCCCCACTTTGTCGTGTACCATCAATAAAATCCCCTGTGCTCAGCCAAAAAAAAAAAAAAAAAAAAAAAAAAAAAAAANAGGATGGGAAAAGTAATAGAATTGCTAAATATATTCAATAACTCTTCCTTTGAAAAAAGCAATAAAACAAACAAATTATTTCTTATAATGTTCACCATAATAAATCACAGAAGAAACAAAGTGTAAGAAAAAATACATCTGTAATTTTATTCTTATGGTAGGAATGAGATACGTGTACAATTTTTTTCCTATTAATTTGTTCAGTTGAGCCCTCTTCTATACCAGGTGGTTTTAATTTCTCTAGCTTTGTAATATGTTTAATTAGCATGGTAGTTAAACTTTAAGCTTGAAAGTAATGAGTCCTGGGTTCAAATATAGACTCCTGATATTTAATACTTCTGTAATACTGGAAAACATTTTTAGCATTGCTAAGATGCAGGCTATTGTACTTTTCCGAGTTTTGGGGAAGAGTAAATAGAATCCACAATGCTTGTGAAAAACCTCAGTGCTACATACAGTGTAAGAACTAAATTAAGTTCTTACTATCTGGTAGGCAATATCTTAGAAAATTCCTCACTTTCATTAATTTTTCCAACTCAACTTTAGAATGGTTTTGTTGAATTTTAAAAACGGTCACATTGGAATTGCATTCAATTTATAGATTTAAGGCAGATGATTGTTTTTATAAATATATCTTTTAATCCAAGAACAATGTATATCTCTTCCCTTGCTCAAGTCACCTTTTCATCGCCCTAAGTAGCGTGTTCTACATTTTTTCCATAGGTAAGACATTACTGGATTCAATTCTCCAGGTACTGAATGGTCTTTGTCGATATTGTAGATGGGATTTTTTTCCCCATTATTTTTTCAAGCTGGTTATTGTTGATTGATGGGAAAATTGTTGATTAGAATATTTATTTTGTAACAGATAGGTATGAAAAACAGTTTTGCGTTTTCCTTTCCAACACTTATTCTGTTCTTTTTTTTTTTCTTTTGGCTTATTGACATCTGTGTCTGCTTAATCTTGACTTGGATTATGTTACTTGCAACCAAAAAAGTCCTGACTCATACATCTGGAAAAGACTCTGAATTAAAAAACAAATCCTCTTCATATTAACTGTTATATCCGTATATCTCCTTCTACTTATAACTTTAAGTGAAGGTATTTCCTAAGATTGACCTAACCCTGCATTCCTGCAGTTAAATCTATTTGGTCATGCACTTATCTTGAAATATATTGCTGAATTCAGTTTACTATTGTTTATGTGTAGTTTTTGTTTCTTTAGTTGGTTTTGATACCATAGTTTTGCTGGTTTTGTAAAATGATTTGAGATACTAATTCTTTCCCTGGGTCTTAGAACAGTTTAATAGCACAGGATTGATTTACTGCTTGAGAGTCTGAAATATCTTTTGATGAGTAGGTTTCTAATTATTTTTCAATTTATTTCAAGCTTATTTCTGTATTGTCTTTCTATCTTTTTTGAAATCAATTTTGATATTCTATATTGCCTGCCTGTCAGCCTCCTTGCCTCTTTCTCTCTCCCTTCTTGAATTATTCTTCCAGAAGCCATTAGGTGGGACTGAACAAGATAGGGCTCCATACAGGCTAGGTAGTGACCACGGCTCTAAGTTGGGGTGTCAAGATCTCAGCAGGGTGAGGAAGAAGACTGCATGGGGTGAGGGGTGACAGTGAGAGAAAAATGCTTATAAGTGGGGTCAGGGGAAGAGACTGACTCAATAAGTAAATATATTAATAATAAATGATGGCCAAGTTTCCCATTATCAGAGAAGGGAGTTACAACTATGGAAGGGGAAGAAAGCTAGAATTAATCCTGTAGTGTTGAAGTGGAATTGGGATTATGGGTGTGAACTCATTGTTTTCAATACATTGATATAGAAATAAATATATGTATTTGTGTGTATTTAGTTTTGTACTTCTTATAATAAATTACCCCAAACCTTACTGGCTTAAAACAATAGGACATATTTATTATCTCATAATTTCTGTATAGCAAGAATCTAGGCATAGCATAGCCAGGGGCCTCAAGGTCTCTCATAAAGTTGTCATCAAGGGTTGTAGTCTCATCTGAAGGCTCTGTTAGCAGAAGATCTGCTTCCACACTCATTCATGTGGTTGGCAGGATTCACTTCCTCACTGGCTGTTGGTTGTGAGCCTCTCCAGAAGACAGCTCACAAATGGCAGGGGGCTTCCCTTGAGCAAGAGAGAATGCCCAAGTTGGAAGTCAATCTTTTTGTAACCTAAACTTGAAAGTGACATCCCATCACTTTTGTCATATTCTATTTGTTAGAGGTGAATCAGTAGGCCAAGTCTACACTCAGGGGGAGGGGATTATGTAAGAACTTGAATACCAGGAGGTGGAAATCACTGGTAGCTCCTATAATAGGTACACAGGTAGGTAGGTAGGTAGGTAGGTAGGTAGGTAGGTAGATAGATAGATAGATAGATAGATAGATAGATAGATAGATAGACAGATGATAGATGGATGATAGATGGATAGACAGGTAATAGAGATAGATGATAGAGACAGATAGATGATATAGGTAGATAGATAGATGGTATAGACAGATAGACATACACAGATTTCTCAACTCTGTGTACTGAAACATCCTAATAGCACTGAGCACACACAGTGCCCAAATCTTTGTTTTTAAGTACCTTTATCCATTAAAAGGAACCAGGGCTTTTGAAGGAATGGTGGATTCCAGGACTGGGGCAGAAAAAGTACACAGTGAGCCTGGAACATCATGTTGTGCCAGAAAGTAAAGAAGTGCCCAGAGAATGATGAGTCCAGGTCAAACAGACACAGAAACCAGATTGAAGGCACTCCCACTAGCCAAATCAGGGATAACTTGACATGATACTTAAGAATAGTAACTGATTTTTTTTTAACCATTGAATAAAATAGGAATCCCTGAGTCCATGCGGATATAGATAAATAAATGAATATATAAATGGGAAAAAGAGAGAAATCTGTCCTTGAGAGTAGAATGCCAACTATACAGAGGGATGATAGATTTAGAAAATCACCATTTGACAACCCTCACAGTAATATGACTCAGCCAAGAAACATCAATGGATGCTAAAACTGTGGATGAGGAATGAGATAGTTACATAAATCTCAAAGCACCTCCTACAAAGTACTTATTGATTACAAAGGGAAAAAGAGTCACTCGACAGTGGAAGGCAGTCCTTTAATTAAGTGATCGAGGTCAAACTGAAATTATGTGACACCTGATAGGATGCATTGAGAAGCATGTGATACAGAACTTGTATCTGATCATTAGGAGGCATCAGACAAGTCAAATCTTCAAAAGTATAAGGTTAAGAGAGTCAAGAAAAGACTGAAGAATCATTCCAGTTGAGACTAAAGAGAAACGATAACAAGATTAGATGGTAGTAATGTATTCATATTATTTTTTCTATTCTGATGGTCATGTTGTGATTCTGTGGAAAGATGTCCTTGTTTTAAGAAAATACACACTCAAATATTGGGGGCGTATGGAGACATCCTATTGGCAAATTGCTCTGAAATGGTTAAGGAGGAAAAGTTATTTGTACTGTTCTTATAAACTTTCAGTTTGAAATTATTTCTACATAAAAAGAGATAAAGAAAGGATACAAAACTCAGTCAGGTGTGTGATCCTGACTATGTCAACAAAAACTTGCAATAAAGAAAGAATAAGTGAAAGTTATCCTATTCATCAAATTGTATGTAGTATTTTCTCCTGATTTTTAATTCTCCTCTATAGGGATGCATGCCTCTCTCCTTCACTGTGCTGTGTGTCTGTGGCTGCCATCTCTTTCCTCTTTGATTTGCCCTGCTAGAGGCAGTTTTATAATGACTAACAGCATGGGTTCTGCTGGTGGACAGATCTGAGATACAACATTTAACTTCCAAAGCCTTAGTTTTCCCATCTGTGCAACAGGATTAACTATACTTCCTACCTTATGAGGCAACTGTGAGAACTGAATAGGCCAACGTTAAAGTGCTTATCATGTGTGATGGTTAATTTTATGAATCAACTTGACTGGGCCATGGGATGCCCAGATATCGTTTAAATAGTATTTCTGGGTGTGCCTAATGTGGGTGTTTCCAGAAGAGACTGGCATTTGAATTGGTGGACAGAGCAAAGCAAAGGACCCTCTCCAGTGTGAGTGGGCAGCATTTGATGTATTGAGGGCCTGAATAGAATAAAAGGTGGAAAAAGGATCAACTCACTCTCTGCCCAAAAAGTTGAACTGGGACATTGATCTTCTCCTGCCCTTAATGCCCCTGGTTCTCAGTCCGTCAGACAGACTGGAATCTACAGCCTTGGCTCTCTGGCTTTCAGGCCTTCAAACTATACCACCAGCTTTCTTTGCCTCCAGCATGCAGACAGCAAATTCTGTGACTTCTCAGCCTCCATAATTATGTGAGCCAATTCTCTCTCTCTCTTTTTTTTTTCAATACAGGGTCTCACTCTGTCACCCAGACTGTGGTGGCCCAATCTCAGCTCACTGCAGCTTCAGACTCCTGGACTCAAACAATCCTCCTACCTCAGTCTCCTCAGTAACTGGGACTACAGGCGCCTGCAGCTACATTCAGCTAATTAATTTTTTTTCTTTTTTTTTTTTTTTTGGTCAAAAAAAGTCTCATTATATTGCCCAGGCTGGTCTTGAACTCCTGGGCTCAAGGGATCCCCCTGCCTCAGCCTCCCCAAGTGCTAGGGTTACAGGCATTAGCCACCACATCCAGGATGAGCCAATTCCTTAAAATAAATCTCTCTTTCTCTCTCTCTTTCTCTCTCACTCTCTCTTTCTCGCTCTCTCTTTCTCTCTCTCTCTCTCTCTTGCTGTCTCTCTTGTCTATTAGTTCTGTTTCTCTGGAGAATCCTGACTAATACATCATAGTACCTGACTGTTAGCTGAATGCCCAATAAATACTGTAATTATTATCCTAATTATAGTCTTTTCAAAGACCCAACTCTTAGATTTCTCAGATCTATAGTTTTTATTTTTGTCATCATCTAATTTATTATCTTCAAATCTTTCTTCTAACTTTTCATAGTTTTGTGGACTTTGCCCTTTTACTTGCTTTTTTGAGTTGAGAACTTAGTTCATTTAATTTCTTCCTTCTGTTTAATGAGAAAAACATAAAACTCTCTATATTTTGCTCTTTAGAGCTTTGTATGTTCTCTTTGCTGTGGCTGTCATTGTTTCCTAATTCGTTAGTTGCAGTCTTCATTTCCTCTTTGACTCTAGGGCTGTTAAAAGAGTTTACACCCCTCACAGATGGACATTTGGGTTGATTCCAAGTCTTTGCTATTGTGAATAGTGCCGCAATAAACATACGTGTGCATGTGTCTTTATAGCAGCATGATTTATAATCCTTTGGGTATATACCCAGTAGTGGGATGGCTGGGTCATATGGTACATCTAGTTCTAGATCCTTGAGGAATTGCGAATCAACCCAAATGTCCATCTGTGACAGACTGGATTAAGAAAATGTGGCACATATACACCATGGAATACTATGCAGCCATAAAAAAGGATGAGTTTGCATCCTTTGTAGGGACATGGATGCAGCTGGAAACCATCATTCTTAGCAAACTATCACAAGAACAGAAAATCAAACACCGCATGTTCTCATTCACAGGTGGGAACTGAACAGTGAGATCACTTGGACTCGGGAAGGGGCCTATCATGGGGAAGGGGGAGTGGGGAGGGATTGCATTGGGAGTATATACCTGATATAAATGTACGAATGATGGGTCTGACGAGTTGAGGGTGCAGGCACACCGAAGCATGGGCGACCAAGTAGTCAGCATATGTTAGACAAACGCTGCATGTGTATGGCAGCAGTGTAAGCCCAGTGGGAACCTGTAGAGAGTATATGAGAAAAAAAAAAAGAGTTTACACCTCTCTAGAGTGGCTTCAGTTTGTCTCTTTGCTTTTCCTTTTGTTTTTAAAGTGTAGTTTTGCTGCATTGTGGTTTGAGTTTGTGCATTGTACTATTTCTGCTTTTTAGATTTTAATGAGATTTTCCTTGTGGCCTAAGATAATGATCAAATTTTGTAATTGTTTCTTGGTCATTTAAAATGAATATGTATTCTCTGTTTCTAGGAACACATTTTGATATAGATCTATGAAGCCAAAGTTTAATAATAATTTTTAATCATTCTATCTTCTTCCTGAAATGCCTGTCTACCTGATTTCTCAGAAATGGCGAGCATATTTGGTGTTCTTTTATGGCTGTCGTTTTACTCAATTTCTCTTTAATACTTAACCTTTTTGTACTTGTACATTTGATGCTTTATTCAGCACACACAGATTCATGGATCTTATATTCTCATCTAGTTTACATCACTTACCAATATCCCTTGCAAGGGTTTTTTTGTTGTGAATTATACTGTCTGATATTAATATTGCTTTCTTTTTGTTTGCACTTGGGTACAGGATACCCAGTAGATTGTTCACTCTTTCCCAGAAGGTGGTCTACTTTATAGGAAGCCATGTAAGACCCTGACTCAAGCCACGTTTGTTTGCTCCAGAGATGGGCATGTGACCATGCTGGGTCAATCAGATACTCCCTGAGTGGTGGGAATTGGGACCAATGGGTTACACTTCATTTTGCTGTTGTCTAGATTTGAGGGGATACACACTTGGGGCTGCCTGCGCTATGGCCATCTTCCTCCAGGGAAAGATGGAAACCAGAGGACATGGATTGTTGCAAATGTGGAAAATGAAGGAGATGCACAAGAAACCCAGGGATGAGAGATGGGAAAGACTCCTAACAGCATGGAATTCCCTGTGTCATTCCAGTTCTGAGGCTCTAGAGCCAGAGAATTTCATCATTCATCTCATGATAATGCTCTCTGTTCTTCATTCTTCCCTATACTCCCCCCACCATGTTCCTATCTTAAGATTGCCTTGCAAGTTTTTTTATACAGTCATGCATCACTTAATGATGGGGTTACATTCTGAGAAATACATCTCTAGGCAATTTTGTCATTGTGTGAACATCATAGAGTATGCTTACACAAATCTAGATAGTATAGCCTACTAAACACCTAGGCTATATGGTATGGTCTGTTGCTCCTAGGGTACAAATCTGTACAGCATGCTATATGCTGAATACTGTAGGCAATTGTAGCACAGTGGTATTTGTGCATCTAAACATAGAAAAGGTACAGTGAAAATATGGTATTAAAATCTGATGGGACCACCATTGCATATGTGGTCCTTCATTGGCTAAAATGTGGTGATGTGGCACATGACTGTGTTTAGAAATTAGGAAATTACACTTTCTATTTTTATTCTACTACTTCTTCCCTTAAACAAACACACACACTACATATATATAAATATATCTATGTGTATATACGTACGTGTGTATATATGTATGTACATATATATGTATGTGTATATATATAGGAAATTATGCTTTCTATTTTTAGTATACTACTTCTTTCCTTAAACACACACCCTCTACATATATATGTATGTGTATATATATGTATGTGTGTGTATATGTATATATGTACACACATATACACAAAAAGTGTATATGCACACATATACATATATACACATACACATATATACATATACATGTATACACATACACATATGCACATACACATGTATACACATACACATATGCATATGTACACATATACACATGCATATGCACACATATACACATACACATATGCATATGCACACATATACACATACACATATGCATATACACATATAGACATACATATATGTGTATGTACATATATACACATACATATATGTAGTGTGTGTTTAATGGAAGAAGTAGTATATATGTATGTATGTCTATATATATATATATGTCTATATATACTGTACATTGTTTCTTCATCAACTTCAAAAAGAATATGATATGTATTTATTTCCCCTGTGTAGGATAATTTCATGCTTTTTAATTGCCTCCCCACTTCTACCTCCCATTTTTTCTTGATATAATGACATTTTAGATTAAAATTATTATTATGAGTTTGTTTCTTACACTTAATGTATCAATTTTTCAGTAATTGTTTTAGACGTTTCTATTACTTTTAAAATCATGTTAATATCAATTTTAATAAGTTCACTCTATTATGTATCTAATTTCTACTAATTTTTTCATTTTTTCTTGCTTAGCTGGAACACTGCTTTGAAAAAATTTTCCTGGTTGATTGAGGGAGTGATATACATTCCAAATGCTTACATGCTTTAAAATGTCTTACTTGACATCACAAATGAATTACAACCTTCATATTTCAGTTGCAGTCTTTTCCCCTTGGAACTTTGTAGATATTATTCTATTTATCATATTTCTTTTTCTATTTAGGATTGTAGAGGAGAAGTCTGATCTCAGTTCAATTCTCTTCACCCTGACATGTAACCCACCACCCTCCTGCCACCCCACAAATACAAAAGGATTTTAAAATTTATCCGTGACATCCTAAACTTTCACCAGGAGATATTTAAGCATGGTCCCTCTTTCATTAATAATACTTGGTTTTTCACAGGAACTTTTGTTTCTGTGGTTAAATATATTGTCCATCTCTCATGTTTCCCCCTTGATCCATCTGCTCCTCTTTCTCCTTCAGGAATGGCAATGAAGTTGTTTTAAAATACAGGTTTTATTATTATTCAGGTGTGATGAAGCCAACAGATCAGGACACAACCACCATTGAAAAGATGGTTTATTCTCACAGTCCCAAGACGAGAAGGCATAACACGCCATGGTCGTGAGTGGGAGGGACACTGGGAGGCACCAGGGTCAGTCAGAAGGCAGAGGGAGTGGGGAAAATGTGGGCAAGAGCCTTTACTGTAGTTTCTGTGGGAAGGAATGAGTGAAGCAGGGTGGGCATGCTTAGGATTAGCTAGTTTGAATAATTGGAATAATGCTGAATAATTGAATCATTTCAGCAGCTCTGGGACATACAGGCTGTTCCTAGATGCCTGATAGCTGGTTCTGGGGTGATTAGGGTGGATGGATAGTGACCCAGAGTGTGAGAGACCGGTAAGAGCTCTATAAAGGAGATGGTTAGGGTCTGGGCTCTGGATTTATTAGTATGCATTTGAAAGGCATGCTTGCAAGGAAGTTCTTTACTAGCTGTAGAAATTGACTAGGAAGAGATGTTCTCTCCAGGGTCAGCAAGGCCCCAGATTTTGAAGCCCCAGAAATACAGAAAATAAAAAGGCATGATGAATACAGAAGTAGTTACGAGAAGCCCCCTAAATAACTCTGCTGTATCTGTAGTTATATATGCTTGTTTCTAGTAATAATATGTTAAAGAAAAGATTATTATTATAACATATTATTTAGCTCTCCTTTTGCTTTTCATACTACCAAAGGCTTGTATACAGTCACATACCTCATAACGACATTTCATTCAACAATGGACTACATATATGACAGTGGTACCGTAAGATTATAACGGAGTTAAAGAACTCTATCACTTAGTGACAGTGTAGCCATCATAACGTCATAGTGTAACACATTACTAACAAACCTACTGTGCTGCCAGTCATATAAAATTACAGTATGTACAATTATGTTCAGTATATAATACTTGATAATGATAGTAAATGACTATGTCACTAGTATATGGATTTGCTATACCATACTTTTTAATCATTATTTTAGAGTGTACTTTTTCTACTTAGATGAAAAGGTTAACTGTAAAACAGCCTCAAGCAGGCCTTTCAGGAGGTATTCCAGAAGGAGGCATTGTTATCATAGGAGATGACAGCTCCATGCATGTTACTGCCCCTGTAGACCTTCCCGTGGGACAAGGTGCAGAGGTGGAAGACAGTGATATTGATGATCCTTACCCTGTGGAGGCCTAGGCTAATATGTGTGTTTATGTCTTAGTTTTAACAAAAGATTTAAAAGTAAAGAAAAAATTTTGGCCGGGCGCGGTGGCTCAGCCTGTAATCCCAGCACTTTGGGAGGCCGAGACGGGCGGATCACGAGGTCAGGAGATCGAGACCATCCTGGCTAACACGGTGAAACCCCGTCTCTACTAAAAAATACAAAAAAAAAAAAACTAGCCGGGCGAGGTGGTGGGCGCCTGTAGTCCCAGCTACTCGGGAGGCTGAGGCAGGAGAATGGCGTGAACCCGGGAGGCGGAGCTTGCAGTGAGCTGAGATCCGGCCACTGCACTCCAGCCTGGGAGACAGAGCGAGACTCCGTCTCAAAAAAATAAAAAAGAAAAAAGGCAAAATTTTTAAAAAGGAAAAGGCTTATAGAATAAGGAAATAAATATTTTCTGTAGAGTTGTACAATGTGTTTTAAGCTGAATGTGTAAAGTCAAAAGTAAAAAATTAAAAGCTTATAAAGTGAAAATAATTACAGTAATGTAAAATAATTTAAGGTAAATTTGATTGTAAGTTAAGTGTAGTCTAATCATTTATGAAGTCTACAGTAGTGTACAGTAATGTCCTAGGCCTTCACATTCACCCACCACTCACTCACTGACTCACCCAGAGCAACTTCCAGTTCTGCAAGCTCCATTCATGGTAAGTGTCCTCTACAGGTGTACCATTTTTTATCTTTTATACTAAATTTTTACTGTACCTGTTCTATGTTTAGATACACAAGTACATAACCATTGTGTTCCAACTGCATACAGTATTCAGTACAGTACCATGCTGTCCGGATTTGTAGCCTAGGAGCAATAGGCCATACCATACAGTCTAGTGTGTAGTAGGCTGTACCATCTAGATTGTGTACATACACACTATAATGTTTGCACAATGACAAAATTGCCTAATAACGCATTTCTCAGAATGTATCACCATTGTTAAATGGTGCATAACTGTATTTCATTAGTTTTATGTGTTTCCAAACAGCCACTTTTAAAAATTTCAGCTTTTATTTTAGATATGGGGATACATGTGCAGATTTGTTACATAGGAATATTGTGTGATGCTGAGGTTTGGAGTATGGATCCCATCACCCTGATAGTAAGCATAGTACTTGATAGGTAGTTTTTAACCCACCCCACTCACTCCACCCTCTAGTGGCCCACAGTCTATTGTTCCTGTATATATGTCCATGTGTGCACAGTGCTGAGCTCCTACTTGTAAGTGAGAACATGCAGTATTTGGTTTCCTGTTCCTGTGTTAATTTGCTTAGGATTATGGCCTCCAGCCCCATCCATGTTGCTGCAGAGGACATGATTTCATTCTTTTTTTGTGGCTGCATAGTATTCCACAGTTATATGTACCACATTGTCTTTATCCAATCTACCCAGTGATGGGCACTGGGTTGATTCCATGTCTTTGCTATTGTGAGTAGTGCAGCAATGAACATAGAAGTACATGCATCTTTTTGGTAGAATGATTTATTTCTTTTGGGTATGGCCCCAGTAATGGGATTGCTGGGATGAATGGCAGCTCTGTTTTAAGTTGTTCAAAAACCGTTTTTTATTTCATTATTCCTTTCTATTTTGTGTTTCTTTTTGTTTTATTATTTTGGCTTTTATCTATATTATTTCCTTTTTTTCCATTACTGTATTTTCAACTTCTTGAGTTGACTCTCTAATCCATTTATTTTAAAACTTTCTCAATTTCTAATAAGTGTATTTAGGCCTAGTCGCATCTCTCTAGTTACAGCTTGACAAATTTTGATGTGACATGCTCTTCTGCTCTCATCTCTCATCATTGTTCAGTTCTAAAAGGTTCATAATTTTTATTGTGATTTCTTCTTTAACTTACAAATTATTTGGCAGTGGATTGTTTTGCTTGTTTGCTTTCAAATATACAGGGCTTTTTTTTTTTTTTTTTTTTTGGAATAGGGCCTCCATTAATAGTTTGAGTTGTATTGTGTGTATTGTGTGGGGGTCAGAACATGTGGTCTGTATCATATTGGTAAGACTTCTTTTGACAGACAGTGCAAGTCAAATATCATAAATGACCATATATACTTAAAAGGAGTATGTGCTTTCTATTGAGTACAAAGTGCTATATGGCTCTATTATATCAAATCTCTTGTGATTTTTATTGTTTAAATCTTTTTATGATGTTAGAAATGTTTGACTGCATGATCTGTTCATCTCTGAGAGAGCAACCTACTCTGATTGTGGATTTGTCCGTTTCTTTTTTGATGCTATCAGTTGCATAGTTTAAGTGCATTGTTAGTTGAATGGTTATGCCATTACATTTAAAATAATTATTTAATTTATTTTTAATTATTTATTTGTTTATTTTAGCGACAGGGTCTACTCTGTGGCCTGGGCTATAGTGCAGGGTGCCATCATAGCTCACTGTAACATTGAACTTCTGGGCCTCAGCCTCCTGAGTAGCTGAGACTACAGGCAGGCGCCACAGTGCCTGGCTAACTTTTATTTTATTTTGTTTTATTTTATTTGTAGAGATGGAGTCTTGCTATGTTGACCAAGCTCGTCTTGAACTCCTGGTCTCAAGCAATCCTTCCATCTCAGTCTTCCAAAGCACTAGGATTACAGGCATGAGCCACCCTGCCTGGCTGATTTTACTTTTTTATTTTTAAAGAGGTCTTGCTATGTTGCCCAGGCTGGAGTGCAACGACTGTTTATAGATGCAATTATAGCTCACTGTAACCTCCAACTCCTGGGCTCAAGAAATTCCCCTGTCTTAGCCTCTTGAGTAACTGGGACTAAAGATGTGTACCACTGTGCTTAGCTGTTATACCAGTTTAATGGATTATTCTTTTTAAGACTAGAAAATGTTCTGTGTTTCTATAAAATTAATGTTTTCTTCTTCTCATTAACATTTCACCAACCTCTATTTAGATAGCATTTTACATGTGTGTGTTTTGCATAACTTTATTTCCATCCTTCCTCTCCCAATTTTAGATTTTTCTCATAAGCAACACATAAATGAATTAACGGGGGTAAAGATCATTATGAAATTCTGTCTTTGAATAAAGATTTAACCCATTTATATCCATTTATTATGAGTTTAAATATATTTTCACTTACTTTGGCAATACCATTTTTGTTCTTATTCACCATGGGTTTTCTTTGCTTATTCATTTCCCCTTCATTCTTGCCTTCTGTTGAATTGACTTCTTTATTTTTTCCCTGTACATGTTTGTAAATTACACATCTGTTTGTTTCCTTTGTTGTGGATAATCTCGTTTGACGGTTCATTTTTTATGGAGGTATTCTCCTAAATGCCATTCTCTATAGGGTGGTTTTGCAGTTTCCGTAGCCCCAGCTCCCCAGGGCTTGGAGTTGTGAATTAGGTGTCATGTGAACAGGTTTGTCTTGTGGTCTTCTCCATGTGGATGTAGTTCTGAACTTCATATCGACACAGGGAGCAATTTCTTTCTTAGACCACTTCTCTATTTCTGGCCATGGACAAGCAGTACGTTTCCAGACACATGGGTAGGTGGGTGAGCAGAGTCAGTTGCCTCCCCTGGTGGGTGGGCTATGTGTTCATGGCTTCGCATAGGAGCCCAGTCTTGGCATAGCACTCCAGTTCCTGCTTTGGTTTCCTCTGCCATTATTCACATGTGAAGATTTTCCTTTCTTTATTCTCTTTAACACAGTTACGTACATATATTCTAAATTAATGACATATCTGTCATTCCTATATGCTGGGATGAAGGGGTAGGGTTTGGGCACATGCTCGCTCTGCCACCTTGGCCTGAAAGTCCCATATTATCAATTTGCATACAAATTAGGCTGGAGTTAAATGACTGATGCATGTTGTAATACTTTAGGATGAAATTCTTCATCTAGGCAGCTATCTTCCAGGAAGGAGGGGCCCTCTCTTCTTCAAGCAGCACTAAAGGTGGCATCTTCTTGGTTCATCTTGTGCCTTTCTGGGTCTCTCTGGGCTCCAGAACAGCACCTGGCACTCCTCATGGCCTCTGCTCCTCATGCACACTGGCTTGGATGGAGAAGCCTGACAGCTTCTGAAATATCCATGAGCAACTTGAAGGTCAAAAAAGGGAACATAACAATGCAATAGCAGAAACAAAAGAGTGGCAACAGAGATGGATGCGGTAAAACTAAGGGAGAGCTTTCCCAGGGCTGGATTTTGAACTCTTCTGGACATCGAACAAATAGGTTCAGATGTTCACCCGAGATAGCACTGGGCAGGCTCCAGGGCTGCTGGCTGACAGGACTCCCAGCCCGGAGAGCCTCCTTCTTGCCTGCAGACTTTGTCACCAGTGTGCTGAGTACTTGGATGCTGCAGCTGACCAGGATTTTAGGGTCCTTGCCAGGCCACTTGCATGGTTTCCCCAATCCTCTGTTTTGTTCCCCTACCTCGTGTTTTGAATTAAGCAAATTTATTGATTGCCTGGGGAGGCTTATAGGAGGCTTTCTGCTTCTTGCTCCCTTGAAACAGCACACTAACACTAAACATCATTTATTAAGCACTTCTACGTACTACGTGTCAGACAGACCCTATGCTAAAGGCCGCCTTGTTTCCTCCTTTCTTCACCTTTAATCACTGAGATTATCATTTTACAGATGAGGAAGTTGAGGCCTACAGAATTTCAACCCCGTGCCCAAGTTTACACATCTAGCCCATGGTAGAGTTGGGAATCAAACCTGAGTTTGTCTGATCTCAAGGGCTGGGCTGTTTCTTCCATACTCTTCTGCTAACAGATACAACAAGAGTCAAATGTGATGCTAATGGTCGCTTCCAAGCTAAGTCCCAAGTTGCTTCCCAGGTAGCTTTTTTTTTTTTTTTTTTTTTAATTGAGACAGAGTTTCACTCTGTCACCCAGGCTAGAGTGCAGTGGCGTGATCTTGGCTCACTGTAACCTCCACCTCCCAGGTTCAAGTGATTCTCCTGCCTCAGCCTCCTGAGTAGCTGGGATTACAGGCATCTGCCACCATGCCCAGCTAATTTTTTGTATCTTTAGTAGAAACGGGGTTTCCTCATGTTAGCCAGGCTGGGCTTGAACTCCTGACTTTAGGTGATCCACCTGCCTTGGCCTCCCAAAGTGCTGAGATTATAGTCGTGAGCCACCATGCCCAGCCCAAGGTAGCTTTCAAATCATTAATCTTGACTGGGGAAAGGGCAGCCAAGGAAATGGCACAGCACTTCTAAGATCTTCTGTGAGAAACTTATGCATTGTGTAGGAAGGATGATCTTTCATGCAGTTTTCGGGGAGTGGGCTGGTGCTAGGGAACTGGGAGGGGGAGATGGGCAGGGGAAGAATGATTATAGGCTAGCCCTGCCTGGAGGGAAAGGGGAAAGTGGCGGGAACATGTCTGGGGGTCACTGCACCTGGAGACATCCCCCTATCCATACCAATCAGACAGCTGCCACTTAAGAGAAAAGTCTCTACTCCCCATCCTCTTCTCGTAAGTGTCCCTTCTGAGAACCAGATTCCAGGATCTCTCCCAGTTCAAATCCAGCCTCAGACCACCTTACCCAGAAGAGGTGGTTTTATAGTCTAACCACTTTCCCTTTAGTTGTCTTAGAAATCCAGGATGGAACTGCATAGAGGGCTCTGTTTATGCTGGAGTAGGGAGGAGATGATCCTGGAGAAGGATTAATGCCCACACTTTTCACAGGGCTCAGACTCATTTACAGGGACTCCTTTCACAGTCCCACTGCTCAATGCCTGATGCTGCAATTTCTGTTCCTAGGGCTCATACCCACTGAGGATCCCATACACTACACACAACGTCTGCCTGGAGGAGGGATCTGTACCAGGGTGTCTGGACACCAGTGCCCTGGGCCCGTCTGCCAAGATGCCCATCTGCAGCTGAGAGGCCTGAGGGTGATCCAGCCCCTCCCAAGGCTAGGCTCTGACTCCTTTCGTGTGAGGCTTGGGCAACTCCAGGTTCCAGGCTGGATCTGGACTGTGTGAGAGAGGACTTCTCTGGCCCAGCTCTCCCTGGCCTCAAATGGACCACACCATCCTCCTGCAGTCTGAAAACTCTCTCCTGCTCACAGCCCCTGGAATCCTTATCTCCCCTGGGCCCATTTCTCTCCATCCTGCTTGGTTTCTCTGAAACATGATGACGACTGGTAAAAACTGGCTCCCTCTTCTTCCCCTTTGTTGAATGCTTCTAGGAACATCTAGAAGAACTCACCTGCTTCCGCCTTCCAGAAAGAGCAGAGAGTCAGTCAGGATGGGAAGAGCTGTACTGCAGCAACAAGCCTAACATCTTGATGGCTTAAAACAATGGAGATTTATTTCTAACTCATGCTTCCTGTCCACTGTGGGCTGGCTGGAGCCTGTTCCATGTTATCCTTATATAGGAACCAGGCTGATAGAGCAGGCTCTTTGGAACATATCTGGTGGCAGAGGGAAAGAGCTCTGGAGGGCTTTACACTGATAATGACAAGCTCCAGCCTGGAAGGGACACATACCACATGGACCAGGAAGTGTGTTCAGAAAGCAGAAGGCGGCAAAAGTCAACCACAAGATTTACCACATGGCTAAGCAAGGGCACATTTCTGGAAGGGTGAGGAGCTGGGTTTCATGTGGGTGGTCAGAGGTCAACAGGCAGCTGGGGAGATGTATTCCCCTTCATTCAACACTATTGACTTTGGAGCTGGACTTCCCTGGTTTAAGTTTACATTCTACCGCGAACTAGATGTGTGACTTCAGGCAAATTGCTTAGCTGTTGTAAGTCTCAGCTTCCTCATCTATTAAATGGAAGCAATACCATCCAGAGTGCCACAGCCAGGAAGTGCTGCTGCCAAGATTTCCAGCTACCTGGATCTGGATCCACAGTCCGTGTGTCTGCCAAAATCCTGTCTCCACTGGCAAAAAAATCCTGGCTTAGTAACACCCACATGGCACAAGATGGCAGTGTAATCTCTCCCTTATCCCACTTGCCTATTCTTTCCCTTCCATCCCAAGCCCCAGATTTCTCCCTGATCATTCTGGGCCCTCTGGAGCTTCCCCTCAACCCCAGCTCCTGCCTGGCTGGATGGCACAAAGCCTGCTCTCAGCGCCTCTAAAGTCATTTGCTGAGAACTGATTGTAGAGCACTTCAGACCATTCAGCCTAGGTTCTCACCAGCCCCTGCCTTGGGTGCTCAGACTCCTTCAGCCTCCAGAGTCAGCCAGGTTCACAGACTCTCACTGCACTTGGGAGTGACCCTGCCACATGCGAGAGGCCCTGAACCCTGGGTGGTGTCTTGAGCTCCAGGCTGTGACTGGGAGCGTTGTGGGGAGCCCACTCTGTGGAAAAGAGAGAAGGGTTACAGAATCCCTCCAAACAAGGCAAAACAAAGCCATTTATCTTGGGACATTAGTCACTGAGCTGCTGACGCAGGCAAACATGCTGTACTCTTGGCAATCATCATTTACATTAAAACAGGATGATTTGTGGAGCTGGAGGCCCGGGACCCTTCCAGACTTCCCCACCCACCTCAGTCTGTCCCTGCAAGTGCCAGAGGGCTGGGGCTCTGGGTTCTTCCTTGGCAAAGAGAAACTGGCCTTAGTCTGGGTATACAGGTGCCCAAAGTCCCAGCCCTATTTTCTTCCAGGTGCAAATCCTTCCAGGCTGTGGGACTGTAGAAGCTGCCTCAGCTTTTCAGAGCCATGCTTACTGGGGCCAGCCTCTCAGCCTGGGCTGGGTTCAGTGTCAGCATCACATTGTATGTGTGGTCTTTTTTTCTTGGCTGTTTAGTGTTTGGAAGGAAGGGTTTTCAAGCCTCTGATTTTCCCATATTCCAGAGGAAGATGATGACAACAATGAACACTGTATATATATATAGTGTCTTCCTACCTTTCTCTCTCTCTCCCTTCTTTCCCCACTCTCTCTCCATTCTCTCTTTGCACACACACACACACACACACACACACACACACCTCTTATACAAATTGTTCCATATACAGATGAAATTGCACCTTTGAGAGCTAACACTCTCTCTGTCCAGGCTTAGGTGATATGGGATAGATAGCAGAGTCTTCCTTCTCAAGGTGACTTGTCATTTGGTCTGAAGCAAATCCCAGGTGACCGCCTCATCCATGTCACACAGAGAGTGCCCACGTTGTCTGTTGCTCTTCGGCCCTGGGTCTGTCCTAAGTGCTCCTGGCTATGGTACCCCTCATGTCCCACTCTCAGCCTATATGCCCAAGGATGCAGCACACAATTTTGTCTGTGCCGGTCAGAGGATAATATTCTCCAGGCCTCAGTGAGGGGTGCAGAGATGTATATTTGACTCAGTCAGAACCAAAGAGCGTCAAGAAAACATTGCTGAATTTCTGTGAAAGTGAACCTCCAGCAAGAGAGAGAGAGAGAATGAGTATGTAACTGGCATATAATTTCTTCTCTCTTGGTCAGTGTGCCAGAAAGTGGGTCTGCCATGGCTGCCCAGAGGGGAGAGCTGAAGGGTCACCTTGCAGAGCTGAGAATACAGCAGAGACCTAGAGAGGAACTGAGTTCCTGGTGATGTCCTTTAGGTGGCTGGGTTGAGCTTCTCTGGATCAACTTGTCAAGTTTTGTTGGAGAGTTAACCTATTCCCTTTGTTTAAGTCAGTCTAGGGTGAACTCTGTGTCGCATATGGCCACCAGAGCCTTAACCAGCAACAAGTAAGTGTGATCAGAGAGTATGGGAGACCTCAAAGTTCAGCATCAGAGCTTTGCACAGGCTTCCCACAGCTGAGAACACTGTTGTCGCCTAGTAGAGCTCCATTCCTCTTCCAGGGCATTCAATAAGGAAGGAAGACTCTGCTGTCTATCCCATATCCCCTAAGGCTGGAAAGAGCATCAGCTCTCAGTGGTGCAATTTCATCCTTGTATGGGACAATCGCGTGTGTGTTTGTGTGTGTGTGTGTGTGAGAGAGAGAGAGAGGGAGGGAGAGAAGGAGAGAGAGGAGAGAAAGGTGGGGAGAAAGAGGGAGAGATCAGAAAGCACTGTATGTGTCTTCCAAGAAGATGTACTAAGCACCAGGAGCATTCAACAAAGGGAAAAGACAGGGAGCTCATTTTTGTCAGTCATACCATTATGTTTTAGAGAAGCCAGGCAGAGTAGGGAGAAATCACTACCCATTCAAGTATTGCCTCTCTGTTTGGAAGTGTTCCGTATCTCTGGGACCCAGACTGTACCATGGGCATCTTCTGGGCTGCATTTATTGGTTCACATCCATTCTTTACCCAAACACTGACCTGTCTTGCCTCTAGTTCCTGTGGCTTGGGGCACACAGTAGGTGGCATTCATGCGATAAATAATTGTTCTTCTGAACAGCTGCACTGGTGGAGAGGGGGATCAAGGAGTGGGAGGGAAGACAGAAGACCTTGGAGGGAGAACTTTAGAGTTCAGAAAAGAATGTATGAAGGCCTGAGCTAGGCAGTGGAAAAGAGGAGATTTGGGACAAGAAAAGAAATTGCTTTTAAAAATGAGAGAAAGAGACTTAGGCAGGAGGATCACTTGAGCCCAGATGTTTGAGGCTGCAGTGAGCTATAATTGTGCCACTGCGCTCCAGCTTGGGTGGCAGAGAAAGACCCCATCTTTAAAACAAAGAAATAAGTAAAACACAAATGAAAAACTTTAACTAAGGAGAAAAAGCTCTGTAAGCTGAAACTGAGAGTGGTTCATGTTTCAGGTGGGAGGTGTGGTGGGTGGCATGGAAGTCGAAGGATAGAATAACAGGGAATAACTTCGAGTTGGGGTGGGTGGGGACAGGCAGATCTCCCATCCAGTCAAGGAGTCTGTGCTCCCCTGGCAGAACAGACAAACCAACAGGTGCTCCCTTAGCTCTGCCTGCAGCCGGTGCTGACGTGAGTCATCCAAAATGCTGGTGGTGAAGAGTGAGCACTCCTGGCTGGCGTTGGAAGGCATTCTTATACCTTAAGTGACAGAGGGCTGCTTGATGTCCCAGATATGACTCCAAACTGATCATGAACATTGGGCTAGGTGTGGGGAATTAGGGTGCCCTTCCACTCAGATCTAACCCCACGGAGCTCTTCTTTAGGGCTAATCTCATTTTGAGGATGCTTGGAAATAGCCCAAGAGGAACTGTCTTTTCTCTTTGGGGTATAAACTACCTGGACTTCCATACTGATTGCCACCAAGGATGGATAGACAGCAGCCAAGGTGGGGTTTTGGGGGGCCAGGGTAGGGGCTGGTGTGGCAACCTGGAATAGAAAGCTGAGGCTTCCATCCCAGCAAGGAGCAGAAATGTAAATAGGGAACCAGGTGCGGAGGCAGAGGACAGTGGGGTGAGGAGGGCTGCCTCCAGAGGTTCTTGGGGATACTTCAGCTCTGCCACACCAGCCTGCTAGACCGAGACCTGAAGCCTCTGGTTGCCAGCAGGGGAAGAGGCTCCCCGTGTCCCTCTAGGCCAATCTTCTGGCTCAGAGCCTGGGTGAGCTGAATCCGAGGTTCACAGGCTAATACAGCTATCCATGACCAGCTCAGGGGCAGACATTGGGGTGGTGGGGTGTGGTCTGCGTGGGAAGGGAGTCAAACTTTCAGCCTGGACCCTGGTTTGCACCCATCCATGGGGCAAATTCAGTCAGATTGGACTTTTACCCACCTGGGGCTGGGCCTTAGAATGAGTCAGCTGCCAGGCTGCAGCTCTCTGCCTAATTCCCATGACAGGGCCTCCTAACCTCTGTTCTCAGCCAGCCTCCATCCACTGTCTGCGCAATTATTTGCCATGCGACTCTTCTCTTGTGCCTGGGCCACTCCTACCTCTGCTCCTTCCTTAGCCCTGACCCCAGCCCTTCCCAACAGCAGGGGCCAGAGCTGGGGGCCTGGTCACAAGTGGGCCCTCCCTGAGCACTGCCCAGACTTTTCAGTGGCTTTCCCTTTCTCCCAGGTGGGCCCTCATGATGTTGGCATGGGACTCCCAAGAGCTTTTGACTTGGATTGAAGAGGAATGCAGCTATGTGAGGCAGCCTAGGGATGCTCCTGTCTCTCCAGCCCTGCCTTATCCCTGCATTTCCCCCTCTTCCTTTCTGCCCACTCGTCTCCAGATACAAATCTTTAGACATCTTATTTCACTTCTCTTGGTTATGTATGTAGGAGTGGGATGGCTGAGTCATGCAGTAGGTATATGTTTAACTTTTGAACAAACTCATAAATAGTTTTCCAAAGTAGCTGTCCCATTTTACACTCCTTCCAGCAATCTATGAGAGTACTAGTTGTTCTACCTATTTGCAATACTTGGTATTGTAAATCTTTTTAGATGAGGGCTGGGGTCATGTGGGTTATAACAGCAACATTAAAGGGACAGAGTCGGAGGTGACAATACAGTTAGAGCAGGTAAATAAAGAAGAATGAGACTGAGATGGGGAATGGACAGTGTTGTTGGGATCTCACCTCCGTCAATTATCAGCCATGCAACCTTGCACGAGTAACTGAACTTTGTCAGGCCTTCATTTTCTCACCTGCAAACGGGGATGTAACATTTACCGCTGCTGAGATTAAATGAGGCAATGGACATAAACATATCTACACAGTTCCTGGCATCGGGGCTTCCGTTAGTCTTTGCATGAATTAGGTAAAGGTGTTCCTTTTTGGGGGTTGATACGGCCCTGGACGAGGGTGCTGGGATTGGCACAAACTGCTTAGCTATCCACAGTGATTCTGTTTGGCCCGCAAGTTGTCAACCAAAGCACCCTGAACAGACCGAGTTGAAAGGAAGAGGTGAGCGTATCTGTCAGTGTGCCTGCTCTGCCCTCCCCACAGCCCTCCCCTTCTCTCTGGTGACTTCCCCTGTCCTCCACCACCTGCTGCCTTGGGTCTGTGAGAATGTGGGTGCCAATCTCTAGGTCAAATCTACAAGCAGAAACTTCTTTGAAGTTTGGTATCTATACTGAATCATAAGAAATCCTGCTTAAATAGTCTGATTCTCAGAAATAATTTAAGTGTCGTAGAGGCTGGGTGTGGTGGCCCATGCCTGTAATCCCAATGCTTTGGGAGGCTGGGGCAGGCGGATTGCTCGAGGCCAGGAGTTGGAGACCAGCCTGGGAAACAGGGAGATCCCATCTCTACAAAAAATTAAAAAATTAGCCTGGTGTGGCAGCACACACTTGTGATTTCAGCTACAAGGGAGGCTGAGGCAGGAGGATTGCTTAAGTCCAGAAGTTCGAGGATGCAGTGAGATGTGATTGCACTACTGCATTCCAGCCTGGGTGACGCAGCAAGGGACCTGACCCTGTCTCAAAAAAAAAAAGAAAAAAAAAGTATCATGGAGATGTGCTCAAGACAACAGCATTTATGGTGACTGGATTTGGTCTTTGTTTGAGGGGAGCCAGAGAGAGGCACAGAACCTTTGGGGGCCCCAGGAGATATTGCAGAGTTCACGGTTTACAGCAGGCAGGTGCTGAGGGCCTGGAAACACATTTTCAGTACCCTAAGGTGAAGACTTTGATCAGAAAAACATCCTCTTCCCAAGGCCAAAGTCCTTGGACTATCTACGGCACATACATGCAGAAGGCCAGGGCACCTTTGCCTCAGCTCAAAACATACAACTTACTACATGAACAGCTCAACCGAACCAGGCCCTTTGATTTATGTGTTTACACTCCCAAAGGGAACCTTTCTTTACCTGAGGGACTCTTGGCTGGGTTCCTTTCATGATGAGAGCAGGACATGAAACTTTGTTTATGGAGAGGTAATACTCCAAGCTGGGGTGGAGTCCAGCCCTTAAAGTTTGGGGCTGGGCAGCCCTGATAACCACCAGGTGGGGAATTTTGCCTCCAAGCTTTCCATCCCTGTCCCTGATGTCTCAGCCTGGGCACCCAGCAGGACTCCCTGGTGTCAGCAACATGAGTGACAGATGAATCATTCATTCCTGAGGTGCTCAGATGAGTCACTGGAGAAGCAGTGTCACCTTTCCAAAATTTAACTTTCCAGCAACTTCAGGAATTCAGCAGCCGTGTAGAGAGAGGGATGCCTGCAATTTGATTTTTGTCCCTTCCCACCAACCTTTTCACCTGCTTGATGGTGCAGGGTGAGGAGAAGGGCAGCACACTGCAAACGGCTTTTAGCTGGGTGAAGATGAAGGAGAACTTTCTTGCTTGTGGCCACCCAAAATAGATCCAAATGCACGGTTCTTTCTCTCCGCAGCAGAAGGGAGTGAGACTGGACTTTGGGGAGCACTGGAGCGGCTCCCCTCGGTCTTCCAGGCTGAACCTTGTCAGGGTTGAGTACGTGGGTCAGATGCAGTTGGGGCCCCACTGGAGAAGGTGACAGCTGGTGGCAGAGGGCCGGACTACCCAGGGCTATGTCAGTGCTGGAAGGGGCAGCTGTGGCTAAGGGCTGGGCAGCGGTCCTGCCAGCTGGGACCCCACCACCCCTTTCTTCTGCCCTCCTGGGGTAGTGCGCTGGCTGCTCCTCCGGAGTAGTGATGGCTCTGAAGGTGAAAGTCACCTTCTGCCTCTCTCCCGACTGCCTGCTGCTGGGGTGGGGAAGCGGGGGACGTAAATCCTTCCTCATCCCTGTCCCGCGGCACCTGCCTGTGCGGCCGTGGGGAGGAGGCTCCTTGGCTGTAAATCAGGGCCGCCCCCAGTGCCTTCCGGTCCTTCATCACAGTGCTTTATGGCGCTGACACCGGCCAGGATTTAGTGGGCCCAGCCAGGCTGAGGCTGCCTCCTCCCCTTGAAATTAAGGCCACCCATAAATCCTGGAGATGCCCATTTGCATATCCATCTGCATACATTTGCCCCTTAAATTGCCTGCCTTCAAACACCTCATGGAAGTTGGAGCCACTGGGACTGAGAGTCTCTGTTGTCTCAGCTCCTGTTGTAGAGGGGAAACTGAGGCTCAGGAGGACAGGGACCTGTCCGTGGCACAGTGGAAGGCAGAGGTAGAGTAAGGTTGGGCCCAGGAAGGATTTCAATAGAAGCTGGGTTGATTTAGATAGAAGTAGAACAGAGAGTCAGAAGTTGAATGCCTGCAGTGAGCAGATTCCAGATTCCCGCCCTGGATGGCCAGGGAGGCTGCGAGGAGAGAGGACAGTGGGAGCGCCCTGGAGGAGGTGGGCAGTGGGGAAGGCCACCAGGAGGCCTGAGGAAGTTTCCACAGAGGGGAAGCAGTGGAGGGGAGCCTGCAAAGGCAGTCCTTGAGGACAGGACTGGCTGATGTGGGCTCATCCAGGCCTCTGTAGCGAAAAGCGGGAAAGGGAGGGAAGAGGCCAGAGGCAGGAACATGTAATCCAGGGTCTCCTTGGCTCCTTCTGCTTCCTGCTGGTGTCAGTCATGACCAGGCCCCTACCTGGACACGTGTGATCTGTCAGAAAGGCCCAGACCTGGTGGGAACTTGGCATGGCCACAGCGTTCTCCTCTGCTGAGCCTCCCACCTCGCCATTCCGCCTCTGCTTCGCCGGACAGCCACAGTGCACCTGAGAGCAGCCCATTGCTTCAGGGAGGGCCTCCTGGGCCTTTTTTGACAGACCCTCTTCAAGGGTGAGCACCCATGGAGGCCCTCTCTCATGTTCTCCTTCCACCCGGGCAGGACCTTAGAGCCAAAGCTCAGGCCTTTCTGGGCCCTAAGCAGGAGGGAGAGCCATGGCAGACCCGGAAAGCTTTTGCCTCCCTCAACCCCAGGGGCCATTCCATCTTCCAAGCAGAAGTCCTATGGGTGAGACCCCATGCTCCCAACTGGGTCCAGGACTGGCCGGTGACCAGGACGAGGAACTGCTCTGCTCCAGGAGGTCACCCCTGGGTCTGCACGAATGCTCCCTCCTTCACCCGTGGGGTGCATGCATCATGGGTTTCTGATGGACTCAAACATGCCCTCTCATCTGTGTTGCAGTAGTCTGGGGAGAGAGGCTTTAGGGGAACCTGATGCTCTTTCTGAGACCGGAGTTCTGGCAGGAATGGCAGGTGGGCTCTTCCCTGAACCAGGCCAACCCATTGTGGCAGCCAGGCCTGGGGACCCCCTTCTTCCATCTCCGGGATGGGACCCAGAGGGTCAGCAGTACAAGGGTAGAGCTCCAGTCAGAGCAGAGGGGCAGAGGACCCCTCTCAGAATCTCCTTTCCCTGCTCCCTTCCCCTCCCCATTCCACCCCATCCTATCCCACAGCCTGAGGCTGGTGGGCAAATCTCAGCCAGAGCTGAGAGGGGTTGGGGATCCTGGCAGACTGAGCCCTAACAACAGTGTCTCTGCTCTGGACCTCCCCTGGCCACTCCAGGGCTCTGTCCTTGCAGCCCAGATGAGACTAGGTGTCCCCAAGATAGGGCTACATGTTCTGACCACCCCAGCTCAGGGAGTGGCTGATGGTGGGGACAGGCCAGGAGAGAGGATGGGAGCCAGGATGGTAAGAAGGTTAAAAGGCAGCTAGGCAGCTGTCTCAGAGTGTGGGCATCATGGAATGCTGAGACAAGAGTGGGAGCCCACCCCACAGCAAGCCCTGGCTGGGTGCACAGGCAGATGTCTGCAGGAGGGTCTGGACCTGCCCCAGCTGACCCCAGCTCTCTTCTCCTTTCCCCTGGGAGGCCTCAGTTGCTGCTTTCCCCTTTTTCCCTCCATCCCTAGCCCCCACCCCTCCCCTCCACAGAGGCCCCACAGTGGATATGTTTTCTCTTCTCTGGGAAAATTGTCTCTCCTGGTATTGGGAGAGGAAGGCCCTTCCCTCTACCTCCTTGCCTTCAGGGCAAAGCAGCCAGATGAAGCGGATAGAGGGGATGCCAAGACACTGAGAGCCTCTCAGGGAGGAAACAGGGTAACAACAATGACACCACATTCTCCGTCTGTGCACCCCCTGAATAACTACTACGCTGACTACCAAAGGATGGGATATGGCCCCCTGTTATCTTGGGGACAGTGGGGATCACAGAGGCAGGGGAATGGCCCAGAAGACCTCCCCAGAGCCTTCCTGACTAACATTTGCTGGGATTCTTAGAAAGCATGCACAGACTCTGTGGCTGCGCAGCAGTGGGCCTGGGCAGAAGGGCCCCCCATCTGGAAGCCTTTAAGTTCTCCCTCCCCCTCTTCTCCAAATAGCTTGTTCCCAGAAAACAGGAGGAGAAGTTACCCAACAACATGCTGGAGCTTCCTGTGGGGCTGGCGGCCCCCTCCCTGGCCTCTGTTGTAGTGCACCAGGCCCGCACCAGCTGCCCAAGCACTAGCTCAGGAAGCCTCTGCCAGTTATATATTGCAGAGCTGGCTTCCCTCCCCTCCTCCAGGATCTGTGATCACAGCTCACCTCCCCCAGGAAGTCCCCCAGAATTGCCTCTCTGCTCTCTGGTACATGCTGCCAGATCCCTTGAAAAGACACACCTTGCTTTTATGGACTCCTTCAGTCCTGTTCCACAATCGGTAGCCAGTCTGTTTGTTGTAATGAGCTCCCCTTCCTATTTGACATCATGGGAAACTGAGGCCTAGAGCAGCCAAATGACTTGCCCAAAAACAAACAGAGCCAGACATAGACTCTGGCTCTCCTCCCCAGTCCAGGGGTTGGTCCCACCATGTCCATTTGGCTGTGCCTGTCTCCCCAGGCTGACAGGCCTAAAGAGAGCACCCAAGTTCTGGTTGCTGACTTGACATTGGGTTTGGCAGAGCTGACTGAGGTGCTGTCCAGGCACAGAAGCTGACAGGGACTGAGAGGCAGAGACCTTGGTGAGATGGGCAGGATCCTGGCCAAGCAGCACTGAGGACCACCAATGCTGCCACCTCCTCAGAGGACCTCGCTGCCTGGCCTGCATGCTGATTGTCTGACTGGGCTCCTGCCCTGCCCTGTCCCCACTGGCATCTGAAGGCACTTGATTGGGGCAGCTTGGCAAGAAAAATTTCCAAATTTCCAACCCCATGGGTAGCAGCAAAAGAGGTTTAAGAACTTTTAGGTAACCAGAGAGTTTAGTTTTTGTTGTTATTGTTGTTTGGGTATTTTTTTAAACGGAGTTTTGCTCTTGTTGCCCAGGTTGGAGTGCAATGGTGCAACCTCAGCTTACCACAACCTCCACCTCCCAGGTTCAAGTGATTCTCCTGCCTCAGCCTCCCGAGTAGCTGAGATTACAGGCATGCGCCACCATGCCCAGCTAATTTTGTATTTTTAGTAGAGATGGGGTTTCACCATGTTGGTCAGTCTGGTCTAGAACTCCTGACCTCAGGTGATCCTCCCGCCTTGGCCTCCCAAAGTGCTGGGACTACAGGCGAGAGAGCACCACGCCCAACTGAGAGTTCAGTTTTAGATGACAGCCTGGCCCCTGCAAGAGCTGACGGTCAATGCAGTCACTGCGCTATAGGTCTCAGTTTCCTTAGCTTTAAAATGGCGGTAAGAGAACAGAGGCTTCATGGGGAAGATGGAAATGGGCTTTGGAGGATGGGAAGGAAGAGGAAGGAGCACCTTCCAGAGCAAAGCAGAAGCAAAGATTCAGAGGGGAGAGTGGACGGCGACTGTTTTCAGGTATGAAGGAGGCCAGGCTCTTGTCACTCTCCCCAGCAATGCTGCCTGGAACGAATTAACCTGTCTGTGCCTCAGTTCCTCATCTGCGTAGTGGGGATTGTAACAGCACTATGCCCCCCCCCCCGGTTAAGTGACGTAATGTTTGTAAAATTCTAGACAAATACCTGACACATAGTGAGTGCCTCATGACAGGTTTGTGTAGTCTTTATTCACTTATTCATTTATTTAATAACAGCCTTTGGCTATTCACTTTAATTCCCTTGAGCAACACAAGATGGCGTTCGCTCAAGCATGTGACTCCCAGATGCTCACCCAGAGGTCTTCAGGCAGGGAGATCCCTGGGACTTGCAAACTCCAGCTCCTCACACAAGATGCTGTTGGTGTCTGCAAGGCCTCCCCTGATACCTTGAATTCTTCTCACAGCGGTGGGGGAGGTTTTCTCTTCCTCTGGGGCAAAGAGGGATGCAGGCAGGGGTGGGAATTCAGCTCCAGGGCAGAGGGTGTCCATCTCAAAGCCACAAAGTCCTGCCTCAGTCCTAGCTTCCTAGCCCCCTGTGTCCATAACCATAGCCTGGTAGAGAAGGCCTCCCATAGGAGGCCACTCTCTCTGGCCACCCCAGCCTGTCCCAGGGACCAGAGACCCCACAAGTCTTTGATGCTGGGGACAGTCTGAGGAGAAAAGGGTGAGGTGGTGGGAGGGGGCATGCGTGGCCAAGTATTGCAGCTCCAAGTGAGAAATAAGCAGGAGCAGATGGAGCCCAGAGCACAAAGTTCCTGTTTTCACGCAAATGTCTGGGACAATAAAAGTCAGGGGGGAAGACGGGGGTGGGGTTGGAGGGGAGCATAGAACCAGGGGTGGGGGTGCAGAAAGAAGATGCCATGTCAGCAGAATTAGCTCTTATTAAAATAGTTTCCATCGAATTGGTTGGGGATGGGGGTGGACTTTCCAGCCCCCTGCCCAGAGCCCTTGGCCGGCCTGCTAGGGACTGGCCCAGCCTGAGAAGGACGGGGAGGGCTCTGGGCCTGTGCCTGCTGGGGACGTCCAGACAGCGAGTGCTCCTCAGAGCTGATTGCATTTCCTGGCCTTTGATGCCCAAGATCAAAGCAGGGCCAGGCCATCCTGGCCTCCAGGCCTCCTGGCAGCCTCTCTGTCTGCAGGGTCCAGGCTGTGTGGTCATGGTGGCTGGAGAGGGCAAGGCAGCCTGGCATCCCTGGTAGGCCCAGAGCAAGCTAGAGGACCAGGACGTGGGCTGCGGGGGGCTGCAGCTGTGGATACAGCCCATGTCTGCTGTCCACGCATGGCTGTGCTTATCATGCTGGTTCTGTGTCCTCAGACAACGAGATGTTAAACATGGAGGTCACTAATGCCCAGGTCGTGGGAACTTGGGAGTTGTGTCTCATGTGGCCCAGATCAACTGTTACATGAGCCATGCCTTGGATCCTGCAGCCTGTGGAGATGGCTGGGAGTGCATCTTGCTGTAGCGAGAAAGAGCTGTAACACTGCCGTGCAAACGGGCCTTTCATGGATCCTGGCTGGGAGGGCTTCAGGGGTGGTTTGGACGAGGGTCTCCATACACAGACCTTCATCCCAAGGACCCCTAGCTCCCCCTGTGAAGGGGGCCAGCCCCTCCACTGGACCTGTGGGCGTTTCTTATCAGGTGGAATGAGAGACTTGAGAAAAGAAAGAGACACTGAGACAAAGTATAGAGAAAGGAAAGTGGGCCCAGGGGACCAGCGCTCAGCATACGGAGGACCCGCGCTGGCACTGGTCTCTAAGTTCCCTCAGTATTTATTGGTCATTATCTCTACCATCTCGGAGAGGGGGATGTGGCAAAATGGAGTCTCTTCTTTCAACAGTCTGATCTCTCTTTCTTTTCCCCACACCTTTGCTGGCCCAAACGGCTCCATCCTGGGGCATGTCTAGTCCCTTCCTCTTATTTTCACCAGCCTGGGCCCCCTTTGAGGAACAAGCCCTGGGGGTTGCTCAGTGATGAGAGGACAGCTGCTTAGGGTCCTGCTCCTTGTGTACAGGGAGGCAGATAAGCCCCTCTTGATGCACTGCAGGGATTTGCAAGAGTTGGTCCCCAACTCCCGGGCAGGTTTACTGGACATCTTTGCCTTTTATGCCCTTATGAGGGCTTCAGGTTCAGGCGGCTGCCTCAGCTCAGGCCGGACTCCTTGTCTGGCTTCTTCCAGCCAGGTGTCCATCGGGTGGTGCTGACTCAGTTTCCCTTTGATGTGAAGCATTCATGGGGATACCAGGCAGAGGCTAGCCTGGGGTAGGAGTTGGGCAGTGTGGAGGCTATGTAAAAAATGCTGGGGAGGCAGAGGCTTCTACAATCACATACCTGCAGGGCCTGGGGGCAGGGTCCTCCCTGTGCAGTGGCGTTGGTGTTCCTGCAGGCCTGTGTGTTGCAGCGGGGCCCTGGCGGCTCCAGTGCCCACCCATGTGGAGAGGATTAGGGCCTGGAAAGACACATTTTCCCCTCTTCCTTCTTGGAAAGAGGATCAAGGGGACCTGGTGACAGCCCAGAGATTCTGGGCGTGTGGACAGCCCCACTTCCGTCCATTTCCCAGGCAGCCTGAGAGATGCACACCATCTGCCCTAGTACTGAGCCTGGAGCCCCCAGCCCACCCAGAAAAGAGGCACCAGCGCCTGCCCTTCCATCCCTGGAGGCCCTGCCCTGAAGAGGGAGCAGAGAAAGTGGACTGGGGGCTTCGTGGAAATAAGGCAGCCACTGGTGATTGACACATCCTGGGTTATCTGGAGTGGTTACTCTTAGCTCACTGGTTGTTCTCGTATTCTCAGGATGGAACTACATTGTGACTTCCTGGGATAGAAACCCTGATCTCACCCCTACAAAGTTTCTATAGTCTGGGCTTGGTCTTCAGCCAGCCCCTGCCACTGATTTCTTGGGACCTCTGTTGGGCCTTCCAGAGTTTGAGACTGAGCACGGAAATAACTGTTTTTGTCTAAACCATGCCCTTGTGAGCAGGACTAGCAGTGAAGTGGGTGGGAGCATGGTTTAGGTGGCTAGGAAAGACCCAGGGCTCAGGCACCAAGCAGAATTAGGACCAGGGCAGGGATTTTTAACCTGGGAATATGTGCACCGCCAGCCCCTTCCCCACCACCAGACCTTATTCTCCCTGCTCGGTGTGATGTATGTGTGAGTTTGCTTGCACACACACACAAGAATGAAATGACACTGATCACCTTCCCCTCCCCTTGCCTCTCTTCTCCTGTCATCTCCTTCTCCACTCCTGTCCTTTTAACTCTCTCCTTCTCTCTCTCCCTTCCCTTCCTTCCTGTCTCTCAGATACCTTGGACTGGGTGGTGATATATCTCAATTGTCTATGTCATGCCTATGAATAAGGGGCTAGAAACTGCCATGCTCAGTTCCCAAGCTTGAGGGAAGGTTGTATCTTCTCCCTGTCTTCTGAGTCCTCAGTATAGCGGAGTGTGGTGGTACACGGGACTTGTGGGAGAAGAGGATGTGTCATTGGCCAAGAGTGGGGACTGGAGAACAACTCTGAACTTGGTTTTCATGCTGTTCCTCCAACAGGAACCCTCTTTAGATGTGACTTAGTGTAACCAAAGCCATTCCGCTACCCATCCAACGGGATCCCATTCCTGAGCCATGTAAGCCAGGTTGCCCACAGGGTTGCTCAGAGTTAGAATAGAGTGGAGGGAAGTGGCTGAGACCTGACCTATGCTAAGACTTTGTGCCTGGCCCTTCAGCTGACCCTGGCTGAGATTCCTTGTGTTTGAGTGTGTACACACTTGCACGTTTTCCTGTCTGCACACGAGTCAGCCTCTGTGGGCAACTGCGTGTATGTATATACATCTATGCACATGAGTCAGGATAGGGAAAATGTGCTGTGCATACACATGCGCACTGTACATGTATGCACGTGAGTCAGTGTGGGGATTACGTGCTTGCGTGTGTGGGCTCACAAATGGAAGGCTTGGCTGGGAAACCCGAATCTCTCCCTCTCAGGCCTCAACCCGTGCTCCCTGGGGCCCTGATGGAGGAGAACAGAGAGTCCCCAACTCTTGCTATCTGGGACGGCGGCTTCTGTTGGATTCCCCCCACCCCTTTCTTTCTTGACACAAATAGCCTGTGGAACAAAGGGAACTGGGGATTTGGATTATTTACACAGTCAACATTAAGCAAGTTGTGGTCTATTTAAATTCTTCTTCATTAGGCTGGGAAATTCCATGGCAAACACTCAGACAGTAAGGAAACCTCCAGCGCAGCAGCTCCCAGCTCCTGCCATTGCTATGTGGTTCCCCATCTCCTCTCCCCTGCTCCCACCTCTCTGACCCCTGCTTCCTCCATTCAAGCTCCCTGATGTCATGCCAGCCCCCTTCACCTGACGGATGCCCTCCAGATTCCCCGTCCATCCCTCCCATCCATTGGCCCAAATTTCCTTTCTTCCATCTCCCTTCCCTTTGCCTCTATTTCTCAAACCTCCACCCCTGCCTCACACCTCGCTTCTCCTTCCTAGACTTGGGAGGGACAGCTGGAAGCCCAGCCTCACACCCAGCATCCAGTCTGCAGGCACAGTGTGCAGAGAGGGAAAAAAAGCAAGGCCCATCAGAGGATGGGAGGAGGCAGGTGGTGGCCATCCCAGTGCAATTCATCAATGTGCTTGGGAGGCTGAGCCTCTCTGAGGCTGTGAGACAGTTTGAGTGGGGAAAGAAAGGGTCTTACCTACAGGTAGAGCCACGGGGTTGCTCCAAGTCTCCAGTAAATTCCACATAGTGACAGTGTGAGACAAGTCGAAGGATCTGATGCTTATGCTAAAGACGGGGGCCTCTGCTATCACTCAGGCTGACACTCAGGGGCCCTGTGATCTGGGGCTACAGCAGATGATTTGTCTGGGCCAGAGTGAAGGAGACGCCAAGCATTAGGTTTCAGGGCAGTGAGAAGTCCTGGGTGGGGGCGAGGGGCAAGTTGGGCAGAAGAATGGGAGGCCCCTGAGGCTGCAGGGCCAGAGTGGGGAGGGGCAAGCCACTTGGGAAGGGGTCTGCAGGGTAACCTGGTCCTGAGGTAGCTGCAGCCATGTTAGCTGTGTTCTTCAAGACTTTTTCTATGAGGCCTAGAACCCAGGCCTGGGACTCGAGTCTGGAGGATTTGAGGAGGCTGATGCTCCCCCGTATAGGGCAGGGAATCACTTTGGCTCCTTCAAAGCTATCAAAAAGTGACTTCTGGATGTCTCCAGAGGCAGATGTTTGCACTGCTGAAATGCCCCAGTGAGAAGCAGGCAGCAAGGCCAGGCAGCTGGTTCAGACCTGTGGCAGGAAGTCATAGCCACACGCCTTTCTCAGAGGGAGAGCCTGTGCCCATGTGCTGAAACCTTTAGGAGAGGGAGCCCACTGAGGGCTGGAAAGCTCATCTCAGAGTTCTCCTGCTGGCAGGCTATGCTGGGGGAAGGGAGACAGGCCCCAAGGGTTTTGGAAGCCCAGTCACCTGAGAAGGGGACTCCAGAAGTAAGGGTCATCACACCCTGTAGTCCCTTGCTTTAGCTATTGTTTAAACTGATGTTAGCATTACTGATGAACAGTGCACAAATCCCCCTCCAGGCAGGCGGGGCTCAGGAGAGAAACTGCCCTTCCAGATTGCAATGTGACAACCTCCTTCTCCAAACAGCAGCACAGCCTGCAGCGGAGAGGGCCTGAGAGCTGGCTGCCCATTATCACCTCGGTGCTGGCCCTGCCCTCTGGGCCTGTTCCTGCTGCCACCTCTGGGCCTGTGTTTCTGATTAGCGGCCGCAGCTGCGCAGCATTAGTTGCATTTTTCCAGGATGAATCTTGGTTGTGACTTCCTGCCACAGGTCTGAACCAGCTGTCTGCCTTTGCCGCCTGCTTCTCACCCCAGTCCCCTGGGCTACCCTAAATGCCCTTACTCCCAGGGGGCTCCTCCTGGAGGGCCAGCCTCAGGAGTTTGTCTGCTGGGATGGGCCGGATATCCCCCAGCTTGCCTGGGGCAGCTCGGGGCTCAGCCACTGCTCACCAAGCAGAATCTGTTCAGCTTTTTGGATGAGTCCCCTTCAGAGTGAGTGATAAGGACCCAGACCTTGGCACACATGCTGCTGGCCGCTGGGCAAGGGCAGAGCAAGCCAAGGCCATAGAGAGGCTGAAGGTAGGCTCCCAAGGCAGACAGCATCACCTTCTGGCTTTCCAGGGTCTGTCCACCCTGTCCTGGTCTTGGTTTTCATGAAGCCATGGTCTCCAGCTAAGGCTGCACAAGCCCCCTTTTTTTCCAGTGCTCTTCTGGAAAGCTAAGTGAAGCTAGCCATAGACTCAGCATTCACCTGAGAGGTAGTGAGCTCCCTGACCTGCAGGTCTGTGAATAAAATCTTTCACATTCATAGCAGCCTTTCAATCTTTTGTGATCCTTACTGTGTCCCTGTAAGTGAGTATGGCAGGGGTGAGCTTGGCAATTTTTGGAGGAGAAAACTAAGGCTGGAGTGAATAAGTGCTGGAGTCTAGGCTAGAACCCAGATGTGAGGCCCACTTAGTCCACTGTGAGTTTCATTCAATATCCCTTCTCTCTGAACCCAAGCAGATTCCAAGAGACTAAGACCCCAGACCCCAACTTGGCAGCTGGCGCATGTTCTTTCCTCTTTCCCTGCCTACTAGCTCCCTGGCCAGCACTCCTGAACAATCTGACAGCCTATCCCAGGCAGGCTTGATTCTGACTGTCTGTCACTTTCCTGCCGCAACATCCTGCCCTGGGCTGTAGCCTTTGGTCTATGCTAGGGTCTGTGATCTGGGATAGGCCTCTGAAAATCAAAGCCCTCAGAGGACTCACAAGACCGTGAGCAACCTGAGTATGGGGCCTATAGAGGGTAGCTGGCTTCTGTGTCCCCAGTGCCCAGGGCAGGCCTGGCATAGAACAGAACTCAGGCAGGAGAGTGGGAGCAGTGGCTGGAAGAAATCAAGCAGGGAGTGCCATGGAGAAGCGGCTGCAGTTGGCTTTGGGGACCCCATGTGGTCAGGGAGGCTCACTTGCTCTGGGAAGTAGGGGGAAGTAGGTGGAGGCTGGAGGCCAGCACTCCCTGGGGAGAGGATGCCTATGTGCCAGGAACATCTGAAAGTTGTTCAGAAACATCGTGAAAGTGCTGGGCAGAGAAATGCTAGCAGTCGGGCCAGGTGCAGGCGCTCAGGGTAGGACAGAGTTCTACTGTGGCCGTAGGGTCCTGCAATGGGTAGAGCTTGTTGAGGGGTGACCAGATGCCGTTGGGACCCTGGGGCTGCCATCGACTGCCTTTAGCCTGGGCTGCTGCAGGGGTGCGGTGTTTCTACCCCGTAACCCATCTCAAAACCCCTGAGAGATGGACACATCAGCTCTCTCAAGTGCCCTGGGAGAGTTTCCTGGCCTAAGATGATGAGTGGCACGGGGCAGGGAACACAGCCTCTGCTGGGGAAGCCTCTGTCCTGGCGGGGAGATGCTGTCCCTGTCTTCAGAGCGGCCACTCTTTGGTTTATGATGTATTGACATATCATAACCCCTGGACGCCTTTGCCCTGGAGTTAATGATTGTATTTCTACAATTCTTCAGTTATTTTAGGAAAATGTGAGCTGTTTCTTTAGTTATCTGCAAGGAATTGCCAACAGCTATTATACATTTGGCTAGATTGAGACTAGGAATGAAACTTGTATTTGTCCCTAAAAGTCTCAGTTGGTTTTAGCCTTCACTGTTCCCTGGATGGCTGGTGGTGGAGTGCCATGTGTGCGGTCAGCTAATGGGGACACAGTGCTGATTTGCTTGGGCCGTGTCAACAGGATCTTGGAGCTGGGAGGAGACCATGACGACTTTTTACATGATGAGGAAATTCCCCTGTTGGAAGACAATCCCTCCAGCCTCCATCACATACCTGCTGTGATAGGGAGCTCGCTGCCTGCTACTTGATCATAGGTTCTGTCACCTGCTTTAGGGCCACAGGTCAGCCAGGGGTCACTGCAGGCTCTCTTCCAGAGGCAGCGCTCCCAGGGGCCCCCTGGTGGTCACTATGAAGCTGTGCGGCTCTCCTGGAGGGTTCCCTTGCAGCCCTCAAGCGGACAAGAGCTCATCTTTCCTGGCCAGGGGCTCCCTTGTAAAGGCCCTTTGGCCAGCAAAGGCACTGGGTTAGTGTTTCCTTGTGCTGCCCACCAGGCAGAAGGTCAAAGGTCTTGGTCAAGGCCCACCGTCCTCTTCCTGCAGTGACCTTTGAGCACCTCTTCCTGAACATCCTCACCCCACCCTGCCAAGTCCTGGCACATGCAGGACCAGACAGTAGAGTTCAGGCTGTCCCCGAGACTCTGCTGAAATGCCCCTTCTCCTTCACCAAGGACCAGGGGAGAAAAAGGAACCACAGACTGGAGACAGGCAGCAGGAAGGGTGGGGAGCCAGGTGATGTCATCTTTGCCTGCTGTCAGGCTGGGGCCCTGCCATCATCTAACCTGCTCTGGCTGAAGTATCCTGGTCACTGTTAGTCCATAGGAGAAGGACCCTTACTATGGCTGGGAGACCAGGAGAAGGGGTGCAACTCCCCTTGTGTCTTGGATTAGAACATGATTGCCAATCTGTGGCCCCAGTGGTGCTGAGGGCTGTGAAGGTGGGCCCTCCATCTTTCCTGCCACCTGCCGCACCACCATGGCTGCTACCTTCACCACCTTTCCAGCCAAAGCCTTTCAAAGCCATGTCTTGGTAGGTAGAGCTGGATGGGGCTCTAGGCTGTGACTTTAAATTAGAATCACTAAACTGTTGGAGATAATGGAAGGGAAATGAGAGGCCAGTGGAACTTGCCAGCCCTTGGGTCCATGAGACCAGGGCACTGTAACCAAGAATCTGAAGGCTGGCCCACATCCTCAGCCCTGGGAACACAGGAATGGCCTCAAGACCCCCACTCAAGCCCTGTGTTCTCTCCCACCAGGGACAAATGGCCATGTGGCCTTGTCTCATGGCCCCTGCATGTAATCACTCCATTCAGTTTGGACTTCTCATTGTTAAGTAGCACCACAGTGGGAAGTCTCTGGCCCCATCTAACTCCTTTATACAACCTCCCCCAGCCGAAGCCGAAACCTATGCCTCCAAGTCCTTCCTGCAGCCCTTGGGGATTCCTCTTCAGCCCTCTAGCAAATAACTATTCCAACAAAAACCTTCACAGCTCCCCAAGAACTTGCCATAATTTATAGGCACAAGGCAGTCCAAATCCATATGGAGAAAAGTAACATTCCTCCCGAAGAAGCAGCCCAGCCAGCTGAGAGGGGGAAAAAAAAAGAGAGAGAGAGAGAGAGAGAGAGAGAGAGAGAGAGAGAGAGAGAGAGAGATTCTGCTAAAAGATATACCTGTATATTAAAAGAACTGGGGACTGGGGACAGACAATGGGAAGTCAGTAAGTGAGGCAACGTCACCCTCACAGCTTTCAGTCCAAGGGTGACCGGTTGCCTTCAAAGACAGAGGATGCCTTGGGACAAAATATGGCTGCCAGCTTTCATTTGTCCGAATGGTGGTTTTCCTAGAACAAAGGGACTTTTTTTTTTTTTTCTCAAAGGTAAATTGAAGCCACTTCTTTTAGGGAAGCCCAGAAAGATTTGAACTTTTAAGTGAGTTCGCCCAGCTTCTGCACTGTGAGGCAATTGAACTTGCACAGTAAAACCCAGGGAGATGACGTGTTACCATCCCCATTTTATGAATGAAGAAACTGAGGCTCAGGGTGGTTAAACTGCTTCTACTCTGATGTAACAAGAGGAGGCAGGATGCAGAGCCAGGTCTGCTGGCCTGCAGACCCCATACTGCAGGAGAGAGGGGGTCCCCAGAACTTAGACGATATCAAGTCGAGAGGACAAGCATCTTCCAGTGGCTGAAAAGGCCAAGTCAAGCAGCAACGGAATGGGAGGGGTTAAGATCCATACTGTAGAGGCAAAGTCATTTCAACACCACCCCCTCCCCCCTTTTCTATTCCTTTTCCACTGAGTTGACCTTTAAATTATGGCATCAGCTGTCGTGCCAGACACGCTGCGATTTCCCCTCACTCCATCTGCCCAGCCTTCCCACTGGCGCAGTTTCTAGCTTGCTGTGCTCTCCTCCCTCCTTCCCGCTCTCTCCTTCTCTCTCCTCTGCCCCCATCAGCTGCCTCCCTCTGAGTCCCATTCACAAAATCCCAGCCATGTCGCTGGCTCTGCTGCAGGTGGCATTCGGGCATTGCTGGTGTTCCCCCAGGGTCATGCCTCCCCACCTCCCAACTCTGCTCTGGGACACTGCAGCCAGGAAATCACATCTGCCCAGTCCCACTCCCACCTCCCTCCAGGCTGGTCTGTAAGCCTGCACACCAGCCTCTCCCCACCCGTGCCCCATCCAGGCCCTTGCTGCTCCTATCTTCCTCCAGCCCCACCCCTCCCCAAAGCCTCCAGTGGGGATACACCCTCTGCTTAATGTTCATTTGCATTTGGCCCAAGGCCTACACGATATATTTTGTTTTTTGCCATGACTGTAGAATATAGCAGACATTAAATCTTATCGGTTTAATTTTCTTCCAGATAATAGTACAGGCTTTGAATTTTTTCTTAAACTATGGAAAAAGTGTCAAAGAAAAGTGGAACATTAATCAAGAGACTTTGATGAAAGGAATGAAAGTGTTTTCCTAAGAGCCCAACATGTGGTGCAGCTGCTGGTGGATATTTAAATGACATTTTTCATATGTTGCTATAAAAAAAAAATCTCTTTGAGTTGATTCTGGAAATATATTCCAATTTGCTACAATGCCAGTGGTCTTAAAATTATTTAGAAATAAAATGTGTTTATGATTTCTGCTCTACTTTGTGTATTTGTCTGCTTCAGGCCTCTTTCCTTTGAGGAGGGCCTAACCGATCTACCCCAGAAGCAGTGGGGCTCTTCAGGACAGGCACCATCAGACAGGGGTCCCCAAAGATCACAGTCATACTTTCTTCTGTGGCCTTTGGCCTAACACGTCACTCTTCTCCAGAGGTTAAACTGCAACGGGAGGGATTCAGGTGAGAAAGAAAGAGAAGGTGATGGAGAATGTCATTATGTATTAGGAAGGTCTGGGGAAAGCTTTTTAAAAGGTGTGATTTCTCCTGTAAATGAGAAAGGAATGAATTCGTTCAGCTCCTAGGTTTCCTTATAAGCCTGAACACCCAGGAGAGTGGAATCCAGAGGCTGGAAAAGCCTGACCTCCAGCCTCCTTTGAGAGGCTCCTTACAGCATGGAAGGGACCCCCTCCCTCCATTTGGGCTGGGAGAGACTGGAGTTTCAGCCTCATTGTTGGAGCCAGCTGGGCTGGGAAATCTTTGGGAGTCTGCCCTTCCCAGCCCCCTCACTGGGATGCCTTCCTCAGAAGATCATTTAGGGCTTTCAGGCTCCTGCCCTCTGAAGGACCAACTTCTCCCCTATGAACCTTGCATCCTTGTAACTGTGCCAATCCTAGTGCCAGGGGAAGGAAAGAGACTCCCAAGAGGTGCCTTTGGCATGTGGACACGGAGGTCGTCTGTCCTGGGCTGTCTGACTGATGGCAGGGGCAAGGCCAGAGTCTCAGCAGTGGGAGCACCTAGGCTGATTCCAGAGCAGAAGAGGCCCCACAATCCCTCCCGGGGCCCAGAAGGCAGATGTCCTGGGCACTTGCTGTTCTTCCCTAGCCTGCGCAGCTCCTGGGGGAGATGAACGGAGGCCTGAAGGCCCCGCCCTCCCCCACTCCCCCTGCCGCCCAGTCTGGCCTTGGGCCCTGCATTGGCAGTCAGTTCTGTCCCCATTGACCAGTGGGGGGCACACTCTCCCAAGTTTTCCTGTCTCTACTGCAATTGTCATTTGGACCTGAAGGTAAATTCAAGGGTGTTGGTGCCTCCTTCCCTGCCAGGTGAGAGAAACTGATGATCCTGTATTCTAAGAAGGTTCATCAGGGCTCCTGCTGCATGTTTCTGAGATGCTCTTGGCTTGTCCTCATCCGTGTCATGGCTGCGTCCTCAGATGCTGCAGGCATTCTAGCGTCTCATCACCTCCTGCCAGGGGCTCCCTGGAGGAGGGGTGGATGGGAGAAGCTCCGCTCCTGTGCAGTCTGCAGGGCATCTCCAAACTCTGGGCTGCTCCCTTCTCCTGTTCTGGCCTTTGGCTCCCCAACTTCTCCTTCTGTCCCCTTGCCCCACATGTCTTTCCCGGAGGAGACCTTTTATGGGGACTCTGTGGTTTGGGGAAGGGAAGAAACCTGCCCAAGCACAACTAAGCCTTCCTTCTGCTCAGATCTGCCTCAACTTCCCATCCTGATCTCATTGTCCTCTCTTTCTAACCAACCTGCTCAGTTCTGCGCTGTCACCCAAGTGTGCAACCTTGGGTCTGCCTCTGCTTCTTTTCTGCAATTAGATGCCTTCTTGTAGGCCCAGCCGAGGCTCCACTTTCTCCCTAGGGCCTTCCCTGTCTAACTCCAAAGAGCGCAGTGGCTGAAGCTTGGGAAGAGGAGCGAGTCAGGTGGGGTCTTGCCTTGCCAGTTGCCTAGCTCTGCGACTTTTGTCTTACACCCTCCCTGGACTATGAGCCCCTGGGGCAGGACGGTGCCAGGAGGGCAGCCTTTATTTTTCCATAACACTGTTTGGTGCAGGTGGAATTCAGAGAAGACACCCCTGGAGGGATTTGGAACAGCCTCTTAGGCACCTTTGGGAGGTGCCTGGGTCTCTGCTGATTGAACTAATTTAGCTGATCACGATAATTCTCTTGCCTGTAACAATTTAGGAATGAAACATGAGAAGAGTCTGTTGGGGGCTTTGAGGAAGTATTTTCTCACACCCAACTCAGAGTTACAGTGACACAGGAAGACAAGTCCTTTGCTTTCCTCTGGACATATCCATGCCTAGATGAGATGCTAGAATGCCTGCAGCATCTGAGGACGAAGCCATGACACGGATGAGGACAAGCCAAGAGCATCTCAGAAACATGAAGCAGGAGCCCTGATGAACCTTCTTAGAATACAGGATCATCAGTTTCTCTCACCATGTTGTCTAGCTGAAGATGGGATGTCCTGCTACTTACTGCCATAAAACAGCCTACCTGCATGGGAAGAGGTGGGTGGAGGCTGGAGAAACACTCACTGTTGAGCTGAACTGGGGCTGACTGATAACAAAGACCGTACCCTCCCTCTCTCTCTTTTCTTCCTTCCCAGATAGAAAGAAGGGGTCTTTGTCCAAGGCCACTGCTGAGACTAAATAGGGATGGCTAGGCCTGCCTCACTGGGCAATTTTAAGGTCCCTCTAGGATAACACACTTACTGTAAAGGCTCATTAGGGGCTCCATTCCATCCCCTTTCCCCTGCTGTTTTGCTTGCAAAGACAAAATCTTCATAGGTCTTTGTTGCACGTTGAAGGTAGCCATTAGGCAAGAAAAGGGAAACAAGGGCTCAAATGGAGGACTCCCAGTGTCTGCCCTTGATCCCAAACCAATCAGATCCTAGGGGCTTTCAACAGGGAAGGAGCATTGCAGAACCTCACTGGGTCTGGAACACTGCATTTTATGATTCAACACCACTGGGAGATGGATTGTATCTCATAATGGATCCAAGAACACAAGAGTTTCACCTTCCAGGGATGCCGCATGACCATAGGGATATAGCCCATGTCAGCAGCAGTTGCCTTAGAAAATACTGAAGACTGAGGGCCTGGTCATTCATGCCTGGTGAGAGCATTCCAAGCAGGGTAAAGTGAAGAACTCAGCCCTGCCTGCACAGTTCTCTCAGACCACTGCATGTAAAGTAGAACCCAGTGCTAACCAGATCTCCAAGGAGTTGGCTAAACAATATCTACAAGGTGTTGTAGATATTGCTGTGCTCCTGCAAGCCAGCGCCAATGAACATAGCATGGCACCAGGGCTCCGATATTCACTATAAAATGTCAGGTAGAAACAAGCTTAAACTATACCCATAAAGGTTTGAGTCAGCTGCAAGGAGACTTCCTGAAAAAGTGGTTGGGCCACAGCTAGAAATGGGCAGCCAGTAACATTTTCCCTGCCTCTGTTTTAGACTCAGATATCTTTAAAGGCAGGAGAGCTACTCAGGAGACACGTTTGGAGTTGGTGCTGTTCTCAGTTAGAGGCTAGGGCTAATTGACGTGCCACTCGTCTCTAGGCCTGAAGGTGGACATGTGTACTCAGGCTCAGTCCTGAAACACGAGGACTGAAGTGTTATATGGCCTGTTTCTGGTTTACTGGGAATTTCAGGAAACCCAAATACCATGTGATTTGTGTGGGAGGGGCTTTAAATTTCTCCAAATAAAAACATTTTTACACTGTATAAATTCCTTTGTGGGATTACTTGCTAGCATTTTTCTATCTCCCAACCATGTTGAAAATTCGGTCATCCAGTTTCACGGACACATATAGAGGGCCAAAAGGGGCTGCATTTCTATGCACATGACTTAATCTCTGGCAAGGAAGGCTGATGGGAGGACGATGGTGAGCTCTTTGATGAGAGATGACCCTGGGAAGAAGGAGTGAGGAGAGGAAGGCTAGCATACAGCTAGGGGAGGGACTCTCGTGAAAGTGGAAACCATCAGATGAGAGAGGAACATGTGTTCTCGTGACTGCCCTCTATTATCCTGGCTGGATTTTAAGGGGACTCATATTTCCCTTTCTTGACCTAGCCTCCCCTGATCAAGGAGTCAAAGTCCTAGTCAGCTGGAGCTGCCAGTCTGATGAGCAGATAATCTCTGAACTTGAGAAATCTCAGGTCCATGTACTTAGATACAAGGCAGAGACACAGTCTAAGAAAGAAGTTCTAATAATTAGCACAGCTAAGTCTCTTTGGACCTACATCTGAGTACTTGTGACAAGACAAAGGGGAAAAAAAGGTCCTTTTCCCAGGGAGCTAGAACAATAGGGATATAGTTCCTGGACCCTTATCCCCAAGCCCTGGCCTCCTAGAAATGGGCTACTAGCTTTTTCATGGGGAAGGGATGTCCTACCACTCCTACTCCCATTAACAACATAAACTATCTTTGTCAATTCTACAGTCTTCTCTTGCAAAGGCACATCTACTAAGTTTTCTGATGTCCTAGACTTCCTCCCAAGACATCTCTGGTTGTGAACTCCTTAAAGATGATATCTTTGGTTTCTCTAGAAAATAGAGGCTGAAGCAGTGCTTAAGTGTTAATGCTTTATTTTGGAAGTGGAAACCCATGGAAGCAAAAATGAGACAAGATAGAAGTGAGGCGGTAAAGGGTAGGGAACAATGAAAGATGATATGTTATTGCACTGGCTGTTGCTTTCTGACAAGTTGCAAAGAGACACCGCTGACCAAGATGTAGATGCATCCCATCAACCAGGAAGGATATCTCTGGACAAGCTGTTCAGAAAACATTTGCCCTTGGAATCAACAATTAGAAGGGGAAAGGAGAGAGAACTTTATCTAAAGTTCTCTTCTGTCTTTTCTCTTTCAAAATTACTCTTACAGGGAACTCACCTGAACTCCCTGATTGTATCACTTGGCCCCTTCAGCAGTGGCTTAGCAAGCTAGATCCCACACTGTGTATATTGTTGCTTATTCCAAGTCTAAAATGCAGCAGGAGTCTGAGATTCTGGTGGGGCAGCTGGTCAACCTCAGATGGCAGAACCGTGCAAGTATGCAAGGAGTCCGTGTGGAAGCAGCTGAGGAGAAGCAAGTGTCTGAGTGTTCAAGAGAATCTGAAGAGGTGCCTAAGATATGTCCAATAGAAATAGAGAGGATTCCTAGAGGATGAGGATGGAAAGAAGGGATCCCTGCAGAGAGGGAAGGTACTTAGAGATCATCAAAAGTGAGGGAAGAAGGAACTCTAGGAGAGAAAACATGAAGGTGGGAAGTTGAGGGTGTCATGGAAGTCTAAGTAGGTAAAATAGAAAGACCCAGTGACTCTGGATAGAAAGCTACTCCAGTTCTGGAAGCTACTTCAAGGGCATGCTTCTGGATAATAAAGCACATTAAATTAGAACCTTCTCAGCCAGTATATGCTCCTGGTTGTAAAGAATAGGTCTGTTTTGTCTTTGCCTATCTGTATAGTAGATTGTAAAATGGCCATAAATTCTTCCCTTCCATGAATCCATGCCCTTGTAGTGTGACTTTGTAGATCCTCCCATTATGAGATGAAGTCTGTTTCCCAACCTTTTGAATCTGGGTTGACCATTTTATCTACTTTAGATAATGGGACATTAGCAAACATGACACAAGCAGAGGTGTGGAAAGCACCTTTGTGCATTGGGGCTTGCCCTTGGCTGAGCTTAGAACATGAGACTGCTGTGAATGAGCCTGAGGTAGCCTGCTGGAGGATGAGAGACCACATGAAAGAAAATTGAGGTGCCCGTCAGACGTGAGTGAGGCTATCTTTGTTAATCCAGTTGCTAGCTAACCTATCAACTGACTGCAGACACATTAGGAAGCCCAGAACTGCCCGGCTGACCCAAGGATCACACACTAAATAAAATGGTGGTTGTTTTAAGACACTAAGCATTGGGGTTGTTTGTTATATAGTAAAAGCTACACTAATTCAACCTGAATAACCAATTGTGTGTTAAACTCATGAATTGTGTTTAGTGAAGATTTTCAGAATAGAGTTGAACTTCATGGACTCCACTACTTAGAGAAAACAACTGAATAGAGTGGATAATTGACAATGGGGATGCTGATGAAGGGTAGTAGCAATAGGTGTTGATACTAGCAATGGTATTGATGATAATAAGTCATGCCACTGATGGTGATGGCAATCGTATACATAGTGCTTGCTGAAGAGGTGGTGCGTGATGGGTGATCCCAGTGATGACTGGTGATAATAATGGTGATGTTTGTGAAGGAGGTGGTGACTATATAATGATTGTGGTGTTGGTATTACTAGTGATAAAGGCGGCAATGATAGAAGATGGTGATCATGGTGGCAATGATTGTGGTGATGTTAATACACTTGATCTTAGCCAACAGGCTGAGAAGCAATGTAGTTGTGTTAATAGTAGTGATTATAACTGGGGATGATTGCTGTGGTGATGGTGGTGCTGACTCTCAATGATGGTGATGGTGATCATGGAGATAGTGATAAAGATGGTAGTGATGATGAGAGTGATGATGCTTATTGAATGGTGGCAATGTTGGTAATGGTTGTGAAGACTACAGTGATGGTGGTAATGATGGTGGTGATGAAGATGATGGTTTTAATAGCAGTAAGTTGATGATGCTAGCTACAGATATGCCCAGATCTTTATGGCCAGTATGCCTCTTGCTTTGGGTTTCTCCTTCCCATTAAAACCCAACCCCAAAACCTAGCTCCCAAGTGAAGAAGGATTTTCTGAGCAAATTATTCTATGAGCTGAGAAGATTAGAACTCCTGGCACCAATTCCTTTCTTGAGAAGAATTGATGAACCAGAGCCAGAGTAGAAGTGAAAGGATGAAGGGCCTGTGCTGTGAGCACTGATTTGGCCTCTTTGAAGACAGAATGAGAGAAAACACATGTAAGGGCACACAGCAAGATTGGTCAGCTGTAGGATGAAGGAGGCAAAGTGCATACACTCTCAAGCCAGAATCCACAGATCTGGGTCCCTGGATGCTTTTCCCTCTGCCCTGGAGAGAGCCCCACACCTAGGGAGAGAGACATGAACAATGAGTAAGTCCATGGCCTCATTTGGCCAGATGGGGCCACTATGGCAATGTGTCGGGGAAGACCTCCAGGGACCAAAGGCTCAGGCTTGATGGGGATTGGAGTGCTTATCACACCTGCCATCCAAGATGGGAGGAGCCCACCGTGGCTTGCTTGGACCCAGCCACTCTCAGGGTGTGAGCCACAGAATGCACTGTGGGCTGGAGGATGGGAGAGGGTGAAACGAGAGGCTGACGACAGGCTGCTGGCTTCAGGGTACAGTGTGATCTACCGGGCCATGTGGAGGTCAGCCGTGGGGAGGACAGGGCGGGCCAGAGCTGGCCCAGCTGCAGTGCAGCTGTTCACTGACCGGTCATCCAGACCTTGCTAAGAACTGGAAATGCTGCAGTGTTATACCACCCAGCACAGGCCCTCCTTCTGGTCAGCTAGATGCAGCCCTTGCATCTCCAATCATCCCCAAGACCCTGCTCTGGAAGTACAACCCGTGTTTCTCCCTGGCTGAATGGGACACCCCCCATAATTAAATACAGAGACACAACTGAGAGCCCAGTGAATTATGTAGGGCTGGGGATGTCTTGTCTGCATGGCAAAGGCCCCTACTCAAACAAGATTCTGAGCAAGGCCCATGACAAGTGTCAGCAGAACTGGGGAAAGAGTAGGGGAGGGTGAATCATTGATTTAAAAAGAACTGAGGAACTAAGTGGCTAGGGCTTGTGGAAGGCCCTGAGATGTCTATGGACTAGGAAATAAAACGCTGAAAGAGGTTCAAAGGCACTGTGGAGGAAAAGGGGACAAAACTTCTTGAGGCCCAACTGGGTCTTGAGAAAGCTGCAGAGTTTCTGAACATGGGTCAGTGCCTTCCGTTGGCTTGAAAATGAGTTCATTTCTGTACCTGGGTCTTAATCAGGGCACACCCTGTAATAAGATGCTTGCACCAATGGGCGACTTGGAGCTGAAATGTACCAGGCCAGACTCCATTCATCAAGGCCTGTGCTCTGCTGTGGGGCTGCATCCTCCCTGAAGAAGGGGCATCTTTTCTTAACCTCGCAAAGGTACTGTACAGGCTAACGAAGCACTGGTCTAAATGTGCTTAGAGTGTCTTTTCCAAACCAGGTTGGCTTCGTCCCAGTTGCTCCAATATGTCCTACAGGCTTTAGCCAGGCCATTGGAAGGGACAAATGGAACAGTATTCTCCAAGCTCTTCCCAACGAAGGCTTGGGGTTAGTTGAGTCAGCCCAATATCTGCAGCAAACACAGACAGGTATGGGGAAAAGAAAGAGAGATCAGACTGTTACTGTGTCTACATAGAAAGAAGTAGACATAAGAGATTCCATTTTGTTCTGTACTAAGAAAAATTCTTCTGCCTTGAGATGCCGTTAATCTGTAACTCTACCCCCAACCCTGTCCTTGCAAGAGACATGTGCTGTGGTGACTCAAAGTTTAATGGATTTTGGGCTGTGCAGGGTGTGCTTTGGTAAACAAGTGCCTGAAGGCAGCATGCTTGTGAAAAGTCATCACCATTCTCTTAATCTCAAATACCCAGGGACGCAAACACTGCGGAAAGCCGCAGGGACCTCTGCCTAGGAAAGCTAGGTATTGTCCAAGGTTTCTCCCCACGTGATAGTCTGAAATATGGCCTCGTGGGAAGGGAAAGACTGATCGTCCCCCAGCCTGACACCCGTAAAGGGTCTGTGCTGAGGATTAGTATAAGAGGAAAGAAGGCCTCTTGGCAGTTGAGATAGAGAAAGGCATCTGTCTCCTGCCCGTCCCTGGGCAGTGGAATGTCTCAGTGTAAAACCCGATTGTATGTTCTATTTACTGAGAGAGGAGAAAACCGCCTTAGGGTGGGACGTGCTAGCGGCAATGCTGCTCTTTATGCACTGAAAATGTTTATGGAGATGTTTGCATATATTCATATCAAAGCACAGCACTTTTCCTTAAACTTATTCATGTCACAGAGATCTTTATTCATATGTTTTTCTGCTGACCTTCTCCCTGCTATGACCCTGCCACTTCCCCTTTTTCCAAGATGGTAAAGATAGTGATCAATAAATACTGAGGGAACTCAGAGACCAGTGCCAGCGAGGCACGGGTCCTCTGTATGCTGAGTGCCGGTCCCCTGGGCCCACTTTTTCTTTCTCTACACTTTGTATCTGTGTCTCATTTCTTTTCTCAAGTCTCTCGTTCTACCTGATGAGAAATGCCCACAGGTGTGGAGGGGCAGGCCGCCCCTTCAACAGGGTCCCTCCTCTCGAGGTGCTTGTGATAGTCAAGAGAAGGAAGCCATAGTTACTTAAACGATGACTTATCACATGCTAAGGGCAATGATGAGAGCACATGAACTGCACTCATTTTGCCAGAAGGTCAGGTAAGGTGTCTCTTTCTGAAGAAGTAACTCTTCCACTGAAATGTGAATGAATGGCAAGAGTTAGCAAGAAGAGAGTGAGGATCGGGCAAGTGTGGTAGGCAGGGGAACAGCACATACAAAGGTAGTGAGGGAGGAGAGAACTTGGACATGGAGGGTCCTGAAATCCAGTGTGACTGTAATAGGTGAGAAGATGCCCAACTCAAGATAACATGGGAGGGCATTCAGGGGATGGATTGTGCTGAAATTGGTATTCTATTAAGGATGCTGACCTTTACGCTAACAGCCCTTGAAAACCTTGGAAGGATTTTAGGCAGGGCAATGACATTCTCAGATTTGTGCTCTGAAAAATCTCCCTGGCTGCTGAGTGGGAACAACTTTGGAACAGAGAAGGGGGAGGTTGGTTCACAGCGGCTTCATTAAAAAGGCTGGAGCAGCAGAGAAGCAGGTGGCCCCAGAATTCTGTCTAACTCAAAGGGGGCTCTTGGAATTTAGTCTCCACTCTGCGTACCAAGTTCTATGTTCCACCCAGACCTGGGCTGGACCAGCCTAACCCTGGATCAGACTTCATCTTGGGCTGGAATCCTGACTGTACTTCATCATCATTTTTTTTAATGGAGGAAGAAGATAGAAAGAGCCCAGCACTTTGTATACTGCAGGGTCTTGATCAATATTTGGCAAACGAAGAAACAGTAGAGAAACAGAGGCAGTTGGTAAAAACCAACAGTAGAGGTGCCCCATCTTTCTGCAATCTGATGAAGTTCTATTAGATCAGAGGAATAGCGATACAAGATCAATATGGAGAAGGGAAAGAAAGAGGAGGAGGGGCAGAGAAGAAACAGAAGGAAACCTTAGTCAAGAGCTAACCCTGGGCAAAATTTTCCCAAAGGCCCTTTTCTTTGACCTGCCCTCATTCCTTCTCTGGAGCACCTCCTCTGGCCAGCCAGAGATAGCTACCATGCTCCCAACCCCCAACGGGCTCCCAGGGGTCCCTGCTCCTCTACCCACCATCTCTCCCAGACACCCATGTGCCCACAGTGTCCTGGCCTCAGTTGGAAGTGCAGGAACTCTAGACTGTGCATGAGGGCAAGGCCCAGCCTTTGCAGAGGGCCTTGCATTTAAAAAACTTATTCCTCAAACAAACTCACGGTAGGCACGTTTTTAAGAAGTTGGGGAAAGGGAAGGAAAAAGTCAAGGTGGTAGAAAGGCAGCCGTTTGGGACTCTGGCCACCTGGGGGATGGCCTTCCCCTCTGAACCTAACCACAGGAGCATCAGGCTCCTCCCACTGTGCCCTTCATGCCTCCAGATGAGCTCCAGGTCTCTTCCTCTCCAGAGTCCATGGTCACCATGTGGACAAGAGGGGCAGCAGGAAGGGTGGGAGCAGAGGATGTCAGGACTGTGCAGGAAATTCTGAAGTCAACATCTGCTTGGGAGTCCCTTTTCAACCCCTTGAGGCCCCACGTTGGAGCCATCTCACCAGAGACCCAAATACATGCAGACAGCCAGGCCACGACTTATCACATGGAGTTTCAGGAGCCCACATGAATGGGATGAGAGAAGTATGCAATAAGTGACATCCACATTTTGGAGAGGTTCAGGGTACTGGTGGAGATTCAGGTGAGAGTAAAGGGAGGGAGCTCAGAGACCCCTGGAGACCTCAGGGGAGCTGCACAGTAGCAGAGTCCTCAGAGATGTCTAGGAGAGGACACAGCTATAGCTCTCTGGAAGGGATAGTGTTTGATTACAGGGGATGAGGACATTGTAAACACTGCATCACCCTCCATAACGTTGGCATTGATGAAGCTGCCATCTTATTTGGGGCTGCTGATGAGAATGACCTAGGTTCTAGTGGGGACAGCAGTTCGATGGACCCCAGAGCATTGCCATGAGCTTCATACAAGCCAGGGGGCACAGAGAAGTGGGCCCAAGGTGAGAGCAGGACTTTAAGGACTCAGGGCCAGTGAGCCCTTCCTGATGGCAGAAGAGCTTCTGAGGCTGTGAATTCTGGAAGGCCAGCCCCTTTCCACCAAAGGTGAACTTTAAGTGGTGTCCCCTGAGGCCTCAGACATCTGGTCTCTCAGGTGTCTCACATCCCACACTTGAAAGTTGGCTGGATGAGCTTTTGGGGTCATTGTGAGGGGACAGCTGGGGTCAAATGAAGATGGGAGTTAGGGGTCAAAAATTGTTCAGGTCAGGGAGGTCTAAGCCAGGTTTAGGGTATAGGCTGAGGGATAGCTGGTCTTTGATTAGAGTATGGTCTCAGTTTGGGCCTGGTTTATGGGCCTGTCTGTGTTGGGGTGAAGGGAACAGTACAGAAATTATACCCTCAAATGGGGGCTATGCTTTGGGGCTCCAGCTTCATAAGAACTACTCTGAAAGGTCTAAACCAGCAGGCTACTTTTCAGGGACAGGAAAAGGGAGTGACAGGACAGGAGGAGCCCCCCCTGGGTGAGGATGTGGCAGTTCTTGGGCCCTGACAGTGAGGAAGAGAATGAAATGTCCTTGAGGGGAGGTAAAAGGAGGGTTTGTGGAGATTCAGGCCAAGATTCCAGCAGGCAACTGAAAGCCAGAGGCTTGAGAGGTGGTGAGACATTAGAGTGGGGTGGGAGAGCGGGCCTGGCTATTCCTGGGAGCCCAGACCACCTTGGTGGCCTCCTTGTCAGTCCTCCAGAGTTTTGCCTGGAATGCAGTGGGGGAACAAAAGGTTCTGGCCTTTCCTGGCGTCTGGAGTCCAAGAATGAACGATATCTGCCTCCTTGTGTTCTGGGTGGCGGCGGGCAGGAGGTGGCCTTGGATCTGGACCCCCTGGGAAACCAGCAAGTGGAAGGAGGTACTGAGGAAGTGGAGAGGGAGCCAGGATGGAGGAGCAGGGGTGTACAGATGCGGGAGGCTGGAGAAACCTACTCCCTTGACAACGTTCATTAGGACTTTGGGAGCTGGGTCCAGCCAGGCCTCCCCTCCCTTTGACCACTTCCAGAATAAGGGTGAGCCCTGAGTACCCACACCCCAGGATGGCAAAAAAGGAGCCACCAGATGGAGGCTTTGAGGTCCACATGGCTGGTGAGTCTGTATCCCACAGGATCAGGGACCATTCCCAAGGCTGTGGCGGACACAGGACACCCAGGAAGAGAGGCAGAGGCCAGAAAGTTCAACCTGGCACTAGGGAGCTATGGCACCTGGGCGGGTGGGAGGAGATTGTTCTGTGTATGATGGATTGGTTCGTTTTGGAGAGACCAATGAAGCTGCAATGTGTGGTGAGGGAAGAGGATGGACTGCAGGTGTCTGCCCCATAGTGTCTTTCATTGTCTGTTTCCCACTTGTTCTTGGGCTCCTTTTTTTCTCCCATCCTTTTATAGTGAGTTCAGGCCTTTGCACATTCATTTATTCATTCAATAAATATCAAGCATCTCTATTGTGCCAGCACTGCTCGAGAGACTTGGGACAAGAGAGCATCTGTGAACAAGAGACACCAAGGTCTGGCCTGCATGGGACTCACCTTCTAGTGAGAGTACAGCTCGTCTGGAATAGTTGTAGGTGGGAGGCAGTGGGGAGTTTGGGAGCAGGGAGAGGGCTTTGGCCATTAATCTGGGAACTGGGCAGAGCTTCGGTCTCTGGGAGGAGATTAAGAGTAAGGTCCAGGCCTGGGTTTCAGAGCAATGCTAAGAGGATCTCACAGCAGAGCTTCAGACTCAGGAACATGTTTCGTTGGATACTGGTACAAGGTAGAACCCTTTGGCAGGCTGTGGGCCCAGGGTCCAGGCTGCCTGAGGATGGGCCCCACACTGCCCAGGCTTCTCCTCCCTCTGGCCCACCTGAGTGTCAGGAACAGAGCAGGGTGTGTGCCGGGGACTGTGTGCAGAGTGGGTCTTGGTTCTGTCCAGAGCATGCGCTGGCTGATCTGGTGGGGGGGCTCAGTCTTCCCACCCTCTTAGGCTGGTGAAGGATTCAACATTTTCAGCAGAAGATCCTCCAAGGGAGGCCTTTCTTCTGGAATACTTCAAATTGCCTTTTTGCTTCCTGGGTGCCTGAGAAACTGTAGTTTCATGTTAGTCCCCACTATGTCTGTGGGGTTAGAGGTCAGGATTTGTCTCCCTCTTCTACAAATGGGCACACTGAGTCCCTGACCATTCAGGGTGAGCTCAATACTACAAAGAGAGCTGCTGTTAGAATTAGGCCTACACGTCTGCTCTGCAGAGTCCGGGCAGCTTCCCTCATTCTGCTGGGACCTAGAGCAGGGGCTGGGGGCGAGGAATGCCTTAGTCTCTCTCAAAGGGACAGAGGAACAAGGAGCAGGTGGGACCAGAGCTCTGTCATGTGATCATGGCTGTGAAATAGGGAACCCTAAAGGCAGTTCGGATGAGGAAGGAGAATATGCAAGGAAATCCTCCATTTTCCCCTCACCTCCTCTCCCCTGGTTCCTGGGGGCCATGCTGAGCTGAGAATGAAGCCAGAGGTCAGGGCTGCCTGGCCCTGACATGGGGGGATGTACCACAGAGTCCAGCCTCTTGAAGCAATAGCAGCATGGTGCCTGTGCTGGCCTGTCAGAGGCCTCTTGGTGCACTGGAGCTGAGCTTGCTCAGTGCAACCTTGACCCTCTTCTCCTTGGTCTCTCTCCAGCTCTGCTTCTCAGCTTGAGCCTGCTTCCCATCCCTGGTACTCTGTTTCCCTGGGACCCTCTTTGCTCTCCATGTCTCTACTTCTGACCTTTTTTTTTGCTTCCTATGATCTCCCTGCCAATCATGGTTAATCTGCTTCATTGCTACATGGATACCACAAAACTGGTCTCCAGGGAACATCTGCTGGATTCCTTTAGTAGACTATAAGTAGCTATGTGTGTCTTTCCATGCCTAGGGGCCCTCTGAGCCTTGGGGTACAGCTCTTTCTGATGGCTCATTGATCTTCCTTGGGGAAGCGGGTGCCAGCGGATCCCCCCAGCTCTGGCCCCATCTCCTGGCTCTGCATCTCCGGCTCTCAGCTCCAGGGCTGCCTGTACCCCTCCCTTTGCGGGCAGCCTCCTGGCTGACTTCACTCCCTGTCACATTCCTGGCTGTGAAAGGGACCTCTTTCAGGGCCCTGGGGAAATGACATGAGTTTGTTTGTTTTTCTCCTGTCTCCACTTCAAGGGCTCCACTGGCAAAAACAACACCCTGATGACTTCCAGCTCTTCTCCTCCTTTGCCCTGAACATGGGAAAGACAGCCTCCACTTTCAGACATGTCAGATGAGAGAAGAGGAGCAAAGGGGGTAGTCTTTAGGATGGCCACCTGCTCCCATTGCCTTTTGGTGGAGCAGGTACAGAGCCACCTCGTACCCACAAAGGCCTCTCTATGTGACCAACCCAGTGGCCTCCCAGGAAAGGTGGGAAGACTATTGTTTAAAACTAAGGGTTGGGTAAGGCATGCCTCAACCCAGAGAAATGGAGGTAAGAAGCAAATGTTGAGACAGCTTGTAAGATCAGGAAGCTTTTCCAGCACCTCTCACACCACATTGTGCAAGATGAAGCCACCTTTGAGTGACGATGTGTGCTCCTGTACAGCTTAACTCTGTTGAAACTTAGAATCATGATTAGGAAAGACTGCCCTGTCACTGGCAGAATCAGTAAGAAGGCATAGTAGACACCTGGGGCACAGCAGGTGTCCACTCTCCAGGCTCCAAAGATGAGCTTCTGAAGACCAGACTCTCTTTTAAGGAACAAAGAAAGCAGCTGCAGTTGCCTTTAAGGGACAGTGCTTGGGTAAAAGAGGCCAGTGTTGAAAGTCCATGGATGAACAGGGTGAATGACTGAGGACATTGTACATACCATATCCACCTCCACAACCTTGCCATCGGTGGGGCCACCATCGTGAGCCTTGGGTCTATGACTTAGGTTCTAGTAAGGGAAGAAATTGAACTGACCCCAAGAGGAGAGCAGAACTTTACTAACAGGAACCTTGCGTGTAAACTCCAGACAAGCTCAGGGACCACAGAGAAGTGGCCCAGGGTCAGAGTAGGACTCCAAAGAACGCTTTTGATGGCAGAGGCATCTCTATGAAGCAGTGAATGCAGGGATAGCTCTAGGGTTATTTAGGAACACTTAGGGAGCTAAACAAGAGCTACCCGGCTATCCAGTCCATCTGCCATGGATTCTTAAAATGCAAGGGAAGCTGACGAGGCTCAAAGTGCCCACACAGAAGCTGATACAGGAAAACAGCAACAAGGAGACAGGGAGGATTGGACATTCCGCTTCTTCAAAACCTCAGGGTTCAGGCCTCTGCTCCTCACTTCGCCCAGGCCCAAGCCACTTTCCCTGAGGAAAAACCATTGCATAAAATTCACTTGAGGTTGCAGAGGAGAAACAGTGTCATCTTAAGCTTTTTCAAATGTCTGCTTTGTGTCTGCCATGGTGGACAAAACTTTGGCTGGTTTGATTCCACAAGGTTAGACCTATGGCCCTTCCCTTGTAATCCTTTTGCCTTATGAGAAAACAGACACTAGCCTTTGGGGAACTTCTACTTGTTCTGATCAGAAAAATACATTTTCTTCTCCAGTGAGCTAGGTCTCAGGGAATCTCACCCTTGCAGATCCACTGCTCAGCCTAAAGAAGAGAGAGGACTCATGGACACGAGATGTATGCACAGGAACACAGAACGAACAGTGATCACAGCAGCCAGATGGAGCTCCTCAAAACTATGCTGGGGGGTGTTGAGTAGACCATGGAGGGTGGGACCAGCTGAAGTTGACCAGGAGAGCCTTCTGAGGGGTCTTCAAAAACAATGAGAGGCATAGATTGGTAGAGAGGTGAAAAGAGGTGTCATGGAAGAGAGGCTGGTAGGAATGAAAAGCCCTGTGTGGCTGTGCACCAACAGAATGGTGCCATTGGAGGGCACCAGCATCAGCATTCTAGTGTCTCAGGTCAGATAAAGACCATCCTGTCCAAACTGAATTGTCTTCTTTGCCTTTGCCTGACATCATATTTTCTCCTGGTCTCTGACTTTTGAACATGCTTCATGGAGCTGTCTGTATTCCTCTTGACATGTAGTATTCAGAACTTAGTCTCTCTTCTACTCATTCAATCAACATATTTAGCATATTCTATTTTCTAGGTACCATGCTGAGGGCCAGGAGTACAAAGATGAATAAGAGCCAGTTTGGTCTTCAGGTAGTCGTTAGTCTAATGCAGCTGTGTTCAATAAAACTTTCTGTGATGAAGAAAATGTTCTCAATCTGTATTGTCTAATGTGGAAGCCTCTAGCTACATGTAGCTACTGAGTATCTAAAATGTGGCTAGGGCAGTTGAATAATTGAATTTTTAATGTTATTGAATTGTAAATAATTTAACTTTAAACATAACATTCTCCTGTGGCTAGGGGAAGTTATATTAGACAGTACAATCTAATGGGAAAGAGAGACAAGTAACCAGGCCATTACATGATCAGGACAGCATGGTCAGAGCTGTCACTGTGGTTGGGTCAAGGAAGTAGAGGAGAGAGAGTGACTGGATCTGCCTGGGAATTAAGAAGGTTTCCCAAAGAAGGGGGCATTTGAGATAAGTCTGGAATGATGAGCAAGATGTGCTTGATGATGGGGAGGGGGCGTGTGTGGGTAGAAGACTCACACTAACAATTCTTGTGTTTTTTTTTTTATAGACTTCCCAGCTGGGTTCTCCCATAGGTTAACCAAAAGAGTTGGGCTTGAGCAAGAAGATGCAGATGTGCTCTGCCCACTGGCCTGGCTCTCTGCCCTCCTCAGTCCCCAGGGGGTGGGTGATGACAGATGGACTCATGACTCTCCCAAGTTTGAGGGATCCAAGGGGCTGAACTGACCCTGGGAATGATGATTGTACCCAAGGGGAGGGTGCGGGGGTATCTGGAGACCATCTGGAAAGCTGGGAAGCATTTAGAGGAAAAGGATTGACGCAGCGGGAGGAGGTTTCTGGGAGCCAGTTCTCAAGAGGAGGCCAAGAGCTACTCCCAGGGTCAAACCAATCCTTCCATCCAGATGGAACAATGAGGGAGCAGTGCTTGGGGCACTGTGGGGCAGTTGGAGAACAGCTATTGCGGTGCTTGACCAAAGAGTAGGAGATAGGGTTTTTCAGGACTCTTCTGTGCTCTAGAGTCCTTGGTGGTTGATGCCACCCCCACCAGACTAGGGTCCCCCATGGGTGAGGCCTAATGTGTTGCCCTAGAGAAGAGGGAGTTCAAAAGGTAGATATTTAATTTCTGTGTGCTTAAAGTAGGACTCCTGATTTATCCCTTCAAGACTCATCACACCCTCAAGCTTTTCCATCTCAAGATAGCATCACCACCCAACAAGTCACACCATTCAGAAGCCTGGGAGTAATTGTGGATTCTCCCCTCTTTCTTATTTCCCACAATGTCTACATCATTAGCAGATTTTGCTGATTCTCCCTCCAAAATACATCTCTAGATCATTTACTTCTCTCCATTTCCACTGACGCAATGTTGTCCAATCTTCTGTAATTTTTCAACTGGGGATTTGCCTTTAACTAGTGTCCCTATTTCCTAAGTTTCCCTCTTCTATCTATTTTACATCTAGCTGTTTGAGCAATTTTTTAAAATTAGGTTTTTATTCACCTGCCTAAAACATTTTCTATGGGTTTTCATTGTACTTGGAATAAAATTCATCCTCCTTAACAAGGTCAAAAAAGGGCCTGCATAATTTGGTCCTGATACATCTTCAACATCCTCTCACAGAAGTAGCCCCCTGCATAGGATGCTCCTGTACATGGTTGAGTCTTCCAGTTCCTCAGAGAAGCCAAACCTTCTCCTGCTGCCAAGAATTTGCCTATGTAGTGGCTGCTCTTCCTCTTCGTTGAGATGGCTTCTTCTCACCCTTGACACTTCCATGTGTGTATACTCTCTCCTTCTCTCCCACAGCACATTCTTTCTTTACTTCCCTTCATAGCAGAATTTAACATTTGTTTTCTGGTTGACTGTCTCTTTCACTAGACTCTAAAGTCTGTCAAAGCAGGCATGTGTTCATCACTATATACTAAGCAGCTGGTGGGCTGCTTGCACACAGAAGGGACTAAAGAAGTATGCATCAAAAAGATGCATACTTATTTATATGAAAAAGAGTTGCTTTCCTTTTGTGCAGTCCTACAAAATCAACACCATTCCCTGGTAGGAAGAGACGGCTAACCCAAGGGCTTCCAACATTGGCTTTCGTTGTTACCGACGTTTGTCCTACATTTTCCCACTCTCTCTTCAGCATGTGTCAGGTAAGTCAGACTTTTCAGGGATTACTAAAGTCCTGTGGATTTTCCAGCAACTCTGATTCATTTTTATGTCAATTCTAGTGTTTGTGAACACAGAGCTGGTAGTTGCATGAACATTGTGAGCGGGCCAATCCTTTCCCAGTCAAGGCCTGACTAGGATTTCCATAAAATTTTTATTTTCCCAAGGTCTCTCCATCTCTAGAAAAAAAGTGTGTAGTGTGAGAATAGGAGACCTCCATCTCTGAGAACCCTTTTAGACAGCAGGGGACTAAGTAGCCGATCCTGATGAAAAGGTCTCTGTGGACCAGAAGAGGCTTCAGACCCAGGTAATGTTAGACGTAGGCGTGGGGAAGGAAACTGGTTCCTCTTTTCCTGAACTTTCATTTTCAACATATTTATGGTCTTTGTTCTGAGCATTATAGATCAGCCCTCAAGGCAATATGGTAGTGAGGCTAAGAACTCAGGCTTTGCAGGCAGACTACCTGGGCTCAAAACCTGTGTGACTGTGGGCAAGTCACGGGTTGGCTGTCCCAGTGTCCTCATCTGTCTTCTGAGTGCCTCTCCCCATCCATCAGACTTTAATCCTGTCTGTTACCTCCAAGACCATTCTAATAGAGGTCATATGGAAGGAGCAGTTGGTGAATTGGGCTATCCAGGGTGCCTGCTTCTAACATGGTTACCATCTGTGGCTCATGTCCTGGAAGGGCACAGACCTAAAGTCTGGGTCTGAAAACAGAGCCGGCTGCCATATCCTCAAACTTGGCTCACAAATGCCCTCCATAGATGCTACCACATTTCTCTCCTTTAACCGGGAGCTCACCCATAGTGGAAAAATGTCACAAATTGCTTGTTGCTTTTTATTTTAAAAAAAAAAAGTCTGTTACCTCGCCCCCACATTATAAAAGCAATTATCAGAAATGCAGAAATAATCCAATGTTAAGAAATTTATTCATGTAATGTATCACACAAATAAGACATCAAATGCATAATCATTCATTCAACATTTACTTTTAATTAACGATTTTCAATCAGCTTGCCCTAAAATGAGATTTTTTTCTTAGTAAAGAGTATTAAACTTTATCCAGATAACTTTATCCAAAATGGTAAAATACCAATAAAGTCAGGGAATACTATTGCTGCAGTTTTTCAGCTTAGTTTTGAACATCCTAGACAATGCAATAAGAAAAAAATGGGTAGCACAAATATGGGAAGTGAAGAGGCAGCAACACCACTATTTTCATAATTTTATTTCATTGTCTATTGAATCTATTGACTCTCCAGCATCTGTTGCTTCTTGCTCACCAATTTCACTTGAGGATCCATTACTTTATACAGTCTTGCTCCATGTAATCTGGATGGAACTCCTCTTTCAGCAAAAGAGTCAAGCCTGTGACCCAGGCCTAGCCAATTAAAACATTCCATGCCCTTAGGTCATTTGGTGATGGCCATGACCAAGTGCATGTAGCCTGAGAATGAATCTTACAGATCCAAAGGCCAAGGAGAGATATGGAGAAAAACTATATTTTCCTAATG
>NW_016806811.1:588865-608712 GCF_001698545.2 Rhinopithecus bieti
TTCCTAGTTAATACAGCTACTAAAAATACAAAAGAATAAATGGAAAAGCTATTGTAATTAATATGAGGATATCCTAAGTTAGCTAGATTTAAGATAAACATAGCTTTTCTATATGTTGTCAATAATCATTAGAAAATAAAACTAAATTATTTCTCATTAGCAATAGTACAAAAGTCATAAACTTCTCAATAAATATTCAACATCTGCAAAGAAACCATAGATGTCACTGAATGATGAAACATTTGTTTCAATGGAAAGACAGATTCATTATTGCAAAGATGGTAATATTCCCCTAATTCACCAATAAATTCAATAGAATTCAATCAAGTTCCAATTTTCTTTTCTTTTATGAAATTATGTGGTTTAGCATATTTATTGTAAAGTTCATTTGAAAGAGTAAATGAAAGAAAATGGCATAGGCTATTTTGTTTGAGAAGAGTCCAGCCAGATACCAAAATATTCTATAAAGCTACACTAACAAAAACTATGCAATATTGATGCAAGCACAAATAGATAAGGAAATAGAGAATGATGTCTAGCAACAGATTCATGTATATTTTTGAAAATTTAGTATATATGTTAGTCCATTCTCATGCTACTAATAAAGACATACCTGAGACTGGGTAATTTATAAAGGAAAGATACTCAATTGAGTCGCAGTTCAGCACGGCTGGGGAGGGCTCGGGAAACTTACAATCATAGCAGAAGGGGAAGCAAACATGTTGTTCTTCACATGGCGGCAAGAAGGAGAAGGGTCAAGCAAAAGGAGAAAAAGCCCTTTATAAAATCATCAGATCTCCTGAGAATTCACTCATTATCAAGAGAACAGCATGGCGGTAACCATCCCCATGATTCAATTACCTCCTACCAGGTCCCTCCCACAACACGTGGGGATTATGAGAACTACAATTCAAGATGAGATTTGAGTGAAGATGTAGCCAAACCATATCAGTATGTAATAAAAATTTCATTTCAAGGCAGTGCCAAATGAATAGTTTATGAAAAAAAAAAAAAAAAAATGGAGTTGGGACTAATAATTATCCTTTTAAAAAATAAAATTCCTTTCTCACATCCACACAAAATATTAATTCCATATAGTTTAAAGATTTATAGAGCAAATTGTATAAAATTAGAATAAAATATAACCATTTAAAAATAGCTTTATTGAGATATAATTCACATACCATCCAAGTCACACTTTTAAAGTATACTATTCAATGGCTTTTAGTGTATTCACAGTTATACAACCACCACCACCACAGTTGGTTTCAGAACATTTCCATCACTCCCCTGAAAAATCATTTTCCCCCTGCATTACTTCTCTAGCCCAAGGCATCATTAGTCTACTTTCCTGCTCATAGATTTGCCTATTCTGGACATTTCATGCAAATGAAAACATATATGTGGTATTTTTGTGACTGGCTTCTTTCATTTATTGTAATGTTCTCTAGGTTCATCCATATTGTAGCATATCTAAGTACTCCTGTTTATTGCCAAATTGTGTTTCATTGTATGGATATACCACATTTTATTTATTCATTAGTGTAAGGAATTTGGGGACTGTGTCCATTTTTTTGGTTATTAAGAATATTGCTGTTACAAACATTTGTGTACAACATTTGTGTACATTTGTGTGAAGATTTGGTGCTATTTCTCTTGGGGATTTATGTAGGAGTGGAATTGCTGGGTCCTATGGTAACTCTATGTTTAATCTTTTAAGAAATTGCTAGACTATTCCCAAAGTGGCTGTACTGTTTTGCAGCAGTGTATAAAGACTCCAGTTTTGCTGCTTGTTACTATATAACCTGTTTTTACAAATAAAATTTATTTTTATTTTTTACAAGTTTTACTTTGTCTCTAATTAACACATAAGAGTTGTACATATTTATGTGGTACAGTGTGATATTTTGATACATACTTTGTGTAGTGATCAAATCAGTGTAATTAGCATATCTAGCATCTCAAACATTTACCATTTCTTTGTGGTGAGAACATTCAAAATCCTCTCTTCTAGCTATTTTGAAGTATACAGTACATTAATCTTCACTATAGTCACCCTGCTGTGCAATAGAATACCAGAACTTATTTCTCCTATCTAACTAGAACTTTAACCCTGTTGACCAACCTCTCCCCATTATCTTCTCTCCACTACTCTCTCCGCAGCCTCTGGTAACCACTATTCTACTCTCTACTTCTGTAAGATCAGCTTTTTAAGATTTCGCATATGAGGGAGATCATGCAGTATTTGGCCTTCTGTGCTTAGCCTATTTCACTGAACATGGTCCATCCATGTGGTCCCAAATGACTAGATTTCATTCTTTTTATGACTGAATAGTATTCCATTGTATATGCACATCGTGTTTTCTTTATCCATTCATCCACTGATGGGCACTTAGGTTGACACCATGTCTTGGCTATTGTGAATAGTGCTGCAATGAGCACAGGAGTGCAGATATCTCTTCAGCATACTTATTTCATTTCCCTCGAATATATACCGAGTAGTGGGATTGCTGGAACAAATCATAGTTCCATTTTTAATTTTTGGAGGACTGTTATCCATAATGGCCGTACTAACTTACGTTTCCACAGATAGTGTACCAGGGTTTCCCTTTAACCACATCCTTGCCAACATCTATCATTCTGTCTTTTTGATAAAAGCCATTCCGACTGGGATGAGATGGTATCTCATAGTAGTTTTGATTTGCATTTCTTTGGTGATTAGTAATGTTGAGTATTTTTCTATTTTTCCATATACCTTTTAGCCATTCATATATCTTCTTTTGAGAAATGTCTATTCAAATCACTTGCCCATTTTAAAATCAGACTATTTGTTTTTTGCTATTGTGTTCTTTGAGTTTCTTACATATTCTGGATATTAACTCCTTGTGAGATGCATAGTTTGTAAATATTTTTCCCATTTTGTAGATTGTCTCTTCACTCTGTTGATAGTTTCTTTTGCTGTGCAGCTTTTAGTTTCATGTAATTCCATTTGTCTATTTTGCTTTTGTTGCCGTGCTTTTGAAATCTTAGTTTAAAAAATTCTTGTCCAGACCAATGTCATGCAGCACTTTTCTTATGTTTTCTTCTAGTAGCTTCAGTTACAGATCTCACATTTAAGTCTTTAATGTATTTTGAGTTGATTTTTGCAAGTGGTGAGAGACAAGGTTCTAGTTTCATTCGTCTGCATAAGGATATCTAGTTTTGCCAGCACCATTCATTGAAGACACTGTTATCTGACCTTTTGATTATAGTCATCTTTATGGGTGTGTAGAGGTATTTCCGTGTGGTTTTGATTTACATTTCCCTGATGGATAATAATGTTGAGCATCTTTTCAGGTAAGTATTGGCCATTTGCTTATCTGCTCTGGAGAAATATTTATTTTATCCTTTGACTTTTTTTTTTTTTTTCTAATTATGGAGTGGAAAAGACCTTGCTAGGCAGCACACAAAACTCAGAAGTCTTAAAGGAAAATATTGAAAGATTCAACCACATGAAAATTTAAACATCTTTATTTTCAAAGACAACATTAACACAATTAAATAAAAATCCTTTTTCCTTAGAGAAGAAAATATATGAAACACATATAGCAAGGGTCAATATTTGTAATATATAAAGAAGTCCTACAAATCAATAAGAAAAAAAATCAAACAACTCAAAGCAAACTGGTCAAAGGGTAAGAACGAGCATTTCACAGAAGGGCAAACATCCAGTACACATATGGAACAATGCCCAACTATTCTTCAGACCTGGAGCTACAAGTTATAGCAATAAGAAAGTATACATTTTTCCACCATCAGCTTGGCAAACTTTTAATAAATCAATAATACATACATTATTAGTAGTGGGTGTGAGGAAATAGGAATCTGAGACACCTGGCTGGCGTGTACACAATTACAACCCTCCTGAAGGTTCTGACAGGATCTATTCACATTGAATTCATAGAAGAAATCTCAGGGTAGTAAAATTGTAGATGGCTTTTGCTTTGTGTGTTTGTGTGCTTTTAGAGCATTCTGTATTAAGTAAGTTTTAGTTTTTCAGGTGGGTTGTAGAATGTTATTTAAAATCAAAAGGAAACAGAGATAATGTTTCCTGGGAATGTCCAGATGAAAGAATTGTAGGAACATAAACATAGAATTGGTAAAGATGAGGGTATCTGATTTCTTCCTAGGTGCGAATACTCACAGCATAACAGCTCCCTCTCCAAGAATCAGCATCTATAAAGGGGAACCTATAAAGGGAATGCAGAATCCGGGAAACAAAACCACAAACATTACCAGCAACACACACACACACACACACACACACACACACACACACACCAGCAAAGAAAAAAAAGTTAGAAATACTCACGGAAACTGAAAGGTACTTTGAACTGGTATGTTGGTAAAAACCTGAATGAAAAGTGATTGATAGTGACAATCAGAAGTTAAATAGGAGAAAAGTGGTTTAAGATCTGATCTTGCTTTTTCCCTACATTATAGTAGGACAAGCATTGTTTACCTCTTACTGCAGATTTTGGAGACAGTGGCCATGGAGTTTGAACAGGTATCTATAGGGGTATTGTCTGGGCAATGCACCTACTCCTCTGGAGGAGGTAGTTGGGGGAGACAAGTTGGGACAAGCTCAGCTGCATATTCTGTCTTCTTCCTCTCCCACCCTAGGCTAGTGGTTTCTATCCAGAGAGATTGTTCTTTCCACCAACCTTTGGCCTGAGGAGTTGCTTTGTAGTATGATGGTAAACAAGTGACTAAATGTCTTGGCCCCATGACTAGAGTATGGCCTTCCTTTCCCTACTATGTATTTTAAGACAGTAACTGAGACCCTTGGAGAATATGTGCCCAAATAACCCTGAGGGAATGCCACCACCTCAAGAGTAAAAACACATTCCTTCTGAAGTAGAATATTGGAAAACTGGACTGAAAATTGAAAATAAGCTAAACACATTTACAGAAATGGAGCACCATATATGTAATAATATGAAATGACAATTTAAAAATTTTTTTAAGTACCAGGTAGAATTATTAGATAAGAGAAATAAAATAGTTGAAATAAAGAACATGGTACAGAAATAAATAATAGTATGAATACGGCTGGAGAACAAATTGATGAATTGGAAGATCAGATTGAGGAAGCTTTCCAGAAGGTGGTAGGAAAGGATAAAGAAATAGAATATAAACAAGAAAAGTTAAAGAAGATAGAGTATGCAAGTGTTAACATCCTGATAATAAGAGTCCCAGAAGAAGATAAAAGTATAAGAATTAAGAAGATAAAAATATATAGGAAGTATTTGATAAAATAATAGAGAAATATTTGCCAGAATTAAAAAATAAATAATATGAGATTAAATGGATCAATAAAGTGCAATAAAGTATAAATAGGAGAAAAAGGAAAATCTCACTCCTGAATACACTACAGTAAAATATAATAATATTAAAGAAGAGAACATTTTAAAGGCTTCTTTAGAGAAAGGATTGAACAACTACAAAGTTGCAAGAGCTGTATTGACATCAGACTTCTGAATAGCTGCAGCAGAGGTAAAAAGACAGTGGATTAATATTTTTTAAATATTGAAGGAAAACCTTTGAATTAAGACTTTTATGTACACCCAACTTGTCATCTGAAAGACATAATAAAAATATTCTTAGTTATACATGGGCTCAGATGACCAGCTGCAAAAGACCCACACCGAAGATACTTTTTGAAGTGTCTTTTAAGAAAAGAGATAAATTCTAGAGCTACTGCAAGATATTTCAGATTCAAAGGTGCTGAAAAATCTTGTTAAACTTCTATGTCTGTAGTGATAAGAACAAGGAAAAGAAAAAAAGTATGCATCCATGTACTACTTACATGGATGAATCCATAAATTTTGGATGAAACATAATTTAGAATGAAAAAAAGAAACTTCAGAAGGTTCTGACCCTCAGCTCTAATCCCACAAGTTTGAAAACAAATACAACTAAAGAAAATTATATTTAAAAATACATACATAAGTTAAAATGAGTTTTTTAAAAAAGCAAAACAATGATAAGGAGATGGGGCCAGGCAACAGGATTGGGGAGGAACATAGGTAGTTGTAAATTATCTGTAATGTTCTGTTTCTTACGATGGGTGGTGGTCCGTGGGTGTTTATTTTCTTAAAAATAAACAAATACATAAATAAGAAATAAAGGAAATCCACATGTGAACTAATGATGGTGAACCATGAAGCAGATACTGTAACTTTGTGCACCGTAGTCTATAAGAAGAAAAGGTAAAGGAAATGTAAGACAATCCCATTTATTTGTTTTCTTGAAGTTGCAAACTGTTCATAACCAGTGTCAGGAGCTTCTGCATGAATTTTACCTGGACCAGAAATGGGCCCAAAGGTTCACATGTGTCCCTGGAAGGGCACTTCACATTAGATGCCTTGAGTTACAAGCAGGGGTGTGGACACACAGTCAAAGAGAGGCAGGGTGGAGGGTGATCAATACATAGGTCTTAAGGTCGGAGAGCCTGGTTTCAACATCCAGCCCTGCCACTTTCCAGGGGAACAGCTGTGGATGAATTATTTAACCCCTCTGAGCATGATAAAATGATATATGTACACAATGCTGAGCCTGATAAAATGATAAATGATCATGTTGCAAAATGCTTGGCACATGACGTGTGCTCAAAAGGATTAGCAAAACATAATGAGAGTGAGGACTAGTACAATAAAATAACAAGAAGAAATAAGAAGCACTTCTAAAAAAAATCCTGAGAGATTTGAGTTGGGTTCTTCGACTGAAGATTGCTGTTAGATTCTGCAATTCTATAATAGTTCACCAACCTCCATCACTTGCTTTTGGTTTTGTTTTGTTTATTTCTTAGTTTCCTAGTAAACATCTTGAGAAAGTCTAACCTCATTTTAGCTAAGTGAAGGGGGAAAGGGAATTGGCTGGAAGAGCAAAGAGGAAGCTCTTACATTCCTGGCGAAGGCTGCCACCCAGGCCTCCTAGGAGGAGATAAGCCAGACGAAAGGAGTTAGGGATGCAGAACTGGGAAGGGAATCTCGCGTTTGTTGTCTTTCCAGAGTCAAGTACCATGTGTAGTGTTCTGGCAAAGGCCAGAGCAAGGTTTGTTGCATTCAGTTTTAAAATCTCAAGACTCTACACACTAGGTGAAGTCAAGGTCTTCTAGGTAGCAATGCGTGAAGAGAACTCAGGGAAGCCCCATGCTGACAGTTTGCAAGTCCACCTTCCACCATCTTGCTCAAAGGGACTGCAAATGGCCATCCCTTTGCAGGTCTCACAGCAAGAGACTACCTGCCCAGCCTAGGCTCTGAGTGCTCTAAAGTCTTCTGCCTTCTCTGGATCCCCTAGAAGTCTGATCTGGGCCCCTTTCCCCACCAGGCCCCCACGCCTCTGCCTTAGTTACCAGTAAGGACACAGAGGTACAGAGATGCGTGTCATCAACTTCCCCGCCTTCTGGAAGCCAGTGACTCTGGGCCTTGAGGTCATGTAGGCCTCTGTGGATCCCCAGGCTCTCTCTGTAGTCTTTGCTGGGGTTTCTGGGAGTTTCCCGGATTGTCTCCAGTTTGCCTGTAATGCGCCTTCTTCCTCTCCATCCTGCTGCCCCTCCAGCTCCCTTCCGGCAAACCCTTGGGAAGGTGCCAGCGTTCCCTCTCCCAGCGTGCAAAAGTCGTGTCGCTAAGGCACTGGTCCTGGCGGCAGCTGGCAGGACATATGGACAACCTCACAGTATGATTGGTCATGGGACGGGTGGAGGCCCCAAAAGGTGGCTTTTGATAGCTGATGGTCTTGGCCTCACATTGACTCCTTGGTGTCATCTGAATCTTCGTTTAGTTCAATGCTTCATCTTTTGTCTTCCTGCTTCCCTGAAATAAGGAATGACAAACAATCCTAGAACTGGAGCCACATGTCCCCAAATGCATGTGGCTCAGCATTGGCCATGTTTTTCCAATTATTCCTTGCTCTGAATGCCACAGCTAATACGCGCGTGCACACTCACACACATACCCTGGGCAATTTTTAGCCAGAAATTCAGGCTCCTCTTTTCCCAGAACCCCTTGGCCCTTCAAGACCTTGCCCCACCCAGCCCCTCCATCCCTGCTCTACACCCTCCACAGCCCCTGGCCCTTGGGCTCACCCCTGCCCTGGGAAGGTCACTCTCTCAAGACAACATGTGCTTGTTTTTGTATTGCCCAGCACGCCTTCCCACCCGCCTGGGGATTTCTAAATCCTACCCATTCTTGAGACCCAGGGTGAGGCTGTCCACCATGACAGTTTCCCAAGGTCTGACACCCACGCCCATCTCCCTGAAGGAGCAACTCCCAGCCTTTTTGAATTAAGAGTACCTACTATAAATCTTAACAAATATTTCAGGCTGATCACAAAAGGAAAGTGTGTTCATTGGAAATACAGATAAACAAAATAAAGAAAATATAACCTGCCTCATTTCCTCTACTTAGGGTTAACCACCATTCACATCTTAGTGGGGGTCTGAAATGAAGGCTTTTTCCTGCACACACATGCACACACCCTTACTGTTTTAAAGAAAGCAAATTAGACTCATACTTACATATGGCTTTATAACTGTGTTTTTTCACTCAACAGTGTGTTGTGAGCCGCTTTCCACGAAGAATCCCTTTCTTAATGTCAAAAGATTTCATGAATGACCACATAAGAACATTTATACTTTTAAAGAATCATTTTATTATGGAAAATGTCAAACATAGAAAAGTTGAGACAACAGTATAATAATCCCTCAAATACTCATCATCTAGCTTCAATAATTATTAACATTCTCTCCTTCCAGTTTCATCCACCCCCTGCCTTTTTTCCCTCAAGTATTTTAAATAAAAGGCCAGATATTGTTTTATGTCCCTGTAAACAACAATTGTCTTTATAAGGTCTACTGTTTGAGACAATGCATAGCAACCCAAAGACAGTCTGCATTCAGGACCGCTTTTAAATGAATCTGCATTTTATTCATGACAGCAGCATTGACGATTTGAAAAATAGTCCCACATATATGTGCAAGTTGTATTATGTATTCAGCCTTCAGTTGATGCTTGTAGGGCATATGGATGTACAAATCTCTTGCAAGAGCTCCAGCCCACAAGCCAGGCAGCGCTGGTCTGATCCACTAACTCAGGCATTCAATCAAACTCTGTCTTGCATTTTTCGCCAGTTGGTTCACACATGTGAGTTTCCTCTCCTAACTCCACCACTCTACCCTTAAATCCCAACACCTGGGATCATGTCGGCTTCTCTCCTGCACACAAGGTTGTAAGTATCAAACTAAATTCTGGCCATAAAGTTGTTTCAAGTGAGGAGTTTCATTCTACATTGAGGAAACTGAGGCCATAGAGGAGGAAGGATTTCTTTAGGAGCAGAGATGGGATGGAATTGTAGGTCTCCTATCTCTTAGCCTTTCCTTATTCCACTGCCTTATTCCACTGCCTTCTGGGCAGAATTTCACAGAATGGACAGGATAGGTGGGGAGTGTGACCTTGAGAATGGCATATTCAGCATCTTCACTGAATTACTGCTGCCCTGACTTCTTGTTAGGGACTCTAGGGAGGTTTGGAGCCTGAATCCTGCTGCTCACCTCCTTCCTTTCAGGTTTCCTGCCAGGGGAGTCACAGCATAAGGATAAAATCCAAAAGGGAAAAACAGTAGTAGCTTAATCTCTGATGAAGCAGGACTTCTCTGATAAGCTGGGCTGGTCCAGGAGGCCCTTTCCTGGAAGCCCAAGGGGTGCTTCCTGTCCCCAAGTCCCTAACATCCACGTCTCCACCTAGCTATAGGCTGGAAATGTCTCATCCACCTAGCCACAGGCAAACAGAGAAAGACATGGCTACTTTTGTGTCTGGGAGGTGTGACACAGCACAGGAAGCGAGAGTGGGCAGGAGAGTGGTCGTGCCTGCCTGGGAAGTCTGAGTCCCAGGAAGTGAGAGGGAAAGGAAGGTAGTAGCTGAGTGAGCCCACTCTCAGAAAGCCTGGCCAAGAGAGCATCCAGCTCTGACCAGAGCAATGCGTCTCTCAAGGACCAGATAGGAGGAAGATGAGGAGAAGTTTCATGATCATTCTGCCTGCCGTGCCCAAGGTTGGAGAGAAGCTAGGGGGACTTCCCTCCCTTTGTGAGTCAAGCTGAGCTATGGAGGTAAGAATCCTGGCTCTTCTCCAGAATATTGAAAGGTTTAATGTTTACTATTTTGACCATAATCTGTAGTTACTTTGTTAAAACTGAGATACATTGATGTCTTTGTGATTCACTGTACTGTTTGTGTGTTATAATCACACACTAAATTGTGCTACAGAAAGTCTACATATTTATTCCTCATTTACATTTTTCTGCCAGAAGTTTTAGATCTAAAAACTAATTTTCTTCTCCCACCCTCCCTCCATCTCTCCCTTCCTTCCTTCTATGGATCTACAACTTTTAGGAGCCTAGTAGGGGTCAGGTTGTATGCTTGGGTCCAGGGCTTCTGTAGTTCAGAGGCTCCCACATTTGGAGTGAGACAGCTGGATGGAGGCAGTGAGAAGGAGAGGGCCCTGGGGGAAGAACAAAGGTACAGTTATAAAGGAATGGTCAGTCATGAGACACACCCTTGACTGCATGTGTCCTCATTCCTGCCACTAAAGAATAAAAATCACAGTTAGTTACAACAGCAGCAATTGAAATCCAGCTTCTGATGTGGGATCTCACCAGGGTCCCCAGAGGTTCAGCCAAAGAGAGGAGGCACAGGGCAAAGCCCAGGCAGTTGTAGTGCAAAAAATGGGGGCACCAGCTCTTCAGGGTATTCAGGGGCCATCTTGAGAACCCTAGAAGTTGCTCAAGCATTCCAAACATTCTAACTCTTTCCTTTGGCTTAGCACAGTTTCTTCCATGCATGTCATATTCAAGGGCAGGTGCATGTGCACACACACACACACATCCCCACTCATTGGGGTGAGAGCTCCTGGCCACCCCCATCATTCTACATACTCTCTCTGAGCCCCTCCCCACTCTTTCTTCCCTATCCTTAAGAATTTGAGCATATTCAGATGAACTAAGCCATCCAATTTATTCAATTGATCAGAAGAAACATGTATTAAGCATCTACTATGTGCCCAATATTAGGCTGTTTGCTTTTAGAGATAGAATAAAAGGACAAAACAAAACAACAACAACAACAACAACAAAATGGGTGTAGTGGTCTTAGCTACTCAGGAGGCTAAGGTAGGAGGGTCCCCTGAGGCCAGGAGTTCAAGTCCAACCTAGGCAATATAGTGAGACTCCATCTCTTTAAAAAAGGAAAAAAAAAAAAAATACAGAGATTCCTCACACTCCTCCCCCCGCTGCCATTGAGAAGATTCTTTTATAAGAAGATCAATCTAACCTTCAGAAATTGAGGGAAAGATAGACCATCCAGTGTCACATTGTATCATTCAGGTTCTTAGTCTAGAGGAACTTAGAAGCCTGGGAGTCTCCCCAGAAGAGGTTAAAGGTGATCTGTGAGATGAGTATGAGTCCTGAACAAGCTGGGGATAAACCACGAGGAGAAGAGAGAGTGCATCGGGGAGGGGAGAATGCAGACAAAGGTTGGGAGGTAGGAAGGAGCCCAGCCTGCTCTGGGGATGGAGAGGAGCCAGGCCTGCGTGGAAGAGAGGTGTGTAAGCCCCGAGGAGAGAGTGTTGGATAGGCTGGTGAGGAAACAGCCGATTTCAGGGGCCTGCATCAGATGCATTTGTAGGACACTCTCTCGGAATTTTTCTGGAGAGGTAGAGAATCTGGGTCTGCATGTATTTTTAGCCTGTCTTTTCCGCCCTCTTCTGAGCAATGATTCTAAGAGCTTTCAGCCTGAGGTCATCTGTTTTCCTAGTCCCTGTTCCAGGGAAGCAGATGCCAGCACCACCACCTCACACAGAGGCTGCTGCCGCCCCAGCGCTGACCCCAGGAGAGCGACGTGTCCACTGGACCACAGGAGCAGGCTGTAGGAGGCTGTCCTGTGGGAGGCTCCACAGTCCTGAGCTCTGCCAGAATGTCACCCTTCTGTCCCGGCATAACCCTAGAGAAGAGTTTCTTTGAGGTCCATGGGAAGCCCCAGATGCCTGTCTCCATTTCCTTCAGGGCCAATATGGGCACCCCTCAGGCTGGAAGGCTGTAGAAGGACATGGGTTATGGGATCCAGCCCTCAGGATTGCAAATGTCTGCCTAAACCTTGGTTACTGGGGATTCTGCCCTTCCTGTCTTCTTACCTCCCATCTCCCTCTCTCTCCATCACCATTTCCTTCCTCTCTGCCAGCACGGCAGGGGCAGGTTATTTCCCAAGACTCTGCTTTCTCCATTTAGGCATCTATAATGCACCCAATGGCTCCTAGAGGAGAGTTCATTTGCTCCCTTGCTACAACCCAATCTAAAGCTTCTTTTCTGTGCTCTAGGTTCACGTTTTCAAGTCCTCAGTGGACATGACTACTGGAGAATCATGGCCCAAAACAATTCATAGTCTTCCCTCTAGAATGTAACTCCTTTCACCCATCTTGTTTCTGTCAGAGATGCCGCCAGTCTCCTCCCAGGCTGAGCCCCTGAGACATGGCTCCTCTTCTTTACCTCCCATGTCCAATGAGGCAGAAAAATGGGCTCATCCTTTCTCAGCACCACTTTTCCATTTTCACCACATCTACCATTTCAATCCCAGCTCTCCCTGTTGCTTGGCAGGATGACCGCCACAGCCGCCAAGTGGTTCCTTCCCTGAAACCCCTTCTTACCCTGCCCCTCTGCAATGCCACTGCCACCCCTTCACAAGTCTTCTGTTACCTCTTTTCTTATCTCATCTCAAATCTTTGCTCTGGCTGCAAGATCCTTACCTGGTTCCCCACTTCTGCCCAGCTTTAGCTTATTCTCTTCTCCTCCTCCTCTCTTCCACTCTTGTCGTTCTGAGTTGCTCACCATCCCTGGAACATATCTAGCTTATTCCCATTTCGGGATCTCTGTCCTGTGGATCCCCTTCCTTCCTCCCTTCTCTCCACTGTGTGTCACATCCCTAGCAAGGATTTAATTAGCCAAAGGCAAACTCAACTTTTCTTCTCAAAGTTTACAAACATTCCTGCCTGGAACTGTCCTCAGATACAGCTTTTAAGTCACAGAAGAAAATCCTTCTCATTGCTAAAATATTTTAGCCATTATTTTTATTTTCACTAGAGTGGTATTACTCAGTTTGGTCACCCAGGCTTATTAATATGATTCTGCTGAAAAACATAGAACAAGACATGAGCAGCCATGGAAGAGATTTGTTGGGGGAAACGACTGTCAGGAATAAAAGAGAAGGAGCTAGAGAAGGCCGAGGACAGCCTTCAGATGGCACTGCATGTTGGACCCCTATGGAGGAAAGAAGGAAGAAAGAAGGGCTAGGGAGGAAGAGTCTGAGACTGCAGTGCAATTCTAAGAAAATTTCATCCATGATGTGGAGTCTGATGGGGAGTGCCTGAGCCAGTCACTTCGCTGTGCTTGGTCACTGGACTGAGTAGTCCTTGGGAAGCAGGGCCTTGGCACAAGTGATATGGTGGATCTAGAAGAGCAGCAGCAGGGGCCGCCTGTCCATCTGCTCATCACAGCAGGAGTTCCAACAGGGCATTCTCATGGCAGCCACACAACACTTAGTTTCTGCTGCTGAATGAAGATTTGAATGAGGACTCAAACTCCAAATCATTCCAAGATTGAAGAATTAAATAAAAAAGTATTGGAATGAACTATGTATTCCTAAAGATAATTCCCTGAGAGAAGGTAATTTATCTTCATTATCACATCAAGGCTGTGTCGCCATCATTACCACCATCATCATACTATAACCACCTTAACCATCATCATTACCATCATCATACTATAATCACCTTTACCATCATCATTACCATCATCATCACCGTATCATCACCATTCCTCCCATAATCACCACTATCACCTAACCACATCATCACCACTACCATGACCAATATTATTGCCATCAACACTACCACCACCAGCAGGATCATCACCATCATCACCACCGCCATTATACCATCATCACCATTATTATCACCATTACCATTGCCATTTCCACTACCATCACCACCAATATTATCATCACTATTTCCATCGTCATCGTCATCATCACCACCACCATCACCATCATGACAGCTACCATTATCATCAACCACCAGTACTATCACCATTATTACCACCATTATCGTTATGAAGTCAGAGAGTATGGTGTGGAGAAAAAGAATCCGATCGCAAGACTTAACACCTGGGCTTTGATCCCATCTCTGCTGCTGATTTTCAGTGTGGCGTTGGACAATCCTCTCCATCTCTGTGAATCTTCATTTTATTTTTCCATTTAGCAAATAATTACAGTGCATCTGCTGAGCCAGGCTCTCCTATCTGGAGGAGTGAGTAGGCCTACTGTAAGTCTGACCAGCTGCCAACTCTGAGGCCAAACAATCAATGGCATTGCCTGACATTGGCCACACCTAAGGTTTTATGAAAACAGTGGTCATGGTAGCTGCACAACGGGATGTGACCTTGCCCTGTTTAGAATACCCAAGGGCAATAAAAGTGATTTTATATCTTTTCCAGTTCCTGTGGGGAGCAATAAATGCATCACTAAACTCAAAGACCTCAGGAATGAGGAGAAAATTCACTGGAGAACTTGGGCTAAAACTTGAGCTCATATCTATTAAGGCCTAGGTAGGGTAAAGCCTCCCACACTGGTTGCATGACATATTGTGGCCGAGCTAGGCCGTTGATTCTCAGCCACTGTTTTCTGGAGCTGCTGGAGGAGGATGGTGGCTGGGTGGGACCTGTCTGGGATGGGGACAGGAATGTTGCTAGAGCACAGCTCAAGGGTGAAATGAAGGCCATAGGCCCTGGGTGATGACAGAGGCAGCTGCCGCAAGCCAGAGTCCCAGCCACATCTGGGCTTCTGATTGCACAACCCGGCTGTCGGCTGGGCCTGCTGACTCCCCAGTGGGATGGGCTGGCTGGGAGAATGGAGGAGGGTGGGCTAGAGGCCTTGGGAAAATTCAGCACCTGCAGATAAGTCTGGTGAGTCCCTCTTCCTTTTGGAGGGTGCCCTGGCTGCGGATGAAAGTGGGTGGGTGGGGGTCAAAGGATCTTTTTTCGTTCTCAGTATCCCTTTATCCTGCTCTCTGTTACCCCATGTTCCTAAAAAGGGAATTTCCACAGTTCCCTTCCCACCCATCCTGGGGATTGGGCAGGGTTGGAGGGTGAACTGAGGGGCAAAGGGGAGATGGAAATTCCCTTAAAGTTGGCAATAGTTGGGGGTGCCATGGGCAGGACTGAAACTACTAATCTGTGGCTTCAAGTTCATTCCAGGAAGGATGCATTCTTAGCACCCCCCAACCTGAGCTCCTTTGCACCCAAGGGTCCCTTGTTCCCTGGAACCTGAAGGAGGTTCTTGGGCTGTTTACTCCCTTGGGCTGTCTACTGAAGGGGCTGTCTACTCTTTCATCAATCTGTGTCCCTCATCTGACCTCTCCCTATGCAGATGTTAAGAGACAGAGTCCTGAGCCCTCCCTAAAGTCAAGAGCCATGTCTCCCTTTGGGAAAGGAGTTCCCCATGCTTCCCCACAAAGCTGGGGTTCCTGGGGATTGGGTGCAGAGTGCCCCAGGAAGGGAGGAGTTGGGGAGGGGTTTCCTTATCTCCATGATCAGCAGGAGTGAGGCTCTGTGATGAATAGAACACCACAGCTAATTTTGGCACTCTATTTTTTTTTTTTTTTTGAGAACTGACACAAAACAGAAAATACTGTATTTCCTCAATTTTAAGACTTGACTGATTATGAGAAGCCCTATTGATGTAATAACATGTTTTTATTTTAATTTGCTTTTTTTCTTTGGTGATGGGGTGGAGAGACTTGAGGTGAGAGCAGGCATGGATTGCCTGACAAGAACTCAAGCCCCTCTTCTTGTATCAGCAAAATTTGGGGCTTTCCAAGACAAAGCCAGAATTCTAACTGTCCAGGTTTCTTCTTGTAATTGTGGCTTGAGTGGAGGTGAGATGGTTGGATGAGAAAGTAAAGTAATTCCCCTCCTTTCCACAACCCCATACCTAACACATTTCCCATTCAGGGGACACATTCTCTGAGCGCTAGAGGGACCTTAAAATATACCTCCAAGTGATGTTCAGATACATTGAGGGGCAGGGACCCCAGAATGCCTGCCCCCAAAGAAATAATCCCATCTCAGGGCCACCTCAGGGGTTAAAGATATCTTCTTCATGTGGAACTGAAATAGATCTCTTTGTACTTCTGGGTTTGAGTTCTACCCTAGGGAACACGAAGCATGAGTTATGTTTTTTAACAAAATGGCAAGTATTCTTAGATTTTCTTCTTTTGATGAAATTTTCATACCCCATTTCTTCTGTTTGAAACATGGATTGCAGATGCCTTCCCATCTCACTGCCCCTTCTATTTGTCAATATCCTGTTTAAAGGGTTGAAGCCACGACTCAGCAGCATGCATCAGAGACAGCATGGTACCCTTGGGACCCTTCCTAAATGATGACATGGTGCATTTTTTCATTCTAAGACTGCATGTATTTTTGTCTCTGTTTGTTTTCCACTGAGCTTATAGTCAATCAAAATTCTTAGGCCCTTTACAAACTGAAATAGTCTTCTACGTCCTGGCAATTTGTATTTGGTTATTTTCTAGGACCTTAATATAGGATTTTGTACTAAACCTACATTTTAAAACACTTAGTTTTGTTAGATGCACCTTATCATCTCAACCAGAGTATTAGTTTCCTACAGCTGCTGTGAAAAATTAAAACACACAACACACATGTACTATCATGTAGCCCTGCAGATCAGAAGTCAAAAATGGATTTCACTGGGCTAAAATCTAGGCCTAGGCAGGGCTGCATTCCTCTGGAAGCTCTAAGAGACAACCAATTTCCTTGTCTTTTTTAGTTTCTAGAGATTACTAGCACCTGTTGGCTCAAGGCCCTTTCCTCCATCTTTAAAGTCAGCAGCACAGTATCTTCAAATCTCTCTCCTACTCTGCTTCTACCCTCACATCTCCTTCTCTAACTATTCGAAAGATTCTTTCTTTTTCTTTTTTTTTTTCTCTTGACCAGCCACAGCAGTATCAAAGGATTCTTGTGATTACATTGGGCCCACCCAGATAATACAGGATCATTTTCCCTTCTCAAGATGCTTAACATAATCATACTTGCAAAGTCCCTTTTACCATGAAAGGTAACATATTCTTAGATTCCAGGGATTAGGACGTGGACAATTTTGAGAGGGCCATTATTCTGCCTACCAACCAGTTAAGATATTTTTGACTCCTGATTGTATAGTCTAATGTACTAATTATTTCTGTTAATAGTTACAGCATCTGTCAAATTGATTTGCATCCAGCCATTATTCTCATGCAAACTATTGATGAAAATGTTGAGGAAGGCAGGAACCAGTATAGTCTGAACACTAAAATCCTTCTTCAGGTTGACACTGGTTCATTAACAAACACTCTTGTATTATGATCAATTATACAGTTAAGAATCTACAGATAGCCTACATTTCCCCCTGATTTCTTCCTTCCTTTTCTCCTACCTTCCTTCCCTTCTTTATTTTCTTTTCATAAATCTAATTTGTATAAGCACTGCACCAAGTTACAGAATATAGGAGGGGACAAGCCAGAAACAGTCTCTTCCTCATTGGGTCTTATAGTTTATTGGTGAAGAAATATCGTTAAACAATTACACTAGCTAAGGTTTGATTTGGCAGTGCCTACTGGAGATCCAACTTCAGTGCCTTAAAGAAAAAACTATTTCTCTTTGCCCATGAGAGAAGTCTAAATGTAGGCAGCCCACAGTTAGTAGAGCAGTGCATGAAGTCATAAGAAATCCACACTCTTCGGATCTTTCTGCTTCACTGCCCTGGCTTCCATTCTCAGGGACACCTCATATTCCAAGATTGATGCTGAAGCTCCAATCATTTCACTCTTTTTCAAGGAAGGAAAAGGAAGCAAAGATAAAGAAATGTCTCTGCCCCTTAAAAGGGTTTTCCTGGAAGTTTCCTACAATACTTCTACTTATGTCTTACTGGCTAGAGCTTATTTGATTACTCGGACACATCTGGCCGCAAAGGGTAGCTGGAAAATATAACATTTTGTTTGCTGCATTGCAGCTTCCACAAGGGTACCAAAGTAATTCAATGGGAAAAGGAAAGTCTTTTCAACAAATAGTGCTGGAACGACTGGATAGCCATATGGAAAACAAAGTTCAATGCTGACTCCTAACACAAAAATTTATTAGACATGGATTACATCAGAATGTAAAAGCTAAAACTATAAAGCTTCAAGAAGAAATCATGAGATAGTATTTTTATGACTTTGGGGAAAAGATTTCCTAGGTTGGACAAAAAATGTACTAACCATAAAATTTTAAAATTATAAATATAACTTTTGCTCATCAAAATTAAAATATTTGCTTATGAAAAGATATTATTAGAAAAATTAAAAAGCAAGATACAAACTAGAAGAACTCTATCTATCTGACTCATATCCAGAATAAAGATACAAATCAATAATAAAAAGATAAACAATACAATAACAACAATTCTACTTATACTGATATCAATACAGTCAGCCCTCTGTATCTGTGGGTTCCACATCCATGGATTCAACCAACCATGGATAAAAAAATTATTAAAAATACCCAGTAACAAATAATACAACAATAAAAATAATACAAATAAAAAACCAATATCATATAACAACTGTTTGCATAGTATTTACATTGGATTAGGCATTCTAAGTTATCTACAAATGATTTAAAATACATGGGAGGCTGTGCATGGGTTATATACAAATACTACACCATTTTATATAAGGAACTTGAGTATCCATGGATTTTTGTAGGGGGATCCTGGAACAAATCTCCCATGGATACTGACAGATGACTATTTTGAAGAACAGTTTGGCAGTTTTGCATAAAGTTAAACACATACCTAATGTATAACCAGCAACACCACTTCTAGGTATTTACCCAAGAGAAATAAAAACACAGATCCACAAAAAGACTTGTTCATGATTGGTCATAATTTGCAGAAGCTTATTCATAATTACCCCAAAGTAAAAGCAACCCAAATGTTTATCAACAGATAAATAGATTTTTAAAATTGTGGTCTAATCATACAGTGGAATGCTACTCAGCAATACAAAGGAATGAACCACGACGGATACATGTAGCAGCAGGGATGACTCTCAAACACATCATTTTAAATCAAAGAAGTCAGGTGTAAAGAGTACATACTATACAATTCCATTTATAGAAAGTTCAAGAACAGATAATACTAACATGATAGAAAGCACAACAGTGGCTTGCTTTGGGGGTGGAGGAGGGGAGGACCCCCTGGAAAGTGGCATAAAAGTGATGGGAATATTCTCTACCATGACTGAGATGTGGTTTTCACCAGTGTGTGTATATGTATCAAAACTTAGGCTGTAGTGTGCAATTAACTGTATGTAAAATATATCTAAATAAAAATTAAAAAGTCAAATTTGTAAGTACTGCATGGTGAAAACATGGCTCAATAATAGTTCATATGATAAAGAAATATGGCTTCAAATTATCTATAACTGATTTGAATCACAAATATGAGGTGATTGTTAAGAAAAAACTTTACACTAATAAAGGTTGTATACCCAGGTCAAAGTGGAAAAAATATAGCTATACCAGTTTTCTTTTGGTAAGTATTTGCCAAGTATATACACTTTTAATCTTTTTGCCTTTAACTTTCCTGTGTTCTTATGTTTACAATATATCTTCTAAAAGCACTTAGCTGTATTCTCAAGTAACCAATATAAAGTGATGAAAATCT
>NW_016806811.1:609955-633993 GCF_001698545.2 Rhinopithecus bieti
AAAATCTTTCCCTTTAGACTGGAAAGTTTAATTAATTTATACTTACTGTGATTATTAATTCATTTGGGTTCATTTTATTATATTACTTTGGATTTTCTATTTGCTCCAATTTCTCTAGTTTTTTTCTGTCTCTCTATTCTTTTGAATTATTGGAGGGCTTAATATTCCATTTTATCACTCTTATTTGAAAAATACATATTTGTTTATGTTTCTATGGGAGCTTACCTTTTCTCCATTGCTACTTAACAAAATCCAAAGTTATTCAATATATCTATACTCTTCCTAAACAGTACAAGGACCAAGCATCTTCTAACTTTTGCATGCTAAAGAATTTATTGTATTTAAAGTATTGTATTTCATTCCTACGTACGTAATGCCCCCAAATTAATCATCATAATTCTTGTTTTATAGAATCAATACTTCTTTAGATTTATCTATATGTTTACCAACTTTTTTGTTCACTATAGTTTCTCACATCCCACTACTAACCTCTGGGTTCAAGTTCTTTTTTCCTGAAAAGCATCCATTAGTAGGTTTTTCAGTGAGGGCCTGCAAGTATGCGCCTGCTGTTCTTATGAAAATCTCATTATTTCATTCTCACTTTTGAATTATACTTTATCTGGCTGTGGAATTTTAGTTGGCAGTTGCTTTCTCTCAGTACTTTGAAGATGGTCCAGTTGTCATCTGACTTCTGTTGTTGCTGATGAAAAGTCTGTACTTTCAAATATTTTTGCTTTGTGAGTAATCTGTCTTTTTCTACTGGCTGCTTTTATTATCCTTTGGGTTCTGCAATTTCTTGACACTTAATAGACTATGAAGTGTTTAGGTGTGGATTTCTTTTTATTTCTCCTGTTAGGAATTCTTATTTCTTGAATATGAGAAGTCATGATTTTCATCAAGAACACAGACAGTTCTTAACTGTTATCTCTTTAAATATTGCCTCTTCCTCATTCTTTATTCTTTCCATTCAGAAATTTATATTTGGTACTTTCTCTTTCTTCCTGAAACATTTACTAAACTCTTATTTATATTTCCACCTCTTTTTCTTTCTGTTCTGCACTTTGGGGAATATTCTCAAAATGGTCTTCTAGTTGACTAATTATATCTGTGGCTGTGTTTAATATGCCCACCCACTGAGTTTTTAATTTTGGTGAGTCTATTTTTTTGTTCTAGAAGTTCTACTTGGCTCATTTAAAGATTCACCTGGTCTTTTAGAAGGCATTTTGTTTTTTCATGTATTTAATATTTTCCTTTGTCTTCAATATTTAAAACATATTTATTTTACGGTATTTGTCTGATAGTTCTATTATCCGAATTCCTAGGTGTTTAATCCAACTACTAGTTGTGTTTACTAAGTCTTAGTTAGTAATTACAGATTTTTTTTTTCCTCCGAGTTTCATCTTCAGAGGGTCTTTATGGAAATCTAGTGCTATCTGGATTGAGCATTTATTATTCAAAGATTTTGGTTTGCTTCTGCCACACATTTTAGGGATATCATTAGGATAAAACTGCTTTTCCTGAGGATCCTATAAGCAGCATAAACATGAAGCCCAAGCTTCCAAGAGGGCAGACAAATGGTTAAAAAATTTTAGAGGATTTTTTTTCCTACATCTAAATCATAGACAGAGAAAGTAGGTAATTGAATATTATTCGATTTCATTTTTGCACTTAGAGCATATCCCATGATTCTGGAATTATGAAGGGAAATAAATTCCATGGACCATTGATATTTTTGGTGGGGAATACATTTCATGGGCCCATGTCTGGTCTCTTGTTTCCACATGGGCATTGAGACTCAAGCTTCTTGATTTCTGAGTTTGAGAACCCCCTGTGTATTATGAGACCATTTAAAACATAACTGCTTACATTAATGGGGGCTCAACCAACTTCTTTTACATCATAGAAAAATAGATCAATAGAGAGAAACTTGATGTTTTTATATGATAACTTAGGCGTTCTGCGGAACACTGTGTAAGCATCATCCCATTAATCCGCAGTGCAACCCTAAAGGTGGTATTATTATTCTCACTTTTACAGGTGAGGAAACAAAGCTTCAGAGAGGTTAAGTGATTTTTTTTTCTGAGATCACACAGCTAGTTACTAGCAGTGACAGGCTTTAATCCTAAGTTTGATAGATACCATAGTCCAGGAGTTCTCTAATTTCATATATATATATATAAAATATAAAACACACACATATATAATAATATAAAACACATTTATATATGAAATATATATATTTTAAATATATATTAAAACACACATATATAAATGTGTTTATATAAATGTTTCCATTATTACTTATTTTATATATAGAGAGAGAGAATTTTAAAAAATCCAACCTCCTTCTACCTTTAAAAAAAAATGCCCTCCATCACCTGTGCTTCCCCTCAGCTAATAAACCTTAATGACAGAAGAAAGGATTTTGAAGGATTGGCGAACCATGACACCTATTCAGGCCCCTTTATTATCAGGATCCCTTCTCGTTGTACTCCAAGATCACCTCTGCTCTGGTCTTCAGCAGACCGTCTAACTGCTATGTCTATGGCCCCTATCCACCTTGGCTTTGGCAGGATTTCCTCTTGTTCCTTGACTCCTTTGTTAGAAACTTCCTCTGTTGGCTTCCCGAGTTCTGTCCATTCTTCATCTACGTCTTTGCTTTCCATCTGTTTCTCCTTTTCATATCTAAAGTGAAGACATTTTCCCACTTCCCTCATCTTCCCCTAGACTCTTCTCTTCTTTTGCTCCTTTTCCTGCTGGTAGGCTCACCAGTCCCTTAGCTTTGACCTCCACCTCTAAGCAGGTGACTCTTGAATTTCCATGTCCAGCTCAGTCCTCCCACTCTAACTTCAGACACCTGTGTACAATCACCTACCAAACGTCTCTACATGGATGACTCACAGGGACCTCAAATTCAATGCACCCATATCCCTACTCATCATCTTTCTCCTGAAACCTGCCTGGGTCTCATCACGTTCAGTACTCTACTTCCCACCCATGCATAGAGCTCTGGTCTCCTCATACTTCCCACGGATTATACAACACCTAACAAAATTTCTCAACCCACAGTTCATTCTAAGATCCCAGTGTTCCTGTGGTCTCATTCCATGGCCTTGATCTTGCTGTTTCTCTCTCCTTGAATGCCTCTCTTTGCTTTACCCTACTCTTCTGGTTTTCAAAACCTTGCCCAACCTATGAGGTCCATCTCAAATTTAACTCCTGTATGAAGCCATTCCTTATCTCTGCCTCCTTTTTTTTTTTTTTTTTTTTTTGAGACGGAGTCTCGCTCTGTCACCCAAGCTGGAGTGCACTGGCCAGATCTCAGCTCACTGCAAGCTCCGCCTCCCGGGTTCACGCCATTCTTCTGCCTCAGCCTCCCGAGTAGCTGGGACTACAGGTGCCCGCCACCTCGCCCGGCTAGTTTTTTGTATTTTTTAGCGGAGATGGGGTTTCACCGTGTTAGCCAGGATGGTCTCGATCTCCTGACCTTGTGATCCACCCGCCACGGCCTCCCAAAGTGCTGGGATTACAGGCTTGAGCCACTGCGCCCAGCCATCTCTGCCTCCTTTAAACAAATCCCTTGGTAAATTTTAACAGATGCTGTCTATGCCCATATCCTCTTGCCCTTTCCATTTGAGTGCATTCTGGCTCAATTTCCAAGTACTAGCCCCCACATTTATATTCCAGGGGATTTCTCTGGACACTGGTAGCTCTGTCCTCCATGCAGCAAGCTAGAAGTATGGGTATGTTAACACTCCCTACAAACAGCTTCAACCAATACATACCCAGCTCCTTATTCTTGGGTAAAATGACTGAGCAGGGGTTTTATGTTGGCCCCTGGAGAATCTCTGGTCAGATTCTAAACTGTAGTTGTCTACAGTGGTAACTGTCTTGTTAGGGCACCCACTGATGGCCCTCCATTCCTTGTCTCAGGTCCCCACTCCTGGAAACATCTCTTAAATAGATGACTTCACTTACATTCTTGTCTCAGGGCCAGCTCTGGAAGGCTCTAGCCAGGATGCATGTGGCCTGTGGCCATCCGAGTATGCTGACGTTCAGCTTTGTTTTTTGATGCTGTTCAGCCTTCTGTTTCCAGCCTTGGTGGAGTCCTGCCCATCAAGGAGGATGAGGGAACGGTGGTTCAATGAAAAGGCCCTGGAGCCTACAGATGTAAGTTAGGGTCTGCTCATGGTGTGTGCTGTATGTGAGAAGGCCACTCAGTGCAGACTGTGTGTGCGTGCATGTGTTTGTGTGTGTGTATGTGTGCATGTGTGCATGTGTGTATGTGTGCATGTGTGTGCATGTGTGTGCATGTGTGTACGTGCGTGTGTGTGTGTATGCATGCATGTGCTTGTGCTGTTGAAGCCATATGACCCAGAGAACACCCAGAAGAGAGAGGTGGGGGGAAGTGGAGTCCTCAGTGGTGGGGGCCCAGCATGGGGAGACCTGATAGACAGTGGCAGAAAAATGGTTCCAGAAAGCTAAGCTGAGGCAGATGAGGCTGAAAGTCGAAGGTGAGAAGAAGGGTTTTACCTTTTAAAAAGTAAGCAATGAACTAGAACCTTAAGAATACTATCCCAACCTGAGCATGTCAACTTCACCTTCTCTCCCGGGAAGGCCCCACTTTACTTGCAAGGTTTTTTCAGGCCAGTGCACCATGAACCCTGGGCTCTGGGCCCCTGCCTCCCCATCAGCACTCATTCTTGGGGAGCCAGTGCCCTGCCCAAGGGCCTAAGACCCACCCAGGAACCAGACAGGAGGGCCAGGCCTCCTCAACACCCTGATCCCTAGATCAGGCACTTCACAAATATCTGCTTTGCATCACCCCTGTCTTCACCGCTGAGTCATTCTTGACTCACTCTAGTCCTGTCCTCTCTGTCCCTCCAGGACAGGCCTGGAAGCCAGTGGGGCTGGGAATTGTTCTGAGTGGAGAGAGTGTTTCAGGCCCTCGTGCTGACCTCCACCCTCCTACAGGCTGGAATTGTATGAACAGCACACTCCTTCCAGTGAATACACCATACTCACCCACATGTGCCTCAGCCAGCAGCCCTGGCCCTGGAGGATTGGGAGGCAACAGCATTTACCAAGATGGGGCAAGGCCAGGATGCCCCAAAAGGCCAGACTGGGGGCCAGCATCTGTCTGGGATGACTTCCTACCTGCTTCTGAGACAGGGACCTAAGGCTCTTTCTCGGCCCACCTGGGGAGTAAATGGGACTTCTGAGGAAGATTCAAGCTCTGTAATGATAAGCCATGGTAGAGAGAGGCAGGTGGGAGCAGCATGAAAGAAAGGAAGTTCTTTGGCTTAGGAAGAATGATCCCTGAAAGTCTGCCCATTAAACCCAGAGATTTAAACTGGGTAGGAGCTGCCTGGATTTAGGCTAGGAATCAAAAAAGGACCTCATGAAAAATCAATGAACAAGGCCATGTTGACCACCTGCTCTGAAACTCTGCACTGTTAGGCCACTTGTGACAGAAACAAGGGAAGAAGCCATCCTTACCCACAGGAAGGCGGCATCCTTACCTACTAGTGTCTTCTTACATGCCCTAGGGACCTCCCCACAGACCCTTCCTCCACCCCTGCATCCCTGGGGTCAGAGGCAGAAGCCTTTTCTCTTGGCAAAGGCTGGTCTCTCCTTCCATGTCCTTCAGCCAGGAAGCTCTGGTTCCTTCCCATCCCTTTAGGTCTCTGCTATGATGCCAATCTCCTCCCAGTAACTCTGGGTCTAAATCAGGCCCTCCTCAACACCACTGTGTCCCTTTATCACCCCCAGAGGAAATGATATTATGCTTTGACTTATTCACTTATCGATTGTCTGTCCCCACTAAAATTTAATTTCCACGAGAGTAAAGATGTTGTCTTGTTCCCTTTAGTATCCCTGACATTCAGACAGTGCCTGGAACAGAGCAGGAATTATTCCAGGAGGTACAAAGGGGTGGCCTCCATCCATGGAAGCTCACAGTCTTTAGAGGAGGGAGAACTCTACATCAATGAAAGAGCTAGAGAGCACTAGGAAAGGGTGTTATGGGGCTTATCTCGATGGTTGAAAAAGGCTTTCTGGAGTAGGTGAACCTTCCATGGGACCCAGAATGATAGGAACGAGTGAGAAGAGAGGGAGGGAGTGGCATGCCAAGTGGGGAGCCCTTCTACATAGGCCGACTGGCCATGATGAGTGTGTGGGGTACAGCGGGGAGGTTTGGGAGGCTGGAGCAGTGAGAAGATGTGGTGGCTTTGTAGAATGGCCTCTACCTGTGTTCTCTTCCCCAGTGCACCACCATCCTTGGAAGCCAGTGTCTTATTCATTGTAACAGCAATGGTGGCATAAACAATATGGTGGTAATGTTGGGCAGGAGGGAAGACAGGGGACTCTCAGGAGAGCTGAGTTGTAGTCTTACTCTGGTCATTCATACACTGTGCAGGTCACCTGGCCAATCTAATCCTTTGTTTTTTCATCTGTAAGGCCAATGATTCATTTATTTACTCACCAAACATTTATTGAGCACTGACTGTGTACCAAGTACTGTCCAAGGCACTGGGAACAGAGTCAGGTCCTAGCCAGACATGGTCCCTTTCTGCTGGAGCTTGCAATCTGCTGGGAAAACCACACATCAAACAACCTACCTGCAAATTCATCGTTTCATATTTCAGGAGTGTTATGAAGGAAGCCAGGTGCCAGGTGAAGGAATAGCAAAAGAACTCATTTAGAATGAAGATTGGGAAGGGCCTTCTGAGAAGGGGATATTTCATCTGAGACCTGAGATGAGAAGACATCAACCAGGGGAAAAATGGAGGGAAAAGCCTTCCAGATAAGAGAATAACAGGGACAAAGACCTAGAGATAGGAGAAAGCTTGTCTTGTTCAAAAACATGACGAGTGGCTGACAAGGCAAGAGTGAGACTAGAGGGGGCGGGTGGGGCCAGACCATACACAGCCTTGAGAACCATGGTCAGGAGTTCGAACTTTATCACAAAGCAGCTGAAAACCTACTGCAGGATTCTAAGCAAGGTGGTAGCATAACCCAGTCAATACCTTAAGAAGAAGACCCTGTCTGCTCAGTAGAGGACAGGGTAGGTTTGCAGCATAGGCAAGGGATGAAGGAGGCTTAGACTAGGGTAGTGGTGGTAGAGATGGACAGAAGTGAGGTGAGTGAATTCTGGACACATCTGGGAGGTACAATCCATAGGTTCTGGTAGTGGATGGATATGGCAGGTGAGGGAGGGGAACCAAGAGTCACTTGCAGGTTTCTGCCATGATGCAGAGAGGCCTGTGAAAAGAATGGGGAGTCTGGGGGAGGAAGAGATATAGGGGCAAGCTGGAGAGCTCAGTTTTGGACATGCTAAGACAGAAGTAGCTGTGGTGTTTCCAAGTAGAACATCTTAAAGACAGTCTGGAGCACAGAAGAATGTTCTGAGCATGAGGGCAAATTTGAGAGTCATGGCATGTGGTATTCAGAGCCAAAAGGTGAGACTTCCATTGTCTGCATCCCAGTAAAAGGAAAAGAATCATGGATTCATGGATGGTAGAGGAGCTTTGCCATGTTCCACAGCATTGGCAGGACTGAGGGTGAAAAAGTGCAGGCAGCTGGCTAGAGGCATGGGATCTCAGCCTCCCTGTTTCATCTGAGGCATTAGGATGACAGACTCGTAGTGAGTCTGTTGGTGTGAGTGGGGGTCTTAGTGCCTGAGGAGTAGCTGGGAGGAGCCATTGGGTATTTTGAGAGGAAGATTAGAGGTAGCAGAGAGGCTTGAGCAAGGGGGCAGGGCTGATGAGGATAGAATCAAGGGACTGCTGGATCAAAGAGCCAGGCAGCTAACCCTTAAGGGGCCCTGGCAAATGCCATATCAAGAATTGTAGCCAGTCTTGCCCTAATTGGAGAGCTTAATAGTCTCCTTCTCCTCCCTCTCCTCTTCCCCTTTCTTTTTCTTATTGTTTCTTAAACTAGAGATCAAATAGGTGCTCTGGCCCTGCCATTAGATTGCACCTGAGGAACTCAGACCAAGGGTTTGGCCAAGAAAGCCAAAGGGGAAGAGACTTCATGAGATGTGGGAATTGCATGCATGGGGTTATAGGAGAGGAAAGAGACAGGGACTGGGAAGGGCTGCAGCAGGGGTGAAGCTGTGGCAGCAGACTCAACTCAGCAAACCACCTCCTTCCAGTCACTCTTCCCTGGAGTGTCCCTTTGACAGGGACAAGGTTTGAATGACAGGCCCTCAGGGGAAAATGCTCAGACCCCAGTCCCAGGGACCTGAGCTGAAATCCGCTGCCTGAGGGAAGTTCGAAAAAGCTTGCCCTGATGGTAACTGTGAAGCTGTGATTACTCAGGGCTCCCGGCAGAGCTCCTGGCAAAAATCATAGGAAGTGACTGGTATGGTAATTAGTGTGACTGAGAAGTCCAAGTCCTGGTTCAGATCCAGGGTGGAGTTCTTTCCATTGTTCTGTTTCTCATCTCCTCTTCTCAGCCACAGCTGGAACCTCTGCAGGCTGAGTTTGACCCCAATTCCAGTGTGGCAGGGACCACTAACTGTTGCCCAATACCTGTTCTCCCCACCTTCTAGGTACATGGGAGGTGGCACTTCCCCATTCCTTAGGAATTAAGAGTGGCCATGTGGCTTGCTTTGACTGAAGATATGTGAGCAGAAGTGTTGTGTGCAGCTCTGGTTAATAAAACTTGCCTGGCCATGCTCAGCTCTCCACCTCTGTCTTGTTGCAGCAGCTGTGTGGGCACCTACTGATGTGGAGGGGCCATGTTAAGACATGGCACAGAAGAGCCTGCCAGGAGAGTTACCCAGACCTGCTATGTTAAGTCACTGATACTGAGGGCTATTTGTTACCATATCATCACTTTGCTTATGCTAACTGATACTAAGCTGACTGCTATGTGGCTTCTGTGAGGGAGAGATGGAAAGTGGATAAAAGATAGAAGGGTTATCTTCCAGAAGTCTATAACACCCAGTGTTAATAATTTTTCTTTGGAGTAAATTCTGATCTGCAAGAACAAATTAACAAGAAAAGTGAAAGTGGGAGGAATTCTGATGAATAGTGACCATTAGATAGGCAGTGAGATTTCCAAAAACTCGGAGAAAAATAGTCACTCATTAGTTCATGCATTTTGTTGGTTCTTCTCCATTTATTCATAGGACAGTTGTGAGTGCTGGGCACTGTGCTGTGACAGAGGAGACAGAGATTAAAATGGAAGGCCACTGCCTTTGAGAAGGCAAAGCCTAATAGAGGGCAGAGGCCCTTACAACCCCAGAATCTTAAGACAGATATGGTAAGGCTGAAGCAGGAAGATTGCTTGAGCCCAGGAGTTCAAGATCAGCCTGGGCAACATAGTGAGACCTTGTCTTAACAAAAAATAAAAAAAATTTAGCTGGGTGTGGTAGTGCACACCTGTTCCCAGCTACTCAGGAGGCTGAGACAGGAGGATCACTTGGGCCTGGAAGGTTGAGGCTGCAGTGAACCAAGCCATGGTTGTGCCACTGCACAGTCTGGGTGAAAGAGCAAGACTCTGTCTCAAAAAAGAAACAGAGAGAGAGAGAGCGGGGGGGTAAAGAGAGGGGGGGGGGTAAAGAGGGAGAGAGAGGCTTCCAGGGAAATCTTGAATGATTTTGATGAAGAAAGGAAAGAAAAAGCTTAAACTGAGATGTGAGAGGTGCAGACACAAAAGGAGGAAAGAGAATCACAGCCCAGGTTAAGAAAACTCCAAGTTGTATTTCTGTGTCGGTATTCTCTTATGTTGCTATAAAGGAATACCTGAGGCTGAGTAACTTATAAAGAAAAGAGGTTTAATTGGCTCATGGTTCTGCAAGCTGTATAGGAAGCATGGTGCCAGCCACTGCTTCTAGTGAGGCCTCAGGAAACTTCCAGTCATGACGGAAGGTGAAGGGAAGCCAGCCTACTCTATGGTGAGAGCGGGAGCAAGAGAGAGAGAAAGGGGGTGGTCCCAGACCCTTCTAAACAACTAGATCTCATGATAATTAATTGAGCAAGAACTCACCTATTACCAAGGCAATGATACTAAGTCAATCATGAGGGATCTGCCCATGCTCCAATCACCTCCCCGCAGGCCCCACCTAGGAATCACATTTCAACAGGAAGTTTGGAGGGGACAAATATTTAAGTCACATCAATCTCAGTCACTAATTCCGTGGTACTGAGCATCTACTATGTGCCAGACATGGTTCTAAATGTTAGGAGGATACAGGGTACACAAGCAAGGCCTGGAGAGAACCAGTATTGGACATTGATATGAGAAGTGCATAATAAGGGTTACGAGAAAGGGGTTAATACGGAATGAGTGGCTCTGCCTAGGCATTTGGGAAAGGCCTTTATGTGTGCAGACTGCAAGCGAGTTCACTGTTCACTCATTCATTCATTAACCCCCTTTCAGGCCCTGTAAGCCTAGAAGGGGGCTGTCTGGGAGGGGCTGTGCCCTGATGCAAGGGCCCAGAGTTAAGCTGAACTGGGGCAGGCGTCTCCCCAGGGGGCAGCAGCACTGTAGCCGTGAGAATCTTACATCTTGATGACAAGGAGAAGCCACCAGCCTGAGCTGAGCCATACATTAAGGGACAAAGTGAGGGCTTTGGAAAGAAATGAGTCACACTGTCAACATCTGAAAAGATAGGAGTCAGGTCAGAAAGGAGAGCGAAGGGGCCTGAGGAACTGTTCAGAACAGGCTGACCGCATCCAGAGCCCTGATGTGGCTGCATATGGGGGACTAAGTTGCTGACCACAATTTGCTGGATCAATTTGGACTAAGAAAATTTTGTCAAATTTTAAAAATCACAAAACAGACCTATTTTTGCTTAAAAGAAAAGAAAGGAAAAAGCCATCAGAGAGAAGGGTCAGATATGTCTCTAAAATGGGTGGATATTGTTATGTGAGCTTTGTTTAGTACCAGGGAGCATCAACCCTCACCCTCCTGCACATGAGCAGTGCGAGGTCGTGTCTCGAGGTGGAAAGCTGGGATCCTGACCCCTGAGTCTGGATGGTCACTGGGCAGCTGCCGAGAGCTGAGCTTCCCTGACTGGGGCCATGAGACTGCCTGGCTCGCACCTTGTGGACGACTGAGAGCCCCCCAGGGCCTTCTGAAACTGCTGCAGACAAGGTTGCTTTCCACAGGCCTGGCTTCTGGGGGCCCTGGAACCCTGTGCCCAGACCTCTCTTCTTAGGCCAGGACTGCGGGGCCGTCACAGCACTTTTCACATGTGTGTGTGATTTCTTGGTTTATGTTGGTCTTTTTCTGTCTTTAATTAAATTCCTTTTGGAAAAAATCCATTTCCACAGCACCAAGGGATTAAAAGTTCTCAGTTTTGTTTTTGATTTTGGTTTTTACTCCATCTGTGCCATGGCTGGGGGCCCTTAGTGACTGATTTTCATGTTGGGGACTGCAAGCACCTGACTGAGCTGTGGGCGAGCAGGGGAATGGTGTTGAGTGAGGTGACAACTTGAGAACAGACAGGTGGCAAAGCTAATGACAATTTTGTCCCCTTACTTCCATACACTGACCTAAATGGCCACCCTCTTCAACAAGGACAGAGCCCCAAATACACACTGCTGTCAGCCCTGACTCCCCTTTAGTCCCTCCCTCAGAGACCCTCCCCTCTCATCCTGTGTGGCCAAGTCCCAGCCTGGACACTCTGTCTTCAAAGGTAGAAGACAAAGCCGGCTTGTTGCTCCGTATTTGTCTTGGGAGTGCTTGTTCCTAGGAGAGCCTCCTGGCCTCCCAGGCCAGGAATAGCACCAGTCTACAAGGCCAGCCTGCCTGCCCTGCCAGGCCTTCGGAATTGCTTGTTTTTATTAAAATTCTTCTGCACGCGCAATCCCTGATGGTGTGTGGATTTTGGATGAGGCGGTGTGGGGGACCCAGGGAGAGGAAGGCCCTAGGCTTATTGGGCCTGGTGTTTATTTGGCCTGCCTGTCCAGAGTGGTAGAGAATGGAAGTCCATAAAAGTGACCCAGGATTGGTGCCCTAGAGCTCAGCAGGATGTGACACAAGGCCCATGGCAGGCTTGGACCTGGTCTGGGCTATCAGCCCCCAGATGATATGAAACAGAATAGATCTGGAGAGCTGTAGGAGTGGAAAATGACATGGCCCTGCACTGTTGCACAAATCGTATGAGAACTGCTCCCTCTCGGCTTCTACCTGCAGGCTCCTGCTTGGCAGCTGTCCCCGGGCCAGACGCAGCATTTTGAAGCAACCAGGGGCCACTGTGGCAGCTTCGGCAATATAGAAATGGCCAGGAGCAGGGTTGGGCGCCTTGGTTTCCAATTTGTTCTAAGTCTGGTCTGGTCCCAGGCTCTAAACCCAATGCTCTTCGGGGCTGTGTGTCACCTTCCCAAGCCCAAACATTTCACAGCATTCCCCACCTCGTCTCGGAGGGGGACACTGCCCCAACTCCAGGGTAGAACCTGTTCTGTGTGGTTGGACTTACACACAGAAATTCTACTCCCATCATTCCATTCAATTTACCTGGATATGGATTTCCCTCTTGCCCCACTGATCCCCACTCTCCTGGGCCTTTAAGTGAGTCATTCTCCTGGGAGGCCTGGGGTGAGACAGGCAGACAAAGACAGACAGCGACATGGGAGCTTCCAGCCGAAGAGTGCACCTTTCAACATCACAGCCAAAGGCCTAGATGCGTGCTCTCCCTACAGCCTGGGCTCTGGGCCCCTGCTGAGGTGACCACCCCCACAAGACCTACAGGAACGTGGTGGAGGGTGTAGGAGTGGGGGAGCAGTTTTCAACTCAGGAAATTGCAAAAGTTCCAGCGTCCGCAGCCAAAGACTCAGTGTGGAAAATTTCAGGCTCCAAGCAGGGTTCCAGAGGAGGAGAAAAGAAGCGATGGGGCCAAGATACTTGTCCCCAGCTTCCCAGACCTGGGCCCTCCCCTCACACACAGGAGGTGTGTCAAGAGCCCAGGGCAGAACTCTCTAGTAGAAACCTACGTAGAGTCCAGGGGGCTGGCTCACACACCTTCCCTACTGGTCAGAGAGAAAAATGCATACAAAACAATCCTAGCTTCCAGGGAGTGCTACAGAGGAATCGCAGCCCTCAGTGTTCAGAGGGAAACTGAGGCACAATGGGAGGAATCTGCTCTAGATAAGACCAAAGTTTCACCGTAGGGGACTGTCTCACCCACATATCGGGCAAGCGTCACAGTTCGACACAGGAAGGGGTATATGTTCATGTGGGGAGGTTCAGGGTAGGACTGGTGGTCTTGGCAGGTTTCCCCTCTCCTCGGATTCTCTCTGGGGACTTGCTCTAGGAAGAGCTAAGGCTCAGGGTAGCCAGGACGATGAAGTGGTGGAATGAATTGGGGAGTGGGTGCCAGGCATGGAGGCCAAGAGTGTCTGCAGTCCTGCCAGCCAAGACTTCCTCACTGCCCACTCAGCCTCTGCTGCCGTCTCCCCCCGGTGGGTCCCTGCTCTGCAGCAGCCACGCTCCAAGTGGCAGGACTCCCACCTGTCATCAGGAATCACCAGGGCCCCACAGGCAACCCGGTGACCCCGCGTCCTGGCCGGGACTGTTTGACCGGGCCTGAGGGGAGCCGCCTGCCCGCCGCCACCAGCATCTCCGCCGCCTACTTGGGCCTCCTTGGGGCTCCTGGAGCCGGGCCGAGAGCGTGCAGCCTGCCGGCTTGCGGCTGGGGATTTCACTCGGAGCCGCTACATTTGGAACCCATTATTTAATCATTAATTTCCTCCTCTCGTCGACCCCTTCCACCCCGCCTCAGCTCGGCGCCCCCGCCCCAGATTAGATCTCCACGTGGTGCTTTGCAGTGATCCTTGACAGGGCTTCTGTGCTGGGGATGGGAGGCAGGGAGGGGAGCGGCAGCCGGGGCTGGCCCAGGGCTGCTCAGTAGGTTGGTTGGGAGAGAAGAAAGGGTAGCCCGGAGCCTGGACCTGCGGGGCTAGAGGGAGCGAAGTATCCAGATCCTGACCCCAGGAACTGGGGGTGTGAGCTGTGCCTTCCTATGGGTGTCAGAACAGGGACACCACCCCCCTCCCCCCAAAGCTCAGGGCAGTCCAGCTGACCCAGCCCCGGTGTTTTGAGGTCAAGGGCACCTGAAGCTCCTCTAAGCCTCTATGTCCTGCCATGGAGCTCCCTGCCCCCATTCTACCTTGGGGGTGTGTGGAGTGGAGAGAAGGTGAGTGGGGGATGGAGGCCCATTCTGGGTAAGGCTGTAGTCTGTGCCCTCCACTGTCCTGGAGACCATCCTCACCCCCAGCCCTGTACCCATCCAGGTAACACGGCAAGGCTCACCTCAGAGAGCTCCCAGTCAGACCCAGGAGGGTGTAGGGAGCACCTCCTGGCCTGAGCCCCTATCACACTTTGCAGGACACAAGAGGAGGTGAGGCTGAGGGTGCCCACACTTCCTGCACTCCCTGTCCTCCCACAGATCCTTCATTACATGCTCCAAGATCAGATTGCTGAGGGATTCCTGGGTAGGGGCAGTGCTAAGGACACTGTGCACCTGGGTGGGAGGGACAGCAATGGAATCAGGGAATGGGGAAGGAAACATGCACTGGTGCCTACTATGGACCCTGCCTGCGCGCTAGGCACTTTTCTGACCTCGCTGTGTCGTTGCCAGCAGCAGCATCAGCCACACTGACTATAAGATGTGCTTTTATGTGCCTGACCACGTACTAAGCCCTTTATATCCCTCACCTCCTTGTAACACTCCCAGTAGGCCCATGGGGGAGGCACTACTATTACACTTACTTTAAAGGTGGGGATACTGAGGCTCAAAGATATATGAAGCAGCTCTCAAAATCAGAAAAGGCAGGAACAAGATTGAAAGCTTGTGCTCTTCCCAACACTTAAGAAGCCTCTAGCTGCAAACCTCATGGTTAGTTGGGCTGGGGTCTGAACCCAGGCCCCCTCTGTCATTGCTCACCCCCCATCTCTGGAGAAAGCTGGCCAGTCACTGGCATATCTCAGTAGGAGAGGTGAAAAGGGACAGAAATTTCTCTTACCCACCACTCTACTCACAGCAAAATGCCCTCCCTCATCCCTCCGTCCTGAAACCATCTTCTTCCAAGGCCCAGCTCAGCCAAGTCCTCCCTGACATCCCCTATCTCTTCCTTGAGTTTTTTTTTTTTTTTTTTTTGAGACGGAGTCTCACTCTGTCGCCCAGGCTGGAGTGCAGTGGCTGGATCTCAGCTCACTGCAAGCTCCACCTCCCGGGTTTACGCCATTCTCCTGTCTCAGCCTCCTGAGTAGCTGGGACTACAGGTGCCCGCCACCTCGCCCGGCTAGTTTTTTGAATTTTTTTAGTAGAGATGGGGTTTCACCGTGTTAGCCAGGATGCTCTCGATCTCCTGACCTTGTGATCCACCCACCTCGGCCTCCCAAAGTGCTGGGATTACAGGCTTGAGCCACCGCGCCCGGCCTTCCTTGATTCTTAATAGCACTTAAAGGCTGAGATGCATTTCTTGCCCTCGTTCTGATCATCTCCAGAAGTTTTCTATGGGTGAGACTTTTCTCTCACCAACCTGGGAGCTCTTGAGAAGAGATATACCATCATAAAAGTGCCCCTGGGCCGGGTGAGGACCCAGAGGGCAGGATGCTCAGGCTCCAACTCTGTATGCCATTGCCTCACCGCTGCTCACATCCCCAGAGGGGTATGCACAGGCCTGGAATCCAGAGGGCAGGCCTCCCTTTCCTTCATACACTCACTGACCACAGTAGCGGCTGATTGCTGGCTGAGCCTGTTGAGAGGCTGTGGAGAGGCACAGGCTCAGCCACCTCCCACTCCCACTCCTGCTACAGATGCTGAAACTGGATGCCAACCTCCCATGCAACTGGGATGGGGGCGTCTGATCAGGGCTGGAGACTCCCTGGCCTGGACTCTAAACCAAACCCAGGACAGGGAAGAATGATTCTGGTGGTAGCTTCAGCATCAGTAGCCTTCAGTTTCGAGGGAGAACAGCAGCAGCAGCAGCAGCAGCAGCAGTGCCTGCCAGCTGTTGTGTCCAACGTTCAGAGTTGGTGCATCTCAGAGCCCCTTCTGTGACATGCTTTGGGCTGCGCTCTGCCTTTTCAGCCTTCCACTACTCTCATCTGTTTTTGAGCCTGTCTTTCCACCATTTTGTGCAATTTTGGCGGACACTGAATAACCTTTCTTTGCTTAAACTGGCCAGGCTAAGTTTCTGTTGCTTATAAATGATGTGGTCTGGATTCTCAGAGCCTTTCTTTACCCACCTCCCACCTATAACTTAGAATCTACTTGGCCTGCAGTCTAGATATTCAGAGACAAGATACTAAGCTAGTACTCCATGCAGTGTAGTTTCCAAAGTCAGACACCTGCTTTTTCCCAGAAGACCCTGGGGAAAAAATTAGAGTACATGATATAATAGATGGAAATAGGCTTTGGAGTGGCCAGAACCAGGGTTGAGTCCCAGCCCTACCTTTAACAAGAGATAAAATATTTAACCTCTTTAAGCCATCACTTCCTTTTATCTGCAAAGTAAATAAAATAAAACCTGCTTCACATCAGTTGTTCAAAGGTTAAATGAGATAACTAATAAGCACAAAGCACCTAAAATGGTTCCTAGTACATAATGGTCAGTCAGCATTTATTCATTCAGCCTGCATTTCCAAATTTCTGGCCGCAATTCTTCATTCCTCTCTACATCTGTGGTCTTTGTCATGTGAACGTTTGGTTCCTGCTATTAGAGGTGGAGTATACTTTGCTAACCCACAACTCCGTGGGCTCATCTGTATGACTTGCTTTGGCAAAAGAGATGCCAGCAGATGCGATGCAAGCAAGGACTTGAAATATGCTAGGACTGTTAAGCTTGCCCTCTCAGGATTCTACTCTCATTATGGAAAAAACATGCTCTGGGTAAGTGCTAGTCCTAGGAGGATGAGAGACACATGGGGCAGACTCAGCCTGCAGCTTAGAGCCAACACTCGCTGATCCTCAGATGCAACAGTGGGAATAAGTCATTGTTATTTTAAACCATTGACTTTGGGGATGATTTGTCATGCAGCACTGTTGAGGCAATTGCTAAATGATGCACTCACTACCAAGAAGTGCAAAGATAAGTAATCCAAGGATGGCACAGTTTGGCATCCACAATGCTATTAGAGACCCATACTTTCTCTACCATTCTGCTTTGCTATCCTTAGGGTAGGAAATTTGTTATCATTATTGCAAGCTGGTTTCTGTACCTCATGAATCTTGAACCTCATGTCCATGTTCCAGGCACTAATATGGATGAAAGGCAAACGATGAAGGGGAAAGGGGAAAAGGAACATGTTAGTTGAGTTAACCCCTTTGACAAGCTTGCCCAGGAGCTCCAACCACTAGGTATTTTATCTCATTGTCCCACTTGTATTTTATTATCCAGAACACTGTCTTAATGCCATCCTAGCTGCAAGGGATTCTAGAAAGCTGTGTATTTTTAAGGAATCTCATGGCTTCCCTGATCAGCTGTGAGGTTCTGTTAGTAAGGGAGAGGGAGAGGACACCTGCCTTAGATATATTGAGAACCTCTAATGTGCCAGGGAGCATGCTAAGAGCTGGGGATGCAGCCAGCCCAAGGCTCCTGGCCTAGTATGAAAGCGATGAGAAAAATGGATGTGCTGTCTTTGCTGCTGTCCTGCAGTAAGCAATGCCTTGAGCAGGCTCTGTTCCATCAGGTGTGAAATGGGTGTGGGGAACTTTTGTTTCCATAGCCTCCTGTGTCCCACTTCCCCTTCGGAGTCCTGCATGCCTGTGATATCACAGAGATGGTGGAGGTCCACCTTGGGTGAGTTGGGTGGGGAATGATATCTGCAGCAAGTACTGTTTAGATATCAGGGAGGACCTCCAAGGGGGCCCACTCAAGTGGAGATCAGGGAGTTTGGAGTTACACCTATGGGCTCCCGCGGGCTGCCTGGTGCTGGTAATGAATGGAGCAGACTGAGGAGGGACCATGCCTTTCAGGATGCCTGTTCCACCTCTGGATACACAGCTCCTCCAGGCGCAGTGTCTTCTTGTCCAGCCTCCACTCCTCTCCTCCCATCTTCCTTTCTCTCCCTTTATCTTAAGCTGGGGCATCCTATCACTTCCTCCATCCCCTCAGGGGAGGCTGTGAACTCTAAGAGGTCTATTGCTTAACTTTCTATTGAAACTTTCTATTGAAACAGCCCTTCCCTGAGGCATTGATGCTTCACAGTCCAGCTTAGATGGGAGAAAGCCGTGGGCTGAAAATAAATACTGGGAGGGAAAAATACATCAATGAGGATGCCAAAATCCTATCACCTACACAAATGGCCAGCTTATTTCAATACAACGTGAGCAATATTGAATGACAAGCCCAACCTGGCCTGAGGGAAGGGAGCGAGGGCAGAGTCTGAAAGACTCACCAGTGTATCCTTGTTTGTGGGCATCTGCTCTGTGCCAGGCGCTGTCCTTGGTGCTGGGATGAGAGGCATTAACCAGGTGCATGTCAGTGGGTACTATCCTGGCAGAGGGGGCAGGCGGTGTGGGGGCAGGGAGAGTGCAGAATGCTGGGGAAATTAGTGGGGCAGAGTGGGTATGAGAGCACTGGCAAGGTGGGGGTATGGGATGCGGTGTTGGAGAGGTAGGGGGGCTGATCAGGGACCTGGCAGAACCTTTGGGGCCATGCTTGGTAACTTGGACTCTATCCTGAGACCTGAGAGGAACATCAGTGGGTCGTGCCGTGAGGCAGGGGTGGTATTTGAAGGTAGAGCCATGACTCTGGCTGGGGTGTGAGAGAGGGTCTGAGGAGCCTGGAGCACGCACAGCATATTGGTTAGGGGGCTTCCTTTGTCAGGGCTCCCACCCAAGCCAGAAGCAGCAGACATGGAGAGAGGGGAGGAAGAGAGTAACAGCTACCAGCAGCAAAGCAGTGGGTGCATGTCTTCTCAGGAATAGTTCATGGACAGGGTCACTGCTCCTTCCTCCCTACCGCCCTATTTCCCTTCTTGGGGTGTAGCCCTAATGGCCCTCAGTGGGAGACTCGGCCAGGCATGGGGACATGGGAGACAGGGAGGTAGAAAAGAGGAGTGGGGCTGTGGGCCAACGTGAGCTCAGAGCTGGAAGGTGCAGAGCCGAGGGTACCAGGCTGGGGAATGGGTTCAAGCACCGAATGACCTCCTCCTCCAACCTGGCCAGCCCACCACGCCTCCCTTCTACCCCTCACTAAGCCTGGAGACCTCCCTGCTCTCTGTGGGACCTTCAGGGAGCCTTAGGGAGCTCCACCCTGATGGGACACCCATGCCCGTGTTCTGACTCCAACCTGGGCTGACCACCCTCCAGCAGCCCACTGTGGGGGACCCACCCCCAACTTGCTCTCCCCTATCTGTCTGAGGCCAGACAGCACTCCCTTCCTCGGCCCCTCAGTCCAGGGCCTCCTGCAGATCCCTGCCCACGGCCTCCATCTGGCCTTCAAGGCATCACTTCATTTTCCTTGGCTGTGGCTTTTTCCTCTTTCCACGTACCTGGTTGGCTTCCAGAATCAGCCGAGGCTCAGACTTGGCTACATGGAAATAGAGATAGACACAGTCCCTTTATTATTTAATTTAGTGAAAAAAGAAAGAAAGAGAAATTCTTGGCTGGGGTGGTACCTCCCAAATCAGAACCAGGAGACCCTACCAAAGACGCTGGGACAGGAAGTGGCCAATGAGAAGGTCTCTTCTAAGCTCCAGTGTCCTCCCCACCCCCACCTCAGGTCTCCTCTGGCAGCTCCAGGCCTCCCAGCTCTGCCCTCCACCTCCCACCTTCCAGGCGCTCCCTTGCTCCCAACCCCCCAGGGCCACAGCCCCTGCCAAGCCCTGGCAGTGACACATTGCTCAGCCCCTGCCTGGGGCCCTCCCAGCTCCAGCGACCTCTGGATGCCCCCCCAGGCCCACCACACACTGTGGGCTGTTCCAGCCGAAATTCCCTTGCACCGTGGAAAGAGGAAATGAGAGCAGGGGTGGGGGCAAGGGATAGAGGAAAAAAATAAAGTGAGATGGAACTAAGTCCTGGAAGACAGAGAGATCAGCAAAGGAAGAAGGAGGTGAGGATCGGCTGGCTTGGCCAGGGTGCCTCCGTGGCCATGGCAGTGGTCTTCTCAGGTCATACTCCAAGGGAACTCTGCCCATGCCTCCCCTGTGACAGCATCTGGAGGCAGATCCTGCCTTGGCCTGGGTTTGGGTGAGCCTTGCCTCCTCTTGAGTGAAAATTGCTATTTATAAGGGCCAGCCAGACTACCTAGGGGCCTCTGACCACCCCCGCCGAAATATCTGGCCCGGCAGGTTCCCCAGAATGGAGCTCACAGGAGGAGCTCCAGGATAGTGCCCTCTCCACAATGTCCCAACGGGCTTGACATCCCCCAGCAATCTTCCTGGCCCCTTCCCCACTCCCTAAGCCCTGCCTCAGGGCCTTTGTCACTCCACTGTCCCTTCTGTCCCCTGAAAAGGGCTCTACTTCCTCTAAATTTTACAGCATCCTGTCTCTTTGTACCTCTGTTAACCCCATCTATGCTTTCTGATATGTTTTGTGGTTGTTGTGTAACTACTATATTCTCTCTATAAAACTTCGGCTCACTGCGAATGGGCTCCTAATGCCTATCTTGTTCCCAAGTGTGGCATTCCCTAGTGTAGCCTGTGGGAAGGCAGCAGGATGTCTACCTCTTCCCTGAGTTCAGGCAGAGCCCCTGTAGAATGATGTGGCCTTTTCAGTGCAGTGACCTGGTCACTGGCTGAGGGGCCCAGGGAGCATCAGCTTCTCACCAGCCCTACCAATGGTAGAAAGAGTACTACATATTTGCTTAATGAATTAAAGAAACTTACAAAAGCAGTGGATTAAATTAACCCATGCTAAGGGAGCAATGACTAAGAATCTCCCTGCTCTCCCAAAAGAAGATCTTCCAATTTATGAAGAACATGCTCAGTAAACCAGGGAGGGACGGCAACTTCCTCAACCAGAGAAACTGGATGGGGTGCTGGAAATGCTCGAAAACTGGATTGTGGTGAGGATTGCACAACTCTGTGAATTTGCTAAGAATCATTGATGACATTGACATTATGAGTGTTGGCATGTAAATTATACCTTAATAAAGCTATCAAAAAACCCAAAAACTTGATGCTTGTTAATCTCACTATGTCCTCCACTGGAGCAATTTCTGCCATTGCTGTGGAGACCAGGAAGAAGATGAGGGAACTGCTGGTGAGACGCTGATGTCCCCTGATCCCTTAAGCTGGGGCTGGGTCACTGCACTAAAAAGGCCACATAGTTTTCCAGTGACTCTGCCTCAGCTCAAGTAAGAGGTGGACATTCGGCCCTGTTCCTGACTCACCTACAGCAGGGAATAATGCATGGTGAAATTATTGGGATTCTGACCCTGTGCCTTGATCCCCATTTGACTCCCAATTGATTAGATACAGGGTATACGTGTAAGAGTGCACGAGTGTGTGCATTTGCATGTGAGCGTGTGAGTGTATGTGTGTGAGTGTGTGTGCATGAGTAAATGTGGATATGTATAAATATGTGAATATGTGTGAGTGTTTGTTCATGTTTGTGATCCACCCAAGCCTCTAACAGTGGCCATACATTCTCAGGGGATAAGTCTGCAGCAGACAAAACGACTGACCAGGTGGACTGGATGGCAGGGAGGGATGATGAAGGGTTGACCTGATGGCAGCCTGAAGCCATCGTGGGAGGAGAGTGTAGCCTGACATTCCTCTTCATGTCCCATGCACCCTGCCATTTGCACACACACAGATAGACACATACTCTATTCTGGGCATTGAGGCTACAGTCATCAAAAGAGCCACAGCCTCTTCTAGAACACAAGAGACTAGAACACAAGGGAGTGGATTGAGAACTGTCCCCTTGGCCACTGAAGGAGAGAAAGGGGATGGGGTAACAAGGACATGATCCTTAAATCTTTCCACTTTGATTACAGGATACACTTTTCACCTAGCACGAGGTAGAGAAAAAGGAGTGCATACACCTCCTTGTGGGTCTGAGCCAGAAACACTTGCTCCCACCCTCATGTTGGAGTATAAATAGTAAAGCCCAGACCCTCTTTCAACCATTCCATCCACCCATTCACCCACGCATTCATCCATCTACCATCCACACATCCAACCATCCATCTGTCCATCTATCCACCCCCTCATATGTTCAATGAATATTTACTGGGTACCTGCCAGATGCTAGATTCCATGCCAGGCCCCAAGAACAGTGATGGAGGAGCCTAGGTCGCCTTCCTCAAGGAGTTCACAGTCTGAAAGGTGGGGTAGAGAATGAAAATAGACCTGCACAATCACAGAGGTTGAGTGTGTGAAGGTGTATGTGTGTGAATGTATGTGCAGTGAGACAGGAGGGTAGCGTTCCATGGGTTCACAGACCAGGGTCACCAGCTAAGCCTCAGAGAAGGGACACTGGTCAAGAAAAGATTCCCAGGACAGGTGATGCCTGTTGAATAGGAGTTTTCCAGGCAGATAAGCAGAAAGACTGCATCAGTCAGAGGAAAAAGTTTACGAAAACCCTGCAGAGGAGGCAAACCTTGACTTGTCCTGGGGTTTGTAGGCCGGGGATGAGGACAGATGGGATTCTGCAGGCTCCTTAGCATGCTGGAAGAAGGGGACAGGATTTGGATTCAACACTGAGACAACAATGCCATACCATCACCCCAGCCTCTCAGGAGTCCCAGCCAGACTCCCTGGATCTGTCTGCGGAGGCTGGGAGCCACTTGGATGTGTTTCAGTTTTTAGGTTTAGGAGGTAGGAAATGTGGGGGAGGAAAAATTGTGCAGACCGGTGAGAATGCACCCTGGCCCTATGCCTTCCTGTGGACTGGCGGCTGGGAAATGCTGGGCTAGAGGATCCCTAACATTCCATGAAGCTAATGTTCCAGCCTTCCTGGTCTGTGAGCTGCAATGCTGAGTCCTTTCCTCCAAAATGCCAGGGAGCTGTGGGTGAAACCATGCCAAAGAGCATGGGAGAACACAGATCACATGCCCCTTCAGGGTCCCCAGACAGCAGAGACACAGGCCCTGCCCTTGGGACATGGCTATCTGATGGGGAAGACAGGGGCCTGTCTCAGTTCCTCAAAAGGAGCCAAGAAGACATGAAGGGCAGGGGGTGGCCCACCTCTGAGTCCCTAAAGCACTGTGGATTGGGAAGGGTGGTGAGGATGCTAGAAAGAAAAGGAGAATGTGGGGATGTTGGAGACATCCCATTCTTTGCAAAAGTTTTTGAGGAGGTAAGCTGAGACCCATTTGCTAGTGAGACAGTGGCTCTCCCCAGAAGCAAGAAAAGCCAAGATCTGCCCTTCCAGCACTGAGAGCACAGTGAGCTTCAGCCCTGCTCGGGGCCCTGCCCAGTCAGTGTTGCACTCAGCTCAGTCCTCAAGTCTTTGTCCATGTCACCCGTTCAGCAGGAGTGTCTTCCCCTCTTTGTACCAGCCTAGTCCTCAAAAGCTCTTGACCCTGTTTCTTCCAACCCTCTGAGGCTCCAGTATGGCTCTTAACATAGTGTATCTTGTTTTATAAAGATACTGGGGCAGTGTGCCCGCTCCCTGCTAAGCGCTCTCTGCGGACAGCCAGTCACATGCCCTCTATAGCCCTGATGCCCACTTGTTCCATGTCCAGTGCTGACACATACCAGTGGTGCCCAATACGTGTCTGTCTGATAGGATCAGATGAAGGTTTCACACCCCAGCCCATGCTGATTCACGTTCCCCTCCACGTGGACTAGTCACTGAGGGCTTCCAGGTTGCAAAACTTACCTTCCAGCTAGAATAGAGGCAAATTGAGGGCTGTGTTGTTCTCCTTTTTTGTTTCCTAGAGTCCCAGAAGGGCTGAGATGGAAGGTCCCTTAGAAACTACCTACCAGCTCCCAGTATTACTTGGAGAAAACTAGGGCCCCAGCAGAGGACTATGGTAGAGGAAAGAGTACATCAGACCTGGTCTTAATCCTCACTCTAAATTCATTTAATACACGATAGTTTCCAAAGTGTACTCTGAGCTGCCATTTTCCCCTTCCCTCCCTTCCTCCCTCCCTCCCTCCCTCCCTCCCTCCCTTCCTCCCTC